>NC_132890.1:26459244-26762161 GCF_030463535.1 Salminus brasiliensis | reverse complement strand
CGACCCCAGCGTGAGCAGATGACATCCGATTTTACTTTGCCATGTGTACATGGTTTCTGTTTTACTTCCTGTAAACAGCAGTTTCTCATCAAAACTGTCCGGCTCTGGGAGACTGGGAATAGTTCAGAGGAAAATCCGGAAATCCGACAAACTATTCAGACCGCAAGGGAATGTACTTTGTAATACTGCTCTCATCTACTGGTAAATAAGCACGAGCGCTAGTGCACAGAAATGATCTTTTATTCTATAGATCCACAGAAATTATCTTTTATACTATATTAATGTTTTTCTCTACAAAAGTGCATGTTAACGCCAGGTGTAAACCGGCTCATCCCGAACTGTGATTGGTCAGGATTCTCACAGCACACAGTAAACACTTGGTTAGAGGTTCATTTGTCTATGAACCAAGTAGTTTTCCCCATTCGACTGTGTTGCTGTAGTGCGCGACAGAAGTCGGCTCATGTTTAACTCATGTTGTAATTGAAGCTTCCCCTCTGTCACTGCAGTGTTTACCCAAATAGACGGGTGACTCGTAGCCTGGGGAGCCTCTCACATGCATATTACATGCTGCAGACTCCATGCAGTTTCATCCTGGCCCATATGGCACCGCCACGTTCAGAAGGATCCGCCATGCCGGGTTCGGGCCTCTCGCTCTCCATGCCACCGTGTAGCTGCTTTTCAAGTGTGAGCTGTAGAATTATTCACTGTTTGCTCCGGGAAGGCTTGTGTAAACACAGAGAACGAGGAGGATAATGCATATGGCAGCGCAAAGAGGAGGAGGAGAAATGAGGACTGCAATAATTGAAACATCAAAAGGACGGAATACTCCATAGCTTTGAAACAAGAAATGATATATCTGCTTGCTTTTCTTTGCTCCAGTGTTTGTCCTCGCAACATAAAAGTTAATCACTGGTGACGCTTACCGGCGTGTTTGCCTGGGGTCACTTCTGTCCAAGAAGTTCAGGATCTGACTAAGAAGGAAGGATGAAGGATGAGTACTGCGCAGGGCTTAAATCTCTGGCCTCAGAAACAGAAGTGGACAGCTGCGATGCCGTCCGGCTCTGGGTCTTTCACACAGCTCTAGATAGTGCGTAGCTGTGAAAGTGTCCGCTTAACCCCCAAACACTCCAACTGGAGGGGCTGTTCTTTGGGAATAGAAGTTTGTAACACTTTCAGCCCACCGGCGAGATGTCAGCTTTTTAAGGGGTTAACCAGCATGAACTCTCACATAAACACTAAGCATGTGTCCTAGACTGTTAAAAGTATAAGATCCTTGAGGAACCTGGAAGGAACCTCTTAATGTGCTTCAAGAACCTTCAAGGTCTTTAGAAGTGAACGGTTACTTAAAGGTTAAAGGTTATTGTTTTTCCAGGGTATTCCAGGGCATTTTGACCGCCCTATACTGTAAAAGGTCAGAAGGTCAGCCTCTAAAATGATCAGTTCAAATAGCTGAATCACAGAATTCATGTATAATTTAATAAGATTAAAAGTGGAGGGCCTTATTCATCAACCGTCCCAAGAAGAATTGACAGACCTAACTAATGCCTATACATGATCTATCACCTGGCGCTAGCTCTATATACCATTAGCAGGCATGCAGTTACTTGCGTCTGAGAGGATTGGCTGGACCGTGGCTGTGTAGGAACAGACTCCCTGTCAACTGTATTTATAGTTTGTAATTTCTGAAATTCCTCAACATCCCAAATCCAGTTTATTTGAATGGTCCACGCGTCTGACAGGCTGTGTTTTGTGCAGGCAGTGTGTGTGTGTGTGTGTGTGTGTGTGTGTAACGCTGTGGAGGAGTTGTTGGGAGTGCTGGAGCCGGACTGGCTGGAATGCTGAGCGCTG
The DNA here is from genome assembly GCF_030463535.1 of Salminus brasiliensis. Lineage (NCBI taxonomy): Eukaryota > Metazoa > Chordata > Actinopteri > Characiformes > Bryconidae > Salminus > Salminus brasiliensis. The sequence goes on along the minus strand of NC_132890.1, from coordinate 26,760,313 downwards.
CCCACGCTGCAGATGCCCAGTTCAGCACACCAGAGATAAGCTGAGTCACAGTCAGAGAGAATCTTTTCACTGGGCATGTACGGTTCAAAGACTTGCCCATCAAAGTCTCGCAGTATTAGCTGTAGGAATACTCTTTTTTTTGTGTTCAGTCAACAGACTTTCCGTTCAAACTGCAGAGGATCGAACTCCTTTTCCATGGCAAGTGGCTATGTAAGGCAGATATGGAAGGGATGGCAGGAATAGAATGGAAACACTGGAAGATTCCTCTAACACTTACAAGTGGTAGATGTTTCAGGTGATGTGCCATATGTAACTGATGGGAAAAAGTGGAGAGATTATGTGCAAAGTGGGGATTCTACACTATAAGAGGAACTATTGGAAATGAGGGTGTGGATTATGGCTAAATGTTTCCAGTAGTCTTGTTTTAAACATTGTTTTCCATATGCTTTGTAATTTGCCCATCACAATAAGTGGGAAATGCAGGATGTAGTTAAATGGCATGCATTATACAACTACATAATTAAATGTGTAATTACCAGGGCCGTCAAAACTAATGATTAATGTGATAAATTATTAATGGCACCATTATTTGAATGCCTTTTCAATGCATCTGACCCATCTGTTGCAGTGCAGGTTGAAGTCAGCTGAGATATAAGTGATTGTAGCTCCCCTCGCTCAAATACAGTCATTCTTCAGTACCTTTAGCAGACTACTTTGGACAACATAGATAAGTCAACTAGCACAAACTAACCGCCTAGACCTACGGCTAAGCCGACTATTAGAAACTAACAACACTCACACGAGGCCTACAGATAAGTCAACTAGCATATACTAACAACACTTACAGGATGCCTACAGCTAAGTCAACTAGCAGAAACTAACCACTTACTGGAGGCCTACAGCTAAGTCAACTAGCAGAAACTAACCACTTACTGGAGGCCTACAGCTAAGTCAACTAGTAGAAACTAACAAGGCTTATAGGAGGCATAGGGCTAAATCAACTAGCAGAAACTAACCACTTACTGGAGGCCTACAGCTAAGTCAACTAGTAGAAACTAACAAGGCTTATAGGAGGCATAGGGCTAAATCAACTAGCAGAAACTAACCACTTACTGGAGGCCTACAGCTAAGTCAACTAGTAGAAACTAACAAGGCTTACTGGAGGCCTTGGGCTGTCAGCTAGCAGAAACTAACCACTTACTGGAGGCCTACAGCCTTGACTTCAACACATCACCCTCAAGAACTTACTTTTCCTCAGAATTAAAAGAGGAAACCACTTCACTGGTCTTTTAAAGTAATGTATAAATCCATGGAATTCCTGAGCTGGTATGGTATAGGTGTGGAAGTATGAACTTCATAAAAAAAAAAAAAAATTATTAATTAGATAAAAAGTTAGAAGAAGAAAAATGAACTCTATTATTGGCTCACTTTTCCCATTGGCTCACTTTGCCATTTATCATTCAGTCTTTCTGTTCATTGGTTAACACAAACCTGTCTATCAAATAGGCCTCCTGCTGAAGCTCATGGCATTTGGTGCATTTGAGAGCAACTGATGGATGCCTTGTCTTTTGTTTCCTGACATTGCTGCCACTGGGAAGCAGACAGGAACAGCGAGTGACTCTCATAATTGCAGGCGTCATGCCAGTGACAGCAAAATGAAGGATATTTACGTAATCAAAACATCCCATGCAGATCACCGCCGAGACCAGTAATTAAATGCTCTCTGCACTTTTCAGATCTCTTGTCAGTTTGTCCTGGTTGATTATCAAATCAGTTGCATTCGTCACTTCATGCTTCAACGTTTTTTTTTCGCGCTGGTCCACACCTGAGCTCTCTGCTCCACTTGCTTTGCTCTGGACTCCGTCTGAACTCTTTTGGAGAACATGGAAAAATGCAGCACAGTGGGTCACTTTCCAAGCTCCGAATCGGAGTCCAAACCACGGGCGAGTCCAGCTCAGCAGATGGCATGAGCCAACTGTGTTCTCGCTGAAGGCTAAATCACTGACATCTTGCGCTTCTGACCGTAATTAGTGTTGCGACCATGGCGGTTTCAACCATTCGTTCATTATTTAGGCTAGTTTTCTGGAGGAGCAGTCCAACGGTCATCTGGAACTGTCCTCCCAGATGCGACGGACCACTCGTGTTTGTTTTTTTTTTACTGTTGAACACTCGGTACCTTCCGACCTACCAGCTCAGAAACATGGATGTTTTGGATGGGAGGCTGCAGTTATGTAAGGTCCTCCCAAAAAACTTGGTGGAAAGATATTCCAAATTGCTGGCTTAGCGAGGAGCTGATTACAGCTCTCTAGTGTCGAGGGGATTCGGTTCCTGCATGAGATACAGGCTGGGATAATGAATGAATTTCGGAACCTTTTGTGTGTTTCCAGGGCCCAGGATGTCCACCTAATTACCATTCTCAGTAAGAAATACCCTTTAAAAAAAAAAAAGGGGGAAAAAAAAACCTTAGGCCTGCAATTAGGCTCGCTTCCCTGCCAAAGCCCATATTTGTGCTGCATTGTTTGAGTGCAGAAGGAGAGTTTACTAGTTGCGGTAATGCGGTAGGCGCCCTCGTTTCTCTTTTGCTTTCTGCTGCAGCCTTTGAAATGCAGAGCTGATCAGTGTGTGATTGTGTTATTGCAGATGGCTTGGCAGTAGGACAGGAGGAAAGGAGATCGAAAAGGAAATGAAGGGAGAAAAGATGAAATAACGAAAAACAAACAGGATGAAATAAAGTGGCTTCCACACCGTTTTTCGCTTCCTCTGAAGCTTAGAATCCATCTTCTGCCACTGGGTTATCTTTCACGACCTCTCCTCCCTCTTTTTTTCATTCTCTCTCTCTCTCAATCTGCTGGTGTTCAGGCCTCATCAACATGGCTTTAAAAAAAACATCGCCCACACTCTGGCTCTATTTTTCTGCAGGTGATCATCCTGGAGGACTACGCCGATCCTTTTGATGCCGCGGAGCAAGCAGGGGCGACCCAGAGCATCCCGGAGAAGCCCGTGGAGAACGATGGCTACATGGAACCGTACGAGGCTCAGAAGATGATGGCTGGTAAGACAGCGGTCTAACTTCTCCGTTATCGTGTTTTGCTGCTGTTCAGTTAGCATAGACTCGTTGCGACGCATCGGACACAACATGCACTGACTCACTGATTCACTGAATCACAGCACACCCATTCTACAAGCCAATGGAAGCTCTGGCACAAGACCTGGAGTACAGCTGATCTCTTAAGTGGGACTTTCTTGCTGACCTAATGGATTTTAACCCTTTAAACCTGTAGGCTGACATAGGTCTCTCCTGATACTGCAGTTAATTGCCAGATTATGTTATTTGTTTATGTATATGCATATTTCAGGGTTCTTCTGTTCTTGTCCTGGAAGGCTAGTCCTGCAGTTTGTTGATTTTCCTGCTTAAGCAAACAGTTTGTTGATTTTACTGCTCAAGCACACCTGATTCAATTCGCCAGCTTGTTTAGTGGGTGTATTTGAACAGGGAAATCGCCAAACTGCTGGACGCTGGCCCTACAGGTTCAACATTAAAGAACCCTGGTGTGTTTATACTAGGCCTGGCATGATCAGTATTTGGATGATATATTGTCCCAGAAATAATTGCGATAAATTATATTATTGCCATTTTAAGACCATTTATTACACTGATGTCATATATAGATCATATAATGGCATAATAATGCAATTACACCGTTTAAGGAACAATGAACTATTTGAATATTCAGACTTTGTAATTGGACAAAGAAATTAAAAATATTGTACATAAAACATAAATAAAATGAAAACATGGTTTTTAAACTAAATGTCCACACATTTACTTACACAACACACGCATGAGGTGAAAGTGGAGTGAAAGCTACAGATGTCCTGGTATCCTGGTATTCCCACCTGAATAAATGGTGGGAAAGAATACAGCGGCAGTGAAACTGTATTGCACACTATTATGGTTAAACTTTAGCAGTTAATCTGTGGTTCACATGCTTGCTGAACTGATGAGATGTGGTGGGGTGGATCGCAGTTTGCTCTGTGTGACTGGAAGTGCCATTATGAATGTATTAGTCAGTGGGCGCACTGTACTGTTTTCCTACACGATAGATGATGACGCTGTCTGCTCACAGAGAGCAGACGAGAGAGCACAACCGCACAACTGCCAAAATACATGCAAGTAAACACAATAGGCAACATCGAGATCAGCAAAAATGGTCAAGGTCATGTCTAGGTCAAGGGCATGATTATGGCACTAGCTACAGCAGGCTGCTAAATTTTGCAAGGCGTCTCCTGTAGGCCCTAGTGAAAGATATGGAGACATCCAACTGTGATGCGATGGGATATATTGAATGATGACCATAAATGCCCCATCAGCCATAAGCAAGCGAACAGTCAGTCAGAAAAATGTTCAGGCGTAAGGATCTGAGTCACTTTGACAAGAGCCATATTGTGATGGTAGACGACTGGGTCAGGACATCTCCAAAACATTAGGCAGGTCTTGTGGGGTGTTCGTGGTTCGCAGCAGTCAGTACCTTCCAAAAATGCTCCAAGAAAGGTAAACTAGTGAACTGGCGACAGGGTCATGGAAACCCGAGCTCATTCATAAGATCCATGGAGGCCCTGCTGCTAAACGTTTTGGTGCCAGATACCACAGGGCACCTTCAGAGGTCTTATGGTGTCCTTGCATGATGGAGTTGGAGCTGTTTTGGTGACACGAGGGCGATGCACACAATTTTTAGGCAGGTTTTTTTATGTTATGGTGGATATTGCTGTTGTAATTACAGAGATGGTAAGTCTTTCAGTATGTATTTTGTATTTTTGACTGGTCACCCAGAAGAGCTGTGATTGGTCAGAACGCTCAAAGCACTCAAAACAAGCGTTCTGTGATTGGTTAGAGGCTTAGCTGCTTTGCAGTAATGCTGAAAGAGCATGATATTGTTCATGCCTAATACTCAACCATAGCTGTAATTGTGTGCACCTATTGCGGCGTACCTTTCATCTAGCTGGCCGGTCACTATTGGACCCTTTATTTGTGCCTGTCCTTTTGGCCTGTCATTCTTCCACAGGCAGCTGCTCATTACCTGTTTGTTGTGCACTCCACATTGGCTCAATTAGTTTTGTTGAAGGAGTCCAGAACGCAGGAAATCAGCTCACCTGTCTGAATCAAAACACTGGCCATATGTGGGCTGTCTAGACAAGAATAAACACAAGGCTTTCTGAATGCCGGCTGACGTTTCACTGTAAATACCCAACAGACTGTGAATGTCAAAGGCCTCAAACACACACACACACACACACACACACAAGCAGGCAGTGTAACAAAGCCAGGCATAGTTAATGAGAATTATGATGTCATCTGGAGGAGACATTCTTAACTATCAGGTTCTTTTTTATCTGGCTCTTGGCCGGAACAATAGAAGCCTTTCGAGGAGAAAAGCGTATTGCTCGTCTGAGCTGAAACAATGGCCTGGTTCTCCGCTATTGTCTTCTGCTCGCCGATGTCGTCCGCAGAGGGACTGTGCATGGTTTTTTGCGGCGTGAAAGACAATAGAAGAAGAAAATGAGTGGCGTTTTGCATCAAAGAGCGTATTTGCAGGTTGAGGATCTCTTTCTTAGAAAACCAGACCTAAATGGAAATGCAATAGTTTCTGTTTATGTGTTTCTGTTTTTTTTGGTGATGGCTAAAAGCTTATTTTACACATCATTTGGAAGCATAAGCTATGTCCGAAACTATTGCCCTATTCCATACATGTGAAAATCCAGGTCATTATATAGCACACTATTAATTTAAACAATCTGAACGTCTGTCTTACTCAGAAAAGCTGTGTGCGACTCTTCAGACCAAGCAGCATGATGGATTATGGGCATTCCATGTCCGTTTAGTGTACACTGCTTGTACACTATATATCACGGTGCACTGTGGGATTGTCGTAGTGCACTGACAATTTCGACGCCACTAAAAAATTACGGAACCGCAACAAAGTGCATAGGACACAGCTATAAGTATTTGAACAGTATTACAGTTGTACGCTTTGTAGCTTTGCCAATGAAGCAATAGAGGCAAGCTTTGATGGTGGACTTCCAGCTATAGGATAACAGATATATTGAATTGACCATTTGACAATTATTGTCATTTTTACATAGTCCTTCCATTTGAACATAATTATAAATATATAAATATATAAATGTAAGGATTTTTTATAACCTGGAAGTCAACACAAGGCACTCTGATACCATTTGGCCCAACTTGAGCATCTTGTGTAGTCTATACATACAGCTATACATGCCTGTGTCACAATAGTGCCTCCACCATGTTTGACAGAGGATGCGGTAATTCCTTCCTTGCCCTTTTCTTCGCCATCTGCAAATTATTTTTGGTTAATCTATCCAAAGCATCTCGTTCCAGAATGGTAAATATTTTTTTAATTTTATATTTGAGATTTTTTTTTTTTTTTTACTAGCAGTCCAGTCTAGCTTTATCTTATTATTCATGAAGGCATCTCTTGATTATAGACTTTGACAGTGATACGCATTCTTGACTTTATTGAGCCCAACAGAGATTTTCCTTCCTTTGTTTTTGAAAATGTTTCCGTCTTCACAGAAACAGAAAACGCTTGCGTTAGCATGCTAGACCTGTATGGAGCCGATAGTACCTGATAAAGAGACATCAGAAGACCATGATGCTCCCTGCTCCCTATTTATTGTACTATTAGGATCACATATTTGCACTTATTTACAGTGCCAAATCTGAACTATCTGAATCTGAATCTGAATCCTATCTGTGTTTAGACATTATGTAACCTACATAGTTCACTATATGGGGAGTAAGGAGGTATTTGAGATTCAGCTAGAAGCATGCATGCGTTAGGGATGCACCGATCCGACTTTTTCGGTTCCAGTACAGATACTGATACATAAAACTTTGCATATCGGCCGATACCCGATACCAGTCCGAAATCATTGCTAAATTAATTAACCATATTCCTCACCATGTGGGAGAGACTTAAGGCATCAGGATTGACTTAAACATGACTTTATATAATATGACAAATGAACACATAGATATAATTAAATAAATTAACTTGTCATTTATTTATTTGCACATTTAGTGCAGTCTCACGCCACCAAATTAAAGTGAAAAGATCGGCCTAATTATCTGATACTCGATCCAGCTAATTTTGTTCATATTGGGACCGATATCCGATCCTAATATCGGATCAGTGCATCCCTAGCGTTTCGTAAAGCTCAGTTTTTTGGCCATTCAACATGGGAAATAGCCTTTTTCAGAAATCTCAACAGAGGACTGAGCAAATGCAAATTCAACAATTCAGTTCTTTTATCTGCTCAGTCAGGTCAGTTGGCTGACTGATGTTATCATTCTGTAGCGCTCTGCTCTTTATGTTCAGGGCTGTGTTTTGCAGTGGCCCACGGGAGCAACATTAAAAAGCCTATCTTCTCTCCTACATTCTGCTTCTGCTCTGGTCCTGGCCTCTGACCTCCCTTCAATTCTCCGCTGGATATGAAACTACAGCGCAGCTTTAGTGGCCGTTCTTCAGCTGCATCCCCACTTTCATTAGAGTCCAGCCACGAGCCGCAGATAAGCAAGGTCAATTCCCTTTGCGCCACCGTGTTTGAGCATATGAGGGTGTGTGGGAGTGTTATAACGCGAAGCGTTTTGCAAGCCTGTTACTCACAGTGGATGCAGGAGATCACTGGAAAACCACTAAATACCTCTGAATGACTAGGAAACAGAAACAGCTGAAGTTAACAGGCAACTGTGTAAGGACTTAGCCCGCTAATGATTTAAAGCCCAGAGGAAAATGAATGCCAGTCCGTACATGGGTAATGTAAAAGCATTCGTTTTAATGAAAGGTCAGGGGCACTGTAAATATGCCACTGATGTTTGTAAAAATAAGCACAGCAAATTGCATCACACCACTAAGTTTATACATTGAACATACTGTATAATAGCAATTTGATTTTTTCCAGATTGGGGGTCATTCTGGAATATGTTCTGACTGTACAGATCACAGATGGCGCTGGCAAGTCTTCTTCAGGAATAGCCTGAACAGCCTGAACAGATATAAACTATGAGTGTATTATTTGTGTCATAGAGAACTTTCAAAGCCCTTAGACATGGCTAGGGATACGTAGATATTGGATTTCTGAACAGATGCCAATATTTGATATTTTTCATGGACATAGATGTCGATATAGATACATAAACTTCTATGAAGTGTGGAAATTGAGAACTATAATCAACGTTTATAAGGAGTTGAATATATAAATGCAAACAACCTCCGTAACACCAGTCTGAAATATCAGTCACATCATAATCATCTTTTTACTGATATGATTCTGATAGGGTTTGCAGCGGTATACTGGTTTAGAGTATTTCATGGTAAGAAAGGAAGTTGATGGTCATTGTACTGTGTACATTTGCCTCATACCGGTAATGGAAAACAATGTAACCGAATTCAAAATGCAAAAAAATCCCACCAAATTCTTACTATTTTCAGAGTTTTAAAAACCAAACAATCAATCAGTTCATGGAAAAAATTATTAGCAAATAAATCCATAATGAAAATATCCATTAGCTGGAAACAAAATAGTTCAAAATGCGTCACCTCATGTGCAGCTTTATTTATTTATTTTCAAAAGGGAGACATTTTATATATACTTCCATTCATAAATTGTTTGAACCATAGTAAATATTATAGTTTCCCCCAAAAAAGAGGAAGAATTGTCAAATATTGTATACTGTGATACTGTAAAAAGGACGTGATATTTTCTGAGATGGTTATCATAATGAGAAAATCTCATACCAGCAAGAAATTGAGTTGTCCTTTGTACACTCTTAGCACATTGGTTCTATGTAGTTCTGAAAAAAGGTTCTTAAAAAAAACATATACAGCAGTTTAATGAGTGTAGCTTATTAAAACAGCTAGAACAATTCAATCAATATCAGATCTGAATTTACAAGCTATAATTTGAACTGCTTTATACAGTATGTTCCATAGTTATTATCACTGTTCCTGCCACTTTACAACTTTATTATATTCAGATCATTTATATACATGTACATATTTCACCTTTTTATTCTTTTTGTTCAATTCTATTGTATAGAGTGTTTGTACAACTGTAGCAACTGCAATTTCCCTCCTGGGATCAATAAAGTATTTCTGATTCTGATTCTGAATATAGAAAAAAAGGAAGTAGAACATTTATAATATCTTTTCCATTGATTTATGTATTGATCCTATAACCTTGAGGATTGGTTGGTAATAATACAATATATTAATGCAACAGTAATACATCATCGCTCTTGTGCAAAAACCTCCCGTTTGTTGTTTTGAATTTGAATCTGATTTTTTTTTTTTAAATGTTAATGAACGGACCAATAGAAACGCTCCAAATGTTTTTACATTGACTTCCACTGTTGAAAGTTACAAATTGTTTAGTAGTTTTAGGTATTAGGATTTTTAAAATTCTGCTTTCATTTCGTTCTTTCTTGTTCATTCCAAAACAAAATGTATATCATGACATTTCTTGAGTACAGTAATATTACATGCCATATTGCATATTTCAAAACAATTTGATCTTTCATCAGTTAATACTTTAAGTGGAAGGGATGTGTTCTACCCCAGTTAAGCAGAACTCATTATTTATGTTGAGAACAAAGAAAAAGACTTCAAACTGAGCTGCTCTTCATCCCGTAATCCAGTAATGTAAACTGCCACTCCGCACTGCTGCTGCGTGTGTTGATGGAGTTTCACAGTCCTCAGGCACTGCAGCTTTGGCTGTAGATCTGAGCTGCAAAGAAGTTATTCATAGTGGTGTAACTAAACCGTCTCCAAACAATACCGCGGGGACTGGCTCATTGCCGGAAATGAGACACAGATTTGATTTGCCGTGATGTTTTATTGCTCACCGTCACGTGACAGCTGGTCAGCAGGGCAGTTTCTCTGGCCTGCGTCGCTCTTTCCTGTCCTCCCTCCCTGCTTCCTCTGCTCACAGCTCAACTCTTCCGCCACACCACTTTTTTCCGAGCACACTTTTTACAGCACATAGTTATGGCCCACACCCGAGGAAACCAAGAACGAAACCGAAGTTGGATTGCAGTGTGACGCTTCGTGGGAATATTGTCATCTGAAATATATTTAATATATAATTTTTTAAAATTATTATTCTTATTATTATATATTGTTTGATTATATAGCATTTTAAAACATAATTAATCAATTTAGAATGAATTAATTAGTTAATTGTAATATTGACTAATATAATATATATACATTAGCGCTGGACGATATTTTATCAAATCCGTATGATGATTAATTGAACATCATGATTACGATGAATTATTATTCATTATTAATATTTTTATTATGATTATATAAACTGCTCGAGTTGCTCAGTTGGCTCAGTGTTTTTGCTCTCCTCCATGTTGCTTTCCATGTTTCACACTGGACAGGGCAGAGACACGTGACCACACATGCTGTAGTTTTTAAGGGGACAGTACATGAACATACACAGTGAGGAATGTATTAACAGAATATTTAACAAATCAAAATAACTGACATGGGCAAGATTACATTGATTAGATTAGATTACATTAGTCCTAAATGCCAGTTTCTGTTCATTTTTGATTTGTTGCGCAGCCCTATATTTATATATATACATCTGTGTGCATGTGCATTAATAGAGGGGCTGAATGCTTTGGGGTGTGGGTGTATTATTTACCCCTGCTGTCCTGTTTCAGAGTGTGAACTCTGATCTGCTGTCATACGAAGCAAACCACTATATTGACAGCCCACTCATACCAGCCCACGCCACACACACACACGCACACACACACTCCCTCTCTGGCCCTCTCTCCCTCTCTCTCTCTCTCTCTCGCTTACTCTCTCACTCTCTCTCTCTTTCTGGGTTAAGTGGTGTTCGGAGTTGTCAGCATGAGCCACTTTCCCCTCCTCCTCTCTGGAGGTATTGTGTGAAAAATGCCTCTCAGCCTGGAGGAAGTGTGCCTCCAATTCTGCCCTTTCCTTTCCCTTTCATTCACCCCACCTCTACGCTCACACACACACACACACACACACACACACACACACACACACACTCATGGCGTTATGTGTTGAGGCTTGTCTGAAGTTTGCATGCAATAGGCAGTACTGGCCTTCCTGCTCTGTCCTGCCCTGAGTGTGTGTATGTGTGTGTGTGTGTGTGAGAGAGAGAGAGAGCGAGAGAGAGAGAAAGAGAGAGAAACAAATTGATTCATCCCATGTGAGAATTTTCCCATAATTCCCAGGGCTTTCCCTGTTGCGCAAACACTCGGGATGACTGAGATGAGCAAATATGGCCTTTCCGATCTCCCTCCCTCTGTCTCTCTCTCTCTCTCTCTCTCTTTCTCTCTACATATTTTTTTCACACACATTTCCACACCTACACATGTCCACATGTCCACATGTACACATTCCCTGTGAAGCCTACGTCATTGCAGGTTGTGGACAGTGGGGGTAGAGCTGGCAGATATTGATATTGAGTATTTTACCCATGTATTATGAATTGACTGTATTGGATCATTTAAGTACACATTAAAGGAGGCCCAGGAATGGAAAGCTATCCTGGCATAAGGGAAAGTTCTCAAACTGTGTTTCAGAACAATCCTGACTTAAATTTACGCCCCAAAAATTGACACAAACTAGCGAAAGTCTAGACAGCTTTTTCAGGAGAATAAGCTGTTCTGGGGTACAATAACAGGGCTGTAAGTAGTCTTGTTAAACAACATCTGAGCATTTTCACCCCAAACAGCAGCTTCCATACCCCGTCATCACATTCAGCTTTTACAGTTAATGAAGTTAAGGTGCTTCCTGAGTGTAATTAGGACTGTATTACAAGCCTGATGTTGTCTCTATCAAATATTCCATTAAAATGATTAAAATCACACCAAAGAGAAACACCGTAATACAGTACATATGCTTACAGGACATGGCACCAAAACCAGAGCTAGAAGTGTAGGGACACATAGACACTCTCTCCAGTGTGAAGTGCAGAAGGTAAAGAGATTTAGAGTCACGCCAAGAGCAGAACAAGAGGGAAAAGAATAGCAGGGAGATGAAAGGAGCATAACTTCCGCTGGCTGAAGTCATTTGATGGCATGTCTGCTGAGGTCTGCTCCAGAAAAGTACACTCTGTTTATTTTTGTAGGTGCTGTAATCCATTCCTCTGCTCGCGCTGGCAGTGACCTGTGCTGTACTGGGCAATAATAAAAAAAAGAAACGTACGGGAACGTTCTAGGCTGACTCAGTGGAGACACTTTTAAAGAGACAGGTGCTGAACAAAGGTTCTTTGGAGCGATGCTGTAGAGGAACCACTCCAAAAGCACTCTCTTTTTTTTACAGCAAGGTCCTTCAAAAGCTATGTCTTTGTGTTCTCCTGTAGAGTAGGGGAGTGTGTGTGTGTGGGGGGGGGGGGCAGGAAGGGATGGGAATGAGAATGATAGGAGTGTGATAGGGGTGTAACAGTACACAAGAGTCACGGTTCAGTTCACACAGTGTGTCGGACCTCACGATATGGTAGGGGTATGGTTAACGGCTGGTAAAGGCTAACAGCTCTAGGTTCTCAGATGAATTTTGGTTCCACACAGTCTTTGTCCACCCCATGGACACTTCGTCCGTAGCTTAATGGGCAGCGCGTATTCTCTGTAGAACTGCATGCACCGGTTGTGACATCAATACTGTGGCGGTTCAGTACAAATACACATACCGCTACACCCCTAGTGTGTGATACAGAATGAGAGGAGGCAGGACGTGCCAGGACGGAGCTGGACTGAGAATGGACCAATCCCTTTCATTTAGAAATTAGAGTTCCCACAAATTGAGGAGTCCCACAGGGTTCTAGTTTAGGGCCTGTGAAACTGCTGTGTAACATGGACAGTAGAAACTAACACTCCAAGCCTTTTCTGTTTAAAATAAATAGGTGTATATATAACTTTTATTATTATTATTATTATTATTATTATTATTAAAGGCAGATATTTCTGCTGCTGTGTGTTGTGTGGAGAGCAGGGAAGGAGTGTGTGAGGGTGTGTTTCTTGTTGGTGAGAAAGCCGATAGACATGAATCAGTCCAGCATGATGAGAGACTGCTCTTTCCAGAAGCCCTGAGGTTGTGTGTCCTCCACATGTGGACTCCTACCATTCGCCTTTGTTAAGGCTCCTGACTCATGGCTGACTCACTTGCTCTCGCGCATGCTCTCGCAATCTCTTTTTCTCTTGCTTTTTCTTGCTCTCACTCTCTCTTGCTCTGTTTTGCTCTCGCGCTTTCACTCTCTCTTTTTCTTTTTTTTTTCCACCTTCATCACTTTACTGTCTTCAGTATGAACACGTTCCAGTGTTTTACTACAGATCTCTACTTGTGCTGTTATTTATTAGAGGTAGAGATTTATCTGCAGCCGAGTCTCATTTTCAACTAAGCCCCACCCCCTTCTCTAACCCTCTCTCTCTCTCTCTCTCTCTCTCTCTCTCTCACATCTTCTTACTGTCTCTCACTCACTGTGAATCTGTTTGTTTTTGTCTCTCTTTTTCTCACTTTCCCTTTTTCTGACTCTGAATGCCCCCCCCTCTCTCTCTCTCTCTCTCTCTCTCTCTCTCTCTTCTCTTTTTCTCTGACTTTCCTTTTCTGCTTTTCTCACACTGCACTTACATTCTTGCTTTTGCTCTCTCTTTCTCTTTGGATGCCTCTCTCTGCCCCCCCCCCCCCCCCCCATCCCATCTCTCTCTTTCTCTCTCTCTCTCTCTGTCTGTCTGTCTGTCTGTCTGTCTCTCTCTCTCTCTCTGAATGCCTTTCCCTCTCTCTCTGTCTGTCTCTCTCTCTCTCTCTCTCTCTCTCTCTCTCTCTGTCTGTCTGTCTGTCTGTCTGTCTCTCTCTCTCGCTCTCTCTCTGAATGCCTCATGCCTCTCCCTCTCTCTCTCTCTCTCTCTCTCTCTCTCTCTCTCTCTCTCTTTTTCTCTTTCCTTGGACTTTCCCTTTCTGCCTTTCTCACACTGCATACATTCTCGTTTTTGCTCTCTCTCTCTCTGGATGCCTCTCTCTGTCCCCCCCCTCTCTAGGACGAGCTGAAGCATGTTCCGGTGCATTCTCTTTCTTTTAAGCTTGCTTGCCTGAAGTTAGTTGGACTTTGCTCAAACACACACACACACACACACACACACACACACAGCACACGGGACAGACAGCGTGAGAAAGAGACTTTTCCCCCAGCTTTTCCAAAGTGTGCTTTTTTCAGCAGTGTAAAATGCTTAGTGTGTGGAGCTCCGTTACTGTATCTCTGCCCAGCCTGAAGCCGTCTGGAGGAGTGCATGAGTGTGTATGAGTGTGTATCGATGAAGTGGACAGCCAGGCCACTGCACGCATGCCAATACGTTCCCTCCCACACACTTAGAGATGGACTGCTCTGCTCGTACTGCCGCTACGCTGGCTTGGAAATGTCAGTGCGCTCTCCATCTGGACCCTGCTGGGACCAGCTTTACGTTTGGACTCTAATTAATGAATTAATAGCCTGACAGAGCAAAAGTCACTCAGAACGGGTTTGTGTTGGAGTAACGGGTACAGTGGAGGACTGAGGAGTACTGATGTCTGTAAGCCTGGATTATTTTCAGATCTCTGAAATGATAACATTGTGGGAGGAGGACATTCTGAACTCCTTTATTTTACATAATTCTGTGGATCTAACTCTCTGCATCCTGGCAGTTAGACAGTTGTGCCACCCTGGAGCCCCTGCAGCCTACTCATTTATCCTCTTGTTGTGATGACAGCTCTCATCATCGTCTTTCTGCTGTTTTTAAAGCACTAACAATTGGTTCCAGGCTCACTCTATTCAACTTTCAGAGAATATGCAAAGCTGGATAAGTGTGAACTGTCACTGATGGCCTGATTTGGACCTTCTGACCCATATGGCTAATTAAGAGTAATCCAGGTCTTTCTTGTAGATCAGGTCAGCGTGAAGCTACATCCTTCTAATATCGCTGATTCTCTAGTTTTAGGTCTAGCTTGTATCTCATTTTTGCTGTTTTTCACTTTTTGACACAACGTGAATCTGCCTGTTGTTTTTTTTTTTTTTTTACATTTTCTCAACATTTCATGATGAACCGACCAATAGAAATTCTCCAAAATGCTTCGGAATAAAATATGTTTTGGAGATCTGAGGTTTACTTAATATACTGTATGTGTTGGTACCTGGCATCAGTGGGCATTTTGTGTTTGTGCCAGGATGACTTGATCTCATCTTTTATTCCTGAGAGTCTGATGTGTGTGGTGTGTATATCTGCCTTATTAAAGTCCGTCATTTCTGCTGATTAATGATTAATGATTAATGGCTCTATTAATCTCCGTCTTGCCGGCTGCTGTGTAACTGCACAGTGTCATGAGCTTCTTCCGAACAGGCTGGAATCAGATTCATCCCCACAGTCCCTCTCTTCCTTCCCTCCTTCCTTCCTTCCTTCCTTCCTTCCTTCTGTCCTTCTGCTGGATAATTGTGAACTGTCATTGATGGCCTGATTTTGACCTTCTGACCGACATGGCTAATTAAGACTAATCCTGGTCTTTCTTGTAGGTCGGGTCAGTGTTAAATGATGCTTTTCTGAATTAAGCTGTGAAGCTTCATCCTTCTAATGTCTGTGATTCTCTAGTTCTAGGTCCTGCCTGAACTATTACATGCAGTAGCTCTGAATTGTAGGAGAGAAGGCCAGCGTTGTCAGCAGCTTCGGCTCAGCTAATGATAACACAACGTTGGACTGCGTGACATTTAAGAAAGCGGTGAGCCATTAGCCATTGAGACGTGTGTGTGTGTGTGTGTGTGTGTGTGTATACACACACAAGCACACATACATCGCTAACATCCAACTTCTGTTTGACGTTGTAGGCAGTGCTGTAGATCGATGCCCCTCTTTGCTCGTGAATCTTCGTGCACACAGACCCTCAGCACTTCTGTTTATTCAGACCTCAGAAGGGGATCAATGGGGTTGTGGTCCAGTAGTCTGAGAGATAAAAGTGTGTGTTTGGGGTTTTAAACTGTGAAATTTTGAAAAATTTGATCTGATTGATCTGGGATATTGGCGCAAAACCTCAGCTCTCCCAAATGTCAGCTTTGCAGGAGAAGGAAAAAAGGTCTTCTTTGCTGCCAATGGAAGTCATAATCATTTTGGAGCTTTTCTATTGGTCCATTCGTCATGGAAGCTTGACACAGTCTTAGCCAACATCAGACATCAGAAAGTCGTTCAAATGACGTCTCTGTCACGTTGGTCACTTTTGCACTTCTATCTGAACGTCTGACTTTGACTGAACGACTGAAGACCACCTCTTCCGAGTATTGTGGGCGAATAGCAGAGTGGTCACCTGATTGACTTGTGTTTAGTAGTGTCTAAACTTTTAGCCTATTCTTTAGCCTATATTCTTTAGTCACTCTGGATAAGAGCATCTACTAAATGCCTTAAATGTAAATGTACTAGGACCTCAACGGGACGTCTGTGGATGTGCAGGATGGGTTCACTGTCTGAACATCTGACTAGGACCTCAGCTAGACTAGACGTCTTTTAAAATGCCAAATAATGTCAATAATGGACGTTTAAAAGACGTTTAAAAAAGACATTGCACAACTTCTCCATCTGTGGACATCTTTTGATCGTTTGACAAAGACACTTTTAAACGTGTCTTAGCTCTGTGGGATGTGAAGAACAACATTATGTCTAAAAGTGGAAAGTGGCAATAACAGAGATACATGGTTTTGCCATGATAGCAATTACACTCAGTGATACAGTGTTTATTCTCAGTAAAAAAGTCATTTTAGAATATTTGCAAATAACATTTGTAGAAAAAGTAGTGGTTTTTGTCACTGTGGTCATTAAAACATCTCCAAAGCTCTCGCTATCAGAGTCGAGTATTAATTACAGTTATCATCCAATACCTGCTTTGGTAAACCAGTGCTTAATGCTGCTAAATGAGGTGAGCTGGTAATGGAATTTAACATATCAACTGACTGGGGAAAGAAGAAATCTGGGACCAAGCTTTAACCTAGCTTATAAGATCTCATGTACTTTCCTCTAAATAAGAAAGTCATACTTGTTATGAATATATATGAATATAAATAAATAGTACAGTATATATTTTAATTCAGTTCTGAGATACAGGAAATACACATACATGGATACACGCAGGATGTGTAACCTCTGCATTTTCCCTCTATAATATACTAAGGTCTTTAAAGCCTGTTGTCTCGTTAAAAGTGTCGGTGGCATTTTTCCACCCGCAACCAATTTCTATATGACATTTACAGAGCACCGACCTTCCCTGTCTCTGTGTGCTTCCACTGTGCTTTGAGACTCTCCCTGCAAACTCCCTCGCCCGGAAAAACACAATTATTATTCCAGCGGACTTTAAACATTTACCCAATTCGCACTGGACGCAGCTATAGAGCCCTCTCTCGCATTAATATGCACCCACCTAATATGCACCCGAATGGACACGCCAGCTCTAAACACCGCGAGTCTTCCGGCCCTGCAGTGAGCCAGTCTGAAAATCCTGCTCAAGCTTTATTAGAGTGGAATTTATTAGAATTTCATTTGAGCTTGTATTAACGGTTCAGAATACCAGCAGGTTGGATCGCAGGTTTGGGTGTAGATCGTATCCAAACCACAAGCAGTAAGGTTATCATTCTAAACAGGAAGTATTAAACTCATTAGCTTGATCAAGCGTTGACCAAGTCAGTCAGGGGTCTCTGTTGTTTAGGGTATATCTGTCAGTATTAGCCATGCTTTAACAAAATATTGTGCTGTTTAAGAAAATGTCGTTTTTGCTTGTGTTTCTTTTGTTCAGCTACAAATAATTTGATGAGTTTCGTGCAGAATTTAATGCAAATTTATTAATGAATATCGATATCAATGAAGAGCTGCAAAGCAGTTGCTAACATAACCACGATTGTAATTTGCTGTACGTCAGGGAATGGTAGTGCTACGCTATTAGGGTTTTACAATTTTCTTTAGTGATGTTTATACTAACAAGGCAGCATGGTGGCGCTGCAGGCAATGTCCATCGCACAGCTCGAAGGGCCTGGGGTTGTGGGTTCCATCCTCGCTCCGGTCACTAGTGTTTTTTTGTAAAAAAAACGTCCAAAATTTCGTAAACACGTAAAAACAACTAAATATCGTAAAAACATTTTAGCGCTAGCGTGAGGTGGAAAAGTCAGAATACCGCCAAAGCCAAAATGTGATCCGCCGCAAGCCGCAAGTCACATGATCCTCCTATTAGTTGGCAAGGGTGGCCCATGACTGGAGAACCACTTGGGTCTACGGATGGTCCGATCCTGACACACAGCTTTTCAAAGACTGCTTTCCACATTCTGAAATGCCGAATCCAAGGCTGGTCTGCAGAAAGCCTCTCATCTGTACTCCCTCTCTCAGAGATGTCTGGTGCGGTTGTGCTACCAGGTGTATGGTGGACGCTGTCTGGGTAGCACAGACAGTGTAGCTTCAACCCTCATTAGGTGGGCCAGGCTCGTCCTGCCTGACATCTCTGAACTACACACAATACAGCCATAAAAAGATCGCATAGCAGCAAAGACGTAGGTAACTCTCTCCAGCTTGCTTGTTTCTGTGATTCTCCTAATTACAGTAGCCCAGACATCTAAGGTTTCTTCGAGTAACTGTTGTGGATGGAACCATCCCGGGGTTTCCTCGATGTCGTCAAAGCGATTAAAAGGGTGTGACATCTCAGAAACTCTTTGCAGACACAAATCGAGGTGTAATTCCGTTTTCCGGCAAGTTTTCCTATTGCTTAAATCGACCAACCATCTTAGTGTTGGGCTTTAATGTAGAGGCTTGGTGCAACTGATGAAATTTTAGTAGCTTAAACGAAGAGGCAGTTAATGACAGTTGAAACTAGGCTACAATCGAACTTACGCCCAGCTGGCCCAGCTGGCTACTGGACCTTACCTTTCATATCTGGACACATTACACAGATTTTATACGGCCTGATCCGTGACGCTCGCATTTAATAGAGTAAAGCTGTTTAATTAGATCCTTTACAGGTTTACAGTAATCAGTTAATCAGCAAACTAATTGATTTCCAGATGAATCATTTTGATGCAGCTGTAAATCAGTGTCTCTCTCTCGTTCTCCCACTTTTCTTATACCCTCTCTCCTCACACACACACCTCACAGGCACTGAAAGGCCCACTCATGTCACAGTCATAACGTGATTACATGCTTTGTTGGATTCAGGTCTGCTCTGTGTGTATGTGTGTGTGTGTGTGTGTGTGTGTGTGTGTGTGTGTGCGTGTGCGTGTGCGTGATGTTGGAGAATGGGCACTTTCTCATCGTGCCACAGACATTTCCACAAAATCCATCAGCAGGGAGCTGGAGGCAGGCGGAGTCACCCCCGGACAATGATGGGGTAAACGCCCGGTTGAAGGACGTGCTTCATCACAGTGCGTCCCACCCTACAGGCCTCGGCGTTCCCCGCTGCAGTGTTCTGCTCCTGCGGTGTTTCTCCTGCAGCGCTTTTCCAGCACACTATCCATCTCCAGCTGTCCGTCCATACCCACCACTCTGCTCTGAGTTGGACCCTGGATTTTCTGTTTAGTAGTAACTGCACTAACTACGCTGGATATACCTAAATAGTAGATATACTAAATATAGATATATTAAAGGGACCATCATAAGACCACCACAGACCACATATTATATTGATGGTGACATCAACCCGAACCCTGGACAATAGCTCTAGATAACCTTAGGTAACCCCTCTGTACATTTGTGGTGAGCAGAAATGCTTCTCAGAATGTACAACACGTCCAAACCTGAGGTAGATTTTTGTTGCACAGCTCCAAGAGCCTGGGGTTGTGGGTTAGATCCCATTGTGGCTTCGGTCACTATTTTGCTGAGGCACACAGATGGTAGGCGTCAAAATTTTGTACCAACAGCATGAATATTTGGACCCAACATGCCTTGTGTCGATCACACATCAGCCTTTTGAAGCATGGATACTTAATTACTAGTTAGGTACACCTACCTTATATCTGCACGCATTGGCCATTTTATCAGAAACACTGGTTATACATGTGCACACACTAGAGTCTAATGTCCACCACCCAAATATTGGTGTTCACCCTGACGCTGGCCTGACTTGTGTTTAGTAATGTCTAAACTTGAATAACTGAGGTTATTCTTGGGTAAATAGCAAAGTACTTTTGTAAGTCGCTCTGGATAAGAGCGTCTGCTTAAACGTCTGTCATTGGTGGTCCTATGGTGGACACTGATGGTCTGGGTAGAAGGATACAGTCAATAACTATAAAGCTATAAAACACACCTATATGCTAGGTGTTTCTGATAAAATGGGCAATGAGTGTAGGTACAGGATAAAAAACTGTTCCTAATTTATTGGCAACTCTGTATGCGTTGACGTAGGAAACATAATAAATTGAATTGAAGGTTGGAACATCGCCTGCATGAGGGCCTCTTTTTTTAATGCTTTTTGCTGAATATCTGAAATGACCTTCAAGAGCATGACATTTTAAATTTCCCTTTTTAGGTATCCATAAAGCAAAACCATAACCATGACCATAATAGCTCTCACTGGCCCATCGAAATGGGCTCGAGTGGGCCTGAAGGGTGACTCATTACCATTATGTAAAGGCTAGACTCTCTTGGTGGCCTGACCGGCCTGTGCACGTGAGCTTATTAACCACATCCATTGTGACAAGGCTGCCCACATTTCTAGTGAATTATGAACCTGTGGAGAACTCGGACATGCACCAACCCAGTCATTTATCTGTATGCCTAGCTGTCGCTGACTATGTTGATGTCCATTCAGCTGGACGATTGGGCATTTCCATTACCTTACCACATTGAGGGCCAGCCAGCACCTTCAGGTAATGTTCACATCAGGCATCAGAATAATGGACAATATGATCTTAGTGATTTTGAGCGTGCCGTGATTGTTGGCTGCTGATCTCCAAGGGTCTTTAGAGTGTACACAGAATGATGTAGGAAAGAAAACACATCCAGTAAGTGGCAGGCCTTGTCAATGAGAGAGGTCAACAGAGCATGGCCAGACTGGTTGGAGCTGGTAGAAAGGCTATAGCAGCTCAGAAAATCACCTTGGGTTCCACTTCTGTCAGCCAAGAACAGAAAGCTGAGGCTGCAGTGGACACAGACTCCCCAAAACTGGACAACAGAAGGCTAAAAAAAACATAGGCTGGATATTCTGCTGAGACTCACAGATTGAAAAGTGCTTCTAGGAGGGCAAATGGTGAAACTGGACAGGATCATGGACACCAAAGGCTCAATGATGTGATCCTTGGAGGCCCCACCTCACAACTTACAGGACCTTGTTCCTTGGGTCTTGCGGAGTCCATGCCTCGAAGGGTCGGATCTATTGTGTTGCCCTGTGGGTGGTGCTAATGTTGTGGCAGATCGATGTATATACTGTATATCTCCATCTACGCTTGTGTTTCCGCTGATGAACAGGGAAAGAGCTAGCGGGAGTAAGAGATGGGCCTGATTAAGTATTGATGGTGCTATTAATGTACAGATGTGCCCTATAGCGCTAATCCAATAACTGCTGCATGGTTTGACTGTCGGAGACGTGGCTCCTCTGGCAGAGAGCCGTCACGTGATTGGCTCTGCCTGTGTAATTGACTATATGAATTGATTTTCTGGTTTATGTGATTTAGGGGGATGTGTGGGCGGGACGTGTATATGTGTGTGAGTGTGTGTTTGGGGTGGTGGATACGGGATGTAGCTAGAGCACCTGTCTGTGATGAAATGTCTCCATCAGGCTTCTGTAGTTGCCCGTGATCAATCAAATGTGGAAATGTCACTGGATGTTCAGGGTGAAATTGGATTGGGAGGATAGAGGGATCATCTGTTCCCTATCTACTCCTCTGCACTCTCTCAGTCCACAGAGTTTTACTGTGTAAATGTGTGTGTGTGTTTGCTCTCCTGCAGTCTGGGTTTTGAGGATCATCTTCATGTTCCTGGTAGGTAACCTGGTAGGTCCTGTAATAGCTAGCATTCTGCTGCCCTGTTAAAACCTTGTATCTGCATTTTCAGTTTTTCACTTTCTGACATTGATGTGTGAATCTGGCAGGTGATCTTTACATTGGGTCAGAATTTGTTGGACCAATAGAAATGCTTCCTGTAAAGTTGCCGTTCTGGAGATGTGGCTTTTGCCTGACAGCAGCACAGTAAAAAAATAGACATGTAGGACATACAGTGTTTCCTCTAGGACACCTAGGATGTGATCACATGTGATCTACTGTGGCTTTCTGTGGTCTCTATATGGCTTTCATGATTCTGGTGCCTGTTATAAACAGTGGTTTAGTTTTTTTGTGGGTGCGGTAGAGATAGGAAGACTGGCTTGTGCGTCAACACATCTTCACCTCCTGTACCCGTCCTTTTAAATGTTAAGCCCTGTAATTGCAATTTCACGACATTTCATTCATTTCTGAGGCAGCGGTGGCAATAATTTGTGGAAGTGGAAGCACTGAAATAATAATAATACAAATCATCATCAAAATACATGTGATTATTATTATTATTTTTTTATTTCATAGAGGCAGTCTTGTGCAAAAGTATGGGCATTCGTGGTCAAGTCAAATGGCATGTTGATGTTCTTTGTTCTTTCGCTGAAATTCGATTGAAAGTATGTGACAGACATGGGTTGTGTATATTCGGCAAAACAGCGCCACCAGTGGATGGGAGCTCCTTTCGAATCGTAAAATATACCTTCGTACAAATGTCACGAATTTCTCGGGGTACACTTTAGTAGTATGTGCATGAATGTTATGAATTTAGAAGATCAGGGGAACATTTATTTTTATTATGAAGTTACAAACTGTCTAATCTATTAAGGACAAATGTGCAGATGTCCTTTCTCTCCCTCTCCCTCACTCTCTCTCTCTCACTTTTGTTCTCTCTTGTATGGTAGAGAGTTAGTTGTTTTCCTGTTGCCTGTTGTTTAGATCTGACTGTTGTCTTCAGGGCAGTTGTGTGTAGTTGTACTTCAGCTGACAGGACAGGCCTGTTTTCAGTGAAAGAGGCAGCACTGCTTCAGGACTTTAGACTATAATAGTTTTAAAAAGCAAGAAACAAAGATAGTTGCAAGCTGTTTAGTACCTTATTTACCCTCTTTGGGGAACTTCCATGCTGTTGCATTTCAGTGCATTTCAATGCATTAGCCTCTATCTGTTCATTGTCATACTTCAAGAGCACGTTTTCCTGCCATTTTTGTGCCAGTTTTTGGATAAATGGACTAATAGAAATGCACATAAAAGACAACAACTAAGAAATTAATACATTTTATTGTGCTTTTCCTCTTACGTCTTTGAAGGCCACGTTTTGGAAAGCACCGTATTGCTTTTCTTGTGTACCACATTTTCTCTGAATGTGGGTCTGTGTTGGAAGCTCATGCTGAAAGTTGCGAACAGCGCATACCTTTCGTTTGGGGCAATAATTAACGAACCTGGTTGAACATTAACGCCGCCGAATCCGTCCACATTAGCACAGTTGAAAACTCCCATGACGCAGTGGCTTCCGACCGGGGCTGAGAGTTTTGCTGGAGTGTTTCTATTTGTAAAGTCTGCATACTGGCTGTGTCATTCACATTAGCCTGCCATGCTCTGAGTGTGTCAGCCTGTGTTTGGCTTGATTGTTGTCAGAGCAGATTAAATTGGACTCCCATTAGAGAGACAGGCAGTGGTTGGCTTGGCAAGCGCACCAGACCCCTGGGCATTGAGAGACATGTATACATTGTTGCTTTCTCACAAAAACCTTTTCTTTCTTTATGCTTTACTTAATTCGAATCGGGCGGTTGTTCTTTACGTAGTGTCAAAAGTTTATGATAAGATGACCAATGGAAATTATACTATATTTAGTATAGGAGGAAAAAACGTAACTTTCAATGAAATATGTAATTCCTAGTCATGTTGGAGCATTTCTATTGGAAATTCTGATACAATGTAAGGAACAACTGCCAGATTTACGTCAAAAAGTCGCACAACGATGAGGAGGCTTTCACATTTGCACGGCATGGATAGCATGATGGGTGAGTGCAGGGGGTTGCCTCTTCAGAGCTAACCCGGAACATTGGGTGTTGATGAGGACTCACTATCCTCTACACTAGAGCTTTTCTCCTCAGTTTATGACATTAAGTCATTTTTTCTCGGCTGTGCTAACATCAGCTAGAGTTATTAGCATTAGCACTGCTTTACCTTTGATGCGGCCTTGATACACGTAGCGCTATAATAATTTATTTTATATAATATACTTACAAGCTAAACCAGCACTTTATACAGTCCAGTTAGAATATAACATCAAATTTGAATACATACATAAAATTGACATTTGACCAAATTATTGACCTATATAATAATATAATTTCTCAATTTTTCTCAGTAATGAAGCCAAATAGTGATTTCAGTCATTCAAGCATTTTATAGTTAACCAAGTACTTACATACCTGGTATCCCTCTAGATATCTATACACCTGTACAGATTTTTGTATAGACTCTATACACTAATGTTGAGTTACACTGCCCTTGCTCTACCCACAAATTGGATACTTTCTGGAAGCTGTACAGAACACTGGCAAATACTTCATATAACTTATGAGAATGATTGAGAAACTGTGGTGTGCCCCTTTATAAAACAGGTTGGAAACAATAGTGGCCAATTTGCCACTACATTCATACTAGCTAGATTCCACAGCATTTGAAAGCAATAGTACCTTCAGATTGTAACCAGGGTCTCATTAGGTTAATGGGGATTGTTGCCAGTGTTCTGTAAAGCTAGACACTTCAGAAGAGCACATTTGTCAGAAGAGCACATTTCACATTTGAACACTCTTTTGATAAATAAAAAAAGAAAATCTCACATGACATAAATGTAAATCATTTTTAATCAACATAATTAGTGAATATTACACACTGACGTATTGATTTAGCATAGCTCCAGCTCACCTGATAGTGCCATTTGTCTTTGGGATCACTAATAGCATTGCAATGAATCAGCCTCGGCATGCCTTGGAATACTGAATGTGGATTGAGCACAAAATCAAAGGCTTAATTTTATGATTAAGGAAAGTCATTTGGATCTGATTAGGTCAGTTCTGCATAAATCAAACTGTCTCCTGTCCCCTGCTGGCTCTGCCCTAAGACAGCCGACAGTTGTGCAATAAGAAACAGGCAGCAAGGAGTGCCGGTCCTTTCTCTTAATTAAAAGTGCTCTTTGTTCAAAGGGACTTTTGCACATAGTGACAAAGCAATTAACAGGAGTCCTTTACTGGTAACAAGTTACTGGTAAAGCTGTCTTCAGATCTGGGGTAGTAAACAACATTACTTTCCCCATAGCAGACTGACGTTGGATTCCATGGCCTTGGCCAGGGCACCACTGTACACCAGTAGAAGTCCTTGGGCAAGACTTCCCAAGCACTCCTACCTATGTAACATGCTTCTACTGTAAGTAGGTCTGGTTAAGAGTGTCAGTCAAATCTCGTAACTGTAACTGCACATGTAGCTGCAAATACCCATAATTTATGGACATATTGGTTGACGCCAATACATAAACATTTATAAGATGTAGAGCTAACATGCCCATGTGGGCTCAGTGTATGTCCATGTTTGATAGACTCACATATATATATATATATATATATATATATATATATATATATATATATATATATATATATGCCCATCAGGGTCAGTGATTGGACCAGGAGGGATTACACATGGGCCTCATCTGGGTTGCACACTGCACTTGGAGCCTAGATGGGATCCATGTCAGATTAGGGTGGGCTGTAACAATGGAGCCCATTTGGAAAAACCCACCTGGAATCCACCACCTAGCCCAAAGTAAACCCCACATGAACATGCCGGCTGGGTTAGCGCCTCACAAACCTGTCAGCTCTCCTCTATCACATAAATCATTTAGCATTTAGTCCTATTAGAGTTTGTCAGTAGGTGCTGTAGTGTTTATCATGTCTCTTATCACCTGCCATAAACCCTTCAGATAAGCCAGACCTCTACAAGCTGAGGAGGGGACAAAGTATCCAATGTTTTTGCTGCATATGGGAAAGAAAGTGAAGAACGAGCAAGATAGTAGCATACCTAAAGCTGACTAGACTTAAACTTACTGCTCAAGATCTCATTATTAGCCTGCATTCTTTCTGACATCCCATAGTAATCATACTGTTTCATTTCTGGCTTGTGATCCACATGATTTCCTTCCCTTGCTGTGTTTCGCAGGCCTGCTACTACAGGCAAACATAGCAAACCTGCAGGTTGGAAAGGAAACTCCATCAACACTTCCCAGGAAGCAGTGGTGCCTGCCAACTCGACCCCAAGGTGGGGTTAGCTCTTGGTCTGTACAATACCCTGCTGCTTTGCATTATGGTAGCCGCAATCCGAGGGTACATACGCGCATGGATCGCATGCCTTCAGCATATGGTCACCAAGGTGTTCCTTCATTGAAGTTCCTTCATTGAAGCTTAAAGAGAGAGAGAGGGGGTGGGGAGAGGGGTTGTTGGCGACCATTGGCTGAAATGCAGTTTTGGAAGCACCTCTCAGTGGACTCTCATCTCTGAAACAGAGAGGTTGCCGAAACCTCGTGCCGTGGCCAACAATCCGCTCCCTCTGGCAGGTTTGATCTCTCTGTAGGCTTGGTGGCATGGAGCTGGGTCGCGGTCTGTTATACAACAGCTGGTCCACTATGAACAGATTGGTGCCCCGTGTGAGGAGCCTTCTGTGGTCAGCCACCTCCTCCCCTATAGTAAGCCCCGATAGAGACTCTGCCAGATCTCGTCTCTTCCTTCACAAATAGCCAGTGATCGATACACAAATGTGGCTTAGAGTTGTAATGGGTCAGAAATTCGGACCCAGGCATGAATGTAGCCAAGCAGAATGCCTACCTGCCCTGAGCCTGACGAGAATTCTACTGCCATCAGGTCATCAGTCAAGAAATCTGAAGAACGCATAGCTTAATCAGTATCTGGCCAGAATTAGATTCATGCTTGTTCGTGCCTGTGCACTGGATGGGGGGAAGGGGGTGAATAAGGGAGACCATGCACATGCCACATGTTGAACTATGCACGTTGTCAGGGAGAGATGGCCGAGAAAATACCAAAAAGTAAAAGATCTACAGAATATTATGACCATCCCTGGTTTGGAATAAACTCTGCCCAGGACATTACCATGATGCCACGTGACCAGGTTAAGCGGGCACACTAGTCAGTTGTTACAGAACAATTGTAATGGGAAAAGGACGTGATTTGACTGAAGTCCAGAAGAGCATAATAACAGGGTATCAGAAGAAAGGTGGGAGCACCTGAGACTCTATAATGAACACCTCCCGTCACCTAATACAGTCCATGCCACGACATCTCAACATGTGTCATCCATGCCAAGGGTGGTTATTCCCATTATTAGATAGGTGGTCATCATATTCAGTATATGCAAATATATGCTTATTTTATGATTTTATGAGATAATGTTGGTCCAGTCACCTCAGGGTAGAACACATAGTTTAAGCTCTATGGTGGCTGCTGGACTGCTCAGTGATCCACTGCACAGTTATGGGATGATACATGGCAATATACAGTATATGGGTTGTGAAATGTTATTGCATTGTTGACATTATTGCATGTTTACTCAAGCTGTGCAGTTCTGACAACAGCTGTGTGTGTGTGTGTATGTGAGATATGTAGCTGTGATATGTACAAATAATAGTGTGTATGTGTGTATTCAATCCCATCAGCACATTATTGGGCCATTCGTGAGCCGATTTAGGACAAAACTGCAGGTCTGAGAATGAGGAACACGAGTGTGTGTTCAGAAGACAAAAAGGTAAAAAAAAAACAACAAAACAGACGGTGTGTGGGATAGAAAGTTGGGCAAATCGGAGACAGAGAGCAGAGCAGAGCTCGCTGATGTCTGGTTTATTGCATTGAGCAGGTGGTGGTAAAAGCCCTTCTACTAAAAGAACAAGGGTGTAGAGCTCTAATGTGATTAGTGGGGGGAGAGAGAGAGAGGGAGTTAGAGTGAGAGAGAGAATATGGATGGATGAGGCTCCTCTCTCTCTCTCTCTCTCTCTCACACTCACTCTCTTGCTCTCTCTCGCTTGCTCTTTTTTTTTTTTTGTTCCCTTTTGGAAATGCAATTACCGCTTCTGTCCTGGAGGGCTCTGACTCGGAGCCAGGTTCCCCTCAATAAAGGCAAAGAACAGACAGCATGAACTGATGGCCTCTCTTTTCTTCAGCTCTCATCTGCCTTTGAGTGCCTTTCAAATGAATCTACACACACTCAGAGACTCGCAGCCACAGAGTGCTGATGCCCGGCCAAAAGCGGGCTTTGTGAAAGGCTTTTGAACGCAGGTGGTTTGGATGCAACATACGCTGTAACTCATTTAGGTAGTTGTTTGTTTGTTTGTTTGTTTGTTTTTTACCATCCAAGATCACATTATACTCTTCTCGTCTTAGGTACGTTCTTCACACAAATACCAGTAAATAAATACCAGTAAATAAATAGCCCTGTATGATTGTGCTACCTTTCACAGCAGCTTCTAGCCTGGCCTGCCATAGCTGCTCTATAGCTGGTCCATACCAGCCATAGCTGCAAATGATTCGCCCTGCAGCCCCCACCTAAAATAGTACAGGGGCCCCAGGCCACAGAACAAATGAGTCGCTATCTGCAAAATTACCGGGACAGTGGACAGTCACGCTTGACACTGAAGTAAGGTGACATTTTGCCAGACAGCACAGCAATTATTAGTGCAGCTTCTCTCTGGCAGCATCAGATAGCTTGATGCTAGTCATAATGCATCTGTCAGCTAGATCTCATCGCTGTGCAGTAATTGGTATTTGGTATGAGGTGATGGGGTAAGTTGTTCAGCGAAGGAAACTGTCAGGTATGTGTGTCAGTACAAGTTCATTGGTTGAAGCTAATGTAGCTATAGTGTTCCAGGTCAAAACCTCCTTAAAGAAGGCCTCGCGTTCGGTGAGATTTTGGGGCTGTCTTGCTGCACTGCTCGTTTGGGGTCCATCTACACATTTTTGGTGATGTTTATACTGGTGGACTGGGAGAGCCATAGACCATTGACATTCCGCTTGTCATTCTGTAGCCAGTGTTATGCCCATATTTGGTAAAATCCCATTGGCAAAGATCAATGGGATGGGGTATTCAAAAAATCACCTCTATCACATTCTGTGGTAAATTTTCCTCCTGTACTTCACTGGATCCACTGAATTACGAGTTTTAAAAAGTCGAATTAATTAATTTCTACATGTAAGCTAATGCTAATGCTACTGATTGATTTGATTTGACATCATCAGACAGCAGCATCTTAAACAACTGTACAGACAAGTATATTAGTCCAGTGTAGTCGAGTGGTATTAGCAAGTTCAGTGTGATAAGTAGCAGTTTACCACGCTAGTCCATCAGTATGACCAGTTTAAAACCACCGGTCAACCACCTCGCTCACACTGACAGACCAGCTAAACCATCAAACTCATATGAAATCGTATGCTGTGCTAGTCAGGAGCTAAGCTGCATAACCAGCACAGGCTATGTTATGAAAGATTGATGACCAGCTTTTCAACCACTTTAACCATCAAGGACCAGTTTAGACAATCTGAAGCCAGATGCCTGAAGCCTATACTGTTAAAAGTATCAGATCCCTGAGGAACCTTTTGAGGGCTGGGAACCCCCCTGGGAACCCAGGGCTGGACAAACCTGGTGGCGGAGGGTAGAAAGGATGGAAGAAACGTAGCAGCAGCAAAATAGTTGTGTAGGGGCATACCTGAACAGGCATCGCTGCACAGTAGAACAGTGCACCACCACTCCGGAGTCTGCTAAATCTACCTGTAGGCCTAATGCAGTCAAACGGGGCTCTTAATCAGCCTTTCCAGCAATCCTACGAGCCCCTCAGCCTGATGTATGAAAATACAGTCCTCGGCGAAGGATTGCCAGCAGGGCTCTAGAACCCTCTGTAGATTTGGGGTACCGTAAAAGCTCGTAGTGCACCAGCTATTCCCTGGTGTTGGCAGTTTGTCTACTGGAGGGTCATTAGTCTTGTAGTGAGCCCTTATCCTGTGTCAGCACTGCTCCCAAGAGACCTTGTAAATAATTAAAAGCACAAAGGCAGTCGCAAGGAAGGAACACACAGTAAACACTGTGATGGTGGTTTATTTTAGTAGAGCTTTTCAGGCGGAGGAGGGGGGCGATGATAGCTTTTAGGTGGAAGACAGATGGGAGTTTTTTTGGACATGCTCGAACAGACGAAGAGGCGTATTGCTTCCATTCAGTTCACGAGTTTGAAGCGTTATTGACTTTCCGTATATGCACAACTGAATTATTTCCAAAATAGCAGTATGTAGTGTGTAAACACTGTGTTCACACCTCAGTTTATCGCAAAAAAGGAGCATATTTTAAATTCAGTGTTTTTGTGATGTGATGTGATGTGATGTGATGATCAGCCACTGGTTATCTGGTTACAATGACACCTGTCAAGGGTTGGGATCTACATATTAGGCAGCAACTAGGAAGTCTGTACTTGAAGGTGTAGGAAAAATGGGCAAGCATAAGGATCTGAGCCAAAGGGCCAAAGTCTAAAGGCTAGACGACTGGGTCAGAACATCTCCAAAACATCAGGTAGGTGTTGTGGGGTGTTCCTGATTTGCAGTGTTCAGGACCTACCAAAGGAAGGAGAACCAGTGAACAGGTGACCAGGTTACGGGCACAGAAGACTCACTGATGTGATCTATGGAGGCCCCACCTCACCTCCCAACTTGCAGGACTTAAAGTAGGAGGTTTTATGATAACAGCTTATTGGTGTCCAACTATAAAGTCCGCCTGTTGAACCTACAGCAGTTCAGTCACATCCATTCAGGTTAGACGTTATAAGGAGTATTTAAGCCTGGGCTGCTTTTTAAATGAGGCACAATACAGGAGATCTAATCAGGAGAGAAATCTTTTCTGTATATCAGCCGTAAACGCACAGTAACAATACACAATATATAGACAAAAGTATTGGGACACCTGCTCACATTTCTCGCAGTTTCACTTGCAGCAGTTTATTCAGCATAATCAGGCATTGCTAGTGGACACCAGTTGAAGCTGTTTTAGTTGGATAAGGTGATGAATTTTGCCGTAATTAGTGAAATAATGTGTTTATTGCTGTTTTATGGGTAATAACCAATAATCGGCGTGATTGTGAATGGATAGGCTATACAGGCTTTTTGAATGAAACTCTTCATAAGTTCATTTCGCGTGGTGAAAACAGCCGAATCGGCAGCCGAAGCCCGAGGCTCTAGAGCGGAACGAGCTCCGCTGCAGGCAGGCGTACCTCTTCTTCTCTGAGCTAATCGCCCCAGACTCTTTCCCCTCCACCGCAGAACCTGCTCTGAATATTTAGGAGATGCAGTAACTCCCATAAGGGCTTTAAAAGAGCCTGCGATGAAGCCGAGGGAATATTTCATTTATTAGAGTGAGGGAGAGAGTGATTACGCAGAGTGCCTCTAGCAATCAACGGAGACACACATGGAGACAGAAGACAGCGGGCCCTGCATGGACTGACTGCGGTTGCTGTCTCTCGTCTCTGCCTCTCGCGGGGTGTGTTGCATACTGAGTGATGGCCTGTCACCCTGTCTCCGCGGCCTCACTCAGGTAGGCATGATTGAACACAACGTCATTTGGACCTTGTTTACACCCTGAAGAGTCAGGTGAGCATCAGGATTTTATCTGGATAAGGTCAAACCACGTAAAAACGCCAGTGTTTCGAAAGCCGAAACACCAATAATAACTGCTGAGCATCGAGTGAATTTGCATATTACGTCCCGTAAAAGTATTGGGACGCCTGCTCAGTCATCAAAGAGTTTTTAAGAGTTTATTGGAGCAGTGCTGTGAGGATTTGATTGCTTTCAGCGTAAAAAGAGCATTAGTGAGGTCAGGATGTTGGATGATCATCACCCTACCTCATCATTCCCAACTCATCTCAGAACTATTGGATGGAGCCCTAGCCATCATTCCAGAGAACACAGTTAGTTTCACTGCTCCACAGCTCAATGCTGGGGGGCTTTATACCCCTCTAGCACATGCCTGGCGTTAGGCAGCATGGTGCCAGCAGGTTCAGGTTTATCTGCTCCAAAGAGTCCTATTTTATTGGCGGTACTTTTCTACAGGGAGTAGACAAGCTGTGTGTGTGTGTGCATTTGCACATCCGTGTCAGCACTTTGTTAGCAAAAGCTAAAGCTAGTGTAGCAAAGCTAGTGTAGCATCTTCCGTTCTAAGTGAGGAGGCACACATCAGACGCCAAACCAAATGTCTTGACCGGTCAACTGCATTTGGGTTTAGCTATAGAGCATGTCCTTTGATTGTCCACTCAATTGTCCAGCCGATTAGGACCTTTTTTTTATTTGCTAGCCTGGACGACTAAAGGTGGCTGATGTCTTTGCTCATCAACTGTTGCTTTCATTTAAGCAGGAAGCTGAAGGCATTCAGTGGTAGACCCCTTCTCAGGTCGTCTCAGGCCTCAGCTTCTGCATAGCGAGTTCAGTGTCACGGTTTCTCTGGTTTAGCGTCAAAGCAGTGCTCGACAGAGGTAAAGCCAGGCCCTGCGGCTGTTTTCTGCACTGGAGCGCATCCACTAACTTTTCTTTAAATCCGATATTATCTCAGCGGGCTTTACAAATGGGTGCCCTCAGGATGCCACAGTGCGGATGTTCGGAGTCCCAGAGTCATTTTCTGGAGAACACAGACGCATGATTGCTGTTTCATAGTGGGTAATTGGACTCTGCGGGACGCTAGTGTTCCGCCGCGCTGAAATCGCTTCAGCTCAGCCCTAGGAGTCCCGCGAGCCGGCCAGGCTGCATGACCCACTATGGGAACGTGCTCTGCTGACGTTTATTTGGAGCTCATTTCGGAGCGCGTGCGGCGGCTGGAGTTTTATTCTGTCTTTGTTTCTCCACCCCCACACCTCCACCGCACCGTCCACTGAGAGTCCAGAGACGTCCTGTATTTGTGTTATTTTTTTTTTGTCCTCCAGGGCTGCAGGTCCTGAAACACACGGATCTGAGGCCTGACATTCCCTCTTGCTGTCCCTCCTGTGATCCTGAAGCGACATCCCCTTTATTCAAACTACAGCTATTAAAATATTGATATTACAGCTATCTGTCAACCTATCTCTCCTATTCTCACTCATGCGCTCGCCCTCTTCCTCATTCTCGTTCTCTCTTTCTATCTTGCTTTGTCCTCTCCTGCTCTCTCTCTCTCTTTCTCTCTCTTTTTCTTTCACACTTCCTTTCCCATTCTTTCTCTAGCTCTGTTTCTTGTCCTCTTTTGCGCTCGCTCTCTCACTGTCTTGCTTTGTCTCTCTCTCTCTCTGTCTTGCTGCCTCTGTCTCTCTTCTGTTCTCTCTCTCTCTGTCTTGCTCTCGCTCTCCATTTATCTCTGTCGTTTTCTATTGCTCTCTCTTTCCCTGTTTCACACTCTCTCTCTTCCCCCCTCTCTCTCTCTCTTTCTGTATTTTTCTCTTGCATTCTCTTTCCCTTTCTCTCGCCTTCCATTTATCTCTCTGTCCTGCTCTATTGCTGTCTCTCTCTTTCTCACTGTCTCACTGTCTTCTTTCCCTCTTTCTCTGTTTCTCTCTCTCCCCAGTTGTTTCTCTCTCGCCATCACTCTCTCTGTCGCATTGTCTGTCCCTTGCCATCTCTTTGTCCCATGCACAGTCTCTCTCCACCTTTGTCTCTCTCTCTTTCTTTCTCTCTCTCTCTCGCTCTCTCTCTCTCTCTCTCTCTCTCTCTCTCTCTCTCTCTCTCTCTCTCACCATCTCTGTGTCTCACTCTTGCTTACTCTACTTTATTCTCCCATCCCTCCCCCCTCCCTCCTCTATCCACCCTCGTCACCCTTTCCTCTGTCTTTTCACGTCAGCGGTGTCTTCTCTATAGTTCACTGCACTTCCAATGGATCGCCGAAATGACCCGTCTTTGATTCAGGCTTTCAGTTCAGGAATGCTCAGACGTGCTGCATGAAGGTCAATCCCCTTTTCTTCCCCCTCTCCCTCTCTTCCTGTGAAGAATCGATTTCCGCAGCCATTGGAGGGCTTTGACTTCAGCATGGCAGACTTCTACTTACCGGCTCAATTGCAGCGATGCCAAACGCCCCAAAGAGAAGAAGGAAGAGAGAGAGTTAGAGAAAGAGAGAGAGAGAGAGAGAGAGAGAGAGAGAGAGAGAGAGAGAGAAAGAGAGCAGTCTCTTAGCTTATGCACTTTTTCGGGCCAACCTCAGCTCTCTTTGCTCTCTGTGCTCTCTGTGCTCTCTGTGCTCTATGTGCTCTCTTTTTCTCCCCCTCTTTCTTCATTTGCCACTCAGCCTCTTCAGTCAGGTGATTACATAAGCGCCGGAGCTTTCTCCTGGCTGGGGGAGGATAATTGAAAAGGAGAGCAGGGATAAAAGCCACTCATTCCATTCAGGTTTTTCCGCTCGGTGTAATAGCAGAGAGTGATACCGCGAGTGGGTAGGAGGAGGGAGAAGTAGGCCAGGTTCTGAAACAGTGCTGTACTGCAGGTAGAGGAGAGTTTGACATATGGCTGGTCTCGGAGGCCTCAGATTGACGTTGTTTCTGCTATAATAATGGCACCTGATGCCTGGTGCCGCAGTGACACCAGCGGAGCTGCTGAAATAAGGTGCAATAAATTCCTCCAGAGTGAAAGAGGCAGTCTTAGAGAGTCCAGGGTAGAGGAAGCTCCAGGGCCTATTCAGGTTTGCATACTCTTCTCCCAGCCTGAGTAGGAGAGAGGAACAGTGAAGAACCCTTCTAAAGGGTTCCTCACACTCACACATCTCTACTACGAACACGGTTCCCTATTGAAATGAAGGTTGGTTCCCCTATGGCATCGCTCAAAGAACCAGCTGACACCTCTGTACTGGTTTCTGATTCTCTGACTTAACAAACACAGCTATTCAAATCTGAATCTGAATCTTAATCTGCTAGTCTGCTTGTCATTGGCTGCGACCACAGCTAGACAATGAAGTTCTTGCATGTTTGCCAACAGCAAAATCACTTGAAATGCTTCTCGCTGTTCTGTTTTTGCTGTAGCACGATTTTAAGAATCTCCTACAGTGATGGTCTATGGTTGGTCGTTTTGCATGTTGGCGAATCTGCCTTATTTTCAGAGCAAGCCAGGGTTCTTGTCCAGTAGGGAAGAGTGGGGTAGAACACAGAGCTTTTTTATTTGTTGATGTTTTTTATTGTATTTTCTTATTGGACAAGTGATTTGCCCAGTTTCCAGCGCCAACTATTTATCCATGAATGCAATTCATTAATTAATTTACTAGATTTCTTGATTTATATTAATATAAATACATACAAAATGATCTACATCCAACGACAGTTTGGATTTGTGACCCAGAATTTACTGACTTGTTAGCCTCATGCAGCTTTACTTCAGAGGAACTAAACGGGTTGCTGTAAAGGAAGACGATACGCCAGCCGAGAAAACGTTAAGTAGCTAGCTACTGACGTAAATACTGAAATTGTGGTGAACCCCTTCCCTCGCTGTTTCCGCGATGCCAGCATTGCGACCTTAAGCAGGTCTGGTGGGCGGTAGAAGGTAAACCGGGGACAGTCGTGTGTTACTGGCACTAACACTGGACGAGTCCACGTTGAAGCTCTCGCCGTGTTCCTTGTAATGACCCCTTACGATTAGCTCTGAAGAGCTGAAGTCTACGTCAGCTGTAGGAAATATAGCTATGTTGCTGTCATCGGTGATGTAGACAGGCCACAGGCGATGCCACAAATATCTAAAAATATTTCAGATTAAAATATTTGTTAATGTAGTTTTATTTATGTGTATTTTATGTTTAAATAGACAAAAAGAAATAGGTTGAAGGCTGGTCCTATTGAAGAAGTGAATTTAATATTTACACGGGAATATATATATATATATATATGTATATATATATATATATATATATATATATATATATATATATATATATATATATATATTAAAGGCTATAGGAGCTTTCTTTAAACATAAATACATGCTGCAGTCTATCTCAGTATTCCACAAATCCATATGGCAGACTGACATTATATGTCAGTAATTAAAATAGTCTGCAATCTGTCCTCATATGCTCAGAAATATGTTCCCATATGGGGAAAAAAAACAACTAACAGGCAAATCTTCGTATTGAGCGACCAAATCCTATTCAGCTGACATAATTCTGAGTCAGGAACAGCCTTACAACTAATGGGGTTGTCGATTGTAGTCGACTAAGTCGATTAGTCATTACACCCCTACTTAGGAATCATTTTGAAGGGTAGATGTCCTCAAAATATGGGCTAAACGCAATGAATGTTTTTGAGTCTGCCTGCGGACACTGGCAGATTGCTGTAGTAGTATCTGCACATTCGGCGTCCTGCTCTGAGATTAGGATCGAGCAAAACACACTCACTGTTTTGTACACTGTCTCGTACACCGTCTCTGTCTTCAGATAATAATGAAAGCAGTGGCGTATAACAGCGATAAGGCGTAGGCACGTCTGGGCCGGGGGTGCAACAGTAAACCTTTCTTGGAGCGCAACACACATCACTTCTCCTGGCTTTTAGACGGCAAAAAAAAATCCATTTGATTGGTCCTTTTTCTCCTTTTCTCCTTTCTTCTGTCTGTCTCGCTGTGTCTGTTTGCCAGAACGCTGATGCAGGCTAATAGGATTGCGTGGCCGCTGACAGGAGGCTGAGCACTGCTGTCTGAGCTATCAGCCGATGCCTATCTGGCTTTTCTCGGCCCTGGATGGAGCAGGTTTTTGTGTTGAATAGCAACAGTCAGCTTGCGCCAGAATTGTATGCATGCGGCGATCAGTCAGCTCCGGCAGGGCAAATCTCGGCAAAGCGCTGAAAAGGTGCCAGCTCAAGACGGAGCGGTGTGATTATTTATTCAGGACAATCCGCAGTTTGCAAGGTTAAGAGCGAGGGCCAAGTCAGACGGAAAGCTGCCTATTAATCGCCTTTGACCAGCAGTTAATGCATAATTGAAACTTCCGGCCTAACGAACAAAGCAGAGGCTTCTGCAGAACCGCTCGAATTAGGCCGTCGAGCAAAAGCCTTAAATGCAGGCCCACCACGGCTGGAGAAATGAAAGGCAACCCGGGGCTGCAGAATTAGTCCAAGGCATTTCTCCAAGTCGTGCCCCTTCGTGCCCTGCTGTTGCTCAGGTGCTGCAAAAGCCATATTAGCAGCTCATTCCATGGATTTGCTGTCTGATTCTTTTCCTGAGCCCTCCTCT
Organism: Salminus brasiliensis; assembly: GCF_030463535.1. Classification (NCBI taxonomy): domain Eukaryota; kingdom Metazoa; phylum Chordata; class Actinopteri; order Characiformes; family Bryconidae; genus Salminus; species Salminus brasiliensis. The sequence goes on along the minus strand of NC_132890.1, from coordinate 26,722,985 downwards.
GCCCAGGTTAGAACTTCATGGCCAGACTTAGATTAGATTAAGCCATTTTCCATTTGATTCATTTGTTTTCTAAAACACTTCCATTGTTTCCAGAAGGAAATAGAAGGAAATATTTGTCTTATGAGTTCAGCATTTTCTATTTCTCACCATCCAAGTCTTCAAAAACAGTGAATTTGCTTGTATGAACCATGCCCTAGAAGGCTGTTCCTCACGAAAGGGAAGTGAGAAGTGGAGGGTATATAGAGCTGAGGAGGAGGAGTTCAGGGCATGCTCCATTTCCCAAAATTGAGTTATGTCATAACTCCACGTGGAGGTCTGGACTCTGGAATGGTCAGGTCTTTGCTCTGAGACCATTTGAGAAGAAGGTTTTTTTCTTTTTTGTCAGTTTCTATTTCTCAGCAAGAGCTTCTTGGTGCCCTGGTGTTGAGTTATCTTCTCACAATCGGAAGGATGGGCAGGAACATCTGTCCAGCAAGAGTGGAGCCTAGTTTTGATGGTCTCCCCGGTCTTGCATAGTTGTTAGGGGTCCCATTTTCTCAGTGTGTCTGAATCTTCTTTGAGATTTTGTTGTTGAAGTTTCCCCCAGCATTCTGTAAGTGGATTGTCTTACATCTAATCTCCTCAGGAACATCTCCTGAGACTGATAGCTTGTACATAATGTCCATTTGGAATGGAAATGAAGTAAATACAGGGTTCTCGGGCTCATTCATCATCATGAAAGTTTGGAATTGACACCTAAAACAGTCTAAGTCAAGCAAATTTACAGCATCTGCTGATGTCTGTTGTAGGGGTGTATCGTTATTTCAGTATAATTCCATGTTCTTTGTTCCACCATGTCTCTGAACCTGATGCATGATTGTGCGTTTGCTCCAGAAATGATGTTTCAGGCTCTCTGAAACACCCTGAGGCTGGCGGAGGGAGTTAGGCTGTCTCCACACTCAGCAAGACTTTATCAAGCCCTTATCAAACACAGCAGCAGACAGACATCCCAAACCCAAAAAAACAACCACCCCTCAGCCTGCTCTGAGCTCTGAGCTCGGAGAAGAACAGTTGTGTTAACTTGAAAACATTAGCCTGCCTGTCAGGGAGTGCCAGAGAACTGAGGGCGCTTTGTGGATCGGAACAGTGTGCAGCATTCCCTCTTTTTTCCTGACTGGAAGGAGATGAGAATGCACATGTTCCTGTGTGTCTGTTCAGAAGGTTGGAGGAGAGAAGCTGCTGGCTGACTGGAGCAAGATGGGAAGAGGGGAAACTGTGTTGGTGCTCTGCAGTGATGCAGAAATCTTCTTTCTTTTTGGGTGATAAATGCATTTATACAATCTGTATATAGCTTCCATTCAAGAAGTATATTGCTGATAGGAACATCAGAGAAGTCTTAATACAATCTTCATGGAAAGAGTCTCTTGGTAGAGTTGAATTCAAATGCTTTCTGAAGTTGTTTTATCGATTAGGTGTGAATTATTCCTGCAGCTGTGTGCCGTGATACTTACATTGCGGGCATGTTTCAGGCCACTATAGTATGTTCTCTGTAATAAGGCAGCACATTCAAATCCTTGGAAAAAAGAAAATGGGTCCTGGCAGCTCATAAACACCCTTGTGTGAAGATGGTTTGGAGATTTTTTTATTTGTTTATTATTTTAATTATATTTTATTTTATTTTATTTTCATCATTCAAAATGGATTTTTACTGTATAGAGAAAAGTACACCTAACTAATCACAGTGGGCTGATGTTTCTTATAACTTACATAATACTTAGATTCTTAGATAATACTTAGGTCTTAGATAAAGATGGTAACGACAAAATAGAAGCGAGTCCAACCAAATTATGAATGCATATGAGAAGTATTAATACCTTATTTTCCCCTTTTATTGCTTTTATAAATGGAATAATGGTCAATATATATATATATATATATATATATATATATATATATATTTTTTTTTTTTATTTATTTTTTTTTTTTTTAAATGGATAATGGAAAATTTTACTGCACATTCACTAATTGGGTCTTGTGGGGTTTTCCTGGTGCGCAGTGGTCAGTACCTACCTAAAGTCAAGGCAACCGGGTAACCGACAACAGGGTCATGGGTACCTAAGGCTCATTGATGCAATCCATGGAGGCCTCACAGCTTCAAACCTCACAGCTTCACAGACTTAAAGGATCTGCTGCTAACGTCTTGGTGCCTGATACCTTTAGAGGTCTCGTGGAGTCCACGTCTTGAATGGCCACATCTGTTGTGGCTGCACAAGCGGGACCTATTGAGTATTAGGCAGGTGGTACTAATGTTTTGGATGATCAGTGTACATCTTAATAACTGCGTAAGGCCTGTCTGATGGTAATGAGGAGTGCGTTGTAGCGTGTTTGATATGTAGGCGTATCCTGGTTTCAAGGACAAAGTCTGCGCCAGTCTCAATGCAGTGGACTGTTGTGTGTGTATAAGACTGCATAACATGCTTAATAAGGGGGGAAATCAAGTGTCTTCTGCAGGGCAATTAGGAAAAGGTGTAGAGGTATGCAAATGAATGCACCTTTAGTCTTCTGTCTGGGACGATTGGAGCAGAATATGAAATTAGGTGTCGTTTTTTTCACAGCGTTGGTTTCATAGGTCACAATCACCGTCCTCATCTGTAGTGGGGTCAATTAAAACACAGGTTATGCAAAGTGACGAAGACAGGGGAAACTGAGAACTTTGGGTTTAATGAGAGCACACACAGATACTGAGGGGATACTGGAGGTCACATTTTGGTATTTTATTGTGGTATTCGTGAAACAAAGTATTATATTGCGATATATATATATATATGGAAATTAATCTGGCAAAACAGCCTGTTTTTAATAATTGTGTTTGTGAAATCACCATAGCCATTAACTAATTCAGGCTACAGCAGCTTAGCTTTGCCTATTCACACTTTACGTAATTAAGACTTAGAATGTTGACTGTTTTTATTACATCCACACACATCATTATATATATATATATATTTTATTCCCCTCTAAATTGATATGCATTTAGCTCACTAGCCAAAGACATTAGGGGCTAAAAAATATGACTATTCTGGAGAACATGGACGTGAGGATAAATAGGCTTAAAGTTAACGATAGCCTACCGAAGCAAAGACCGATGCTGTTGTCCATTGCGCTAGAGCTTCTGGAGCCCCTAAAAGCTAATGCTAGGACTCCCAAATCAAGCACAAATGTGGTTATCCAGCACTCCCGACTGGCTACAATCTCAACAATTAGCTAACTGTACACCATACCGAGAGGACGGCTACACTTTTTGGTAACAATCGAGAATAAATATAGAAAAATAGGTTTGGTTTTTGGTCTACAGTTCTTTAGCCATGGCAGTAAAGCCTAGTCCAGGCAAGGCAGTGCGGCTGTGAGCCATATGGCCCACCATAAAAGCAGAGCTTATCATTTGGTTTTAAACAAGCCCTCCATAAAGGGAAGTGTCTCTTTCTGAGGCAAAATAACAGGGTGGTAAATATGCTTGTAAAACGGTGTTTTCTATTTAACCAAAGTCACATATGTACTGTTAATACACAACAACAATAACAACATATTTAAATGCTCAGTAAACACATCCTTTGGCACTTTTGGCACAAGGATCCCCCACTGCATCTGTGACTGGTCAGAAGCTTATTTGCTTCTTACAGAATTCTATAATCTTTGTATTATCCAGTGTTGACTTCCAATTAAGATGCAATGGCAAATCACCTGAGTGTACCAGTCTCCCAAGATGCATTTAGCTGCATGCTCAGCTTGATAAACTATAATTAGAGCGCATTCTGTGTGTCTGGTTGTGTGATTTTGGGTGTGTGTATATGTGTGTATGTGTGTTTTGTTAGTGATGTGCACGCACAGCCTTGTTTTTTCTCTCCTGTTGACAGAACAGGATTAGCATTTTGACATTGTCAGGCACGGACAGGGGGTCTAATTGAGGAGTGTCAAGGAACGTTCGGACGCAGTTTGGAGTCAAGCAGCGTGAAAGACCTGGAGATAAGGGAGAGAAACAGAGGGTGGGAGAGAGAGGTAGGGAGAGATAGGAGGCGAGAGAGAGGGCTCATTTGGGAGATAATGGACAGTACTGGAGTCAGTCGTGCACGCTGATAGTGCCAATCGCTCTGCTCCGCAGCGTAGAGGAGCTAAGTGGCCTAAAAAACACTTTTTAATTTTGTTTATGCTCACACAGAGCTGTCGGACAGCCGGCGCGATGGCAGCGTTTATAGCCGGGTTTAATGGGAACTGCCACAGCGAGTGAGGGATCAGGAGCATCCTGAACAACATCTTGAACGATAGGGGCCTGTTCACATTTTCTGGCAGTTACACAATGATGTTCGGAACCAACCAAGAAGAATGAAGGTGCTAACAATCCTTTTCTGGGCTGAACTCTTGTCTTTTTGAAGCTACAGATTAATACAGGATTAATATCAATTTCAGAATGTATTGTTCCCCAGTCCTTATGGTCCATGTGTGGAAATCAGGCATCATAAATGGCCCGTTTTTAATTTACATATCCTTATCTTAAGCCTACATTAGCTTAGCTCCGCCCATTCACATCGAAGTTATAAGAAATGCTTTTTGCATGAGGCCCTAGGAGAGCGACCATGAATGAAAAAAAAAAAGTGTCCACAAACTTTTGACAGACAGTACTTCTCTCTACTTTTCTCTCTAATATCTGTGCTGAGCTTGGACTAGAGATCAGAGGACTAGAGCTCTAGGTCTTTGAGGCTCCACACACACACGTTCCTGGCCCAGTTCCTGGTCCCGCGGCCTGCCCGCGTTCAGCTCGTGCCGGGCCGGCCTGGGGAGTTCACACGCGGCTCCCTTAGCCTTCAGCCACAGTGTGGAATCAGGAGCCCAGCCAAACAGACGGGCGTTTAACCTTCCAGAAAGGCTCCTGGGTCGGGCTGTTGTCCTGCCGAGAGACAGAGAGGCTCTGGAGGCAGAGAGAGAGAGAGAGATGGCCTTTATACTACACAGGCTTTGACTAGCGGGTTCTTGTTTAGTCACATTCATTGCTACAAAGTCCATAAAATCAATTCTACAGCCTTGCAGTCTCCATAGACTGGAGGGTAATACTGAAGAGCTCAGTGACTTTCAGTGTGGCAGCAGCGGAGGATGCCACCTTTGTCAACTGTAAGTGCTCTTATTGTGAAGTAGAATCATCTAGAAGCCACAGCTCAGCTGTGGAGCAGTAGGCCACACAATCTCACAACTGTACAGTTTGGTTGAGGAGGAATAATGGGCTAGGCCTGTTTTCCATGGTTCTGGTCCTTGTTGGCTGCAGTGCTACCGCAAACAGTCCCATTCTAGAACAGTGGTTCTTGAACCGATCCTTTTGTTGTATTCATATGGTTTGTGTGTTGGGACTGAACATGGTTGAGAACTGTTCTGATAAAAATACTACATGCCTCCAATTTTGTGGTAACCTTTTGGGTGGCGACTTTGAGCCAGGCCCTATTACCCAACCTCAAAAATTGACCTCACTTATGCTCTTGTGGTTGAATGGCAGCAAATCCCAGCAGCTGTGTTCGAACCTCTAGTGGAGAGCCGTACCAGTAGACTGGAGGCTATTACAGCAGCAAAAGGGTGGGAGGTGGGGGGGTCAGCTCCTTATTAGCACCCATCTTTTTAGAATGAGACCTTCTACAAGAGCACGATGTTATGGTGTGTTCACATACTTTCATCATGGGTAATGCTCAGCCCAGCATAAGGTCATTGGCCGTTTAGGAGCATTAGTAAGACAGGGTTTTCTGATTTGCCCTCCATTCAGAAACAAAAACGTAGTGAATCAAAAACCTCCATTATGCAAATCAGACAGCTGGTGAGGTGTGAACCTGAATGGCTGTCTGAGAAAAACACTGACTCTGAGTGACTCAAGTCATCAGCTTCATTATCAATGTCTGCAGTGTAGCTTTTTAAATCTCTGCTAATTTCTTTACTTCTTTTTTTCGTCCCTTCTCTTTTTCTTTCTTTTATTTTTATTATTCTTTATTCTATTTCTATATATTCATTTGCTAGTCTTTTTTCCTTTCCTTTTTTTCCTTCACTCTTTTTCTTTTTTCCTTTTTTTTTTTATTCTTTCTGTTTATTTTTTTTCTTTTTTTTTTTTTTTGCTTTACTTTCTTTTCTTGCTTATTTCTGTTTTATTTTCTTCCATTTATCCTTTCATTATTTTATACTTTATTAATTATTATACTTTTAGGATTTACCTTTTTTTTTCTTTTTTTTTCTCACTCTATTAATTTATTCATTTTTATCTATTCTTTTTTATACTTTCTTTCATGTGTTTTCTCTCTATTTTTGTGTTCTTGTTTTTCTTTTTATTTATTCAATTTTTCTTTTTTCTTTCCTTCCTTTAACATTTTCATTCTTTGTTAATTATTTTTTTTCTTATAATTTATTACGTTAATTTGTGTATTTTTTCCCCCTGTCATTTGTGTGTCTCTCTTGTTTTTTCCACTGTGAATCAGAAGTCCATAAGTTTGATTGGAGCGCCAGAGCAGAGGGGTCCGAGTCCATTACTACAGTAAATGCTGCCCTTTACACTCTCTCACACACTCTTCTGATTCATTTTCTCCCCTTATTAGCCAAATGCTGCGTGCTAACAGGAGGACAGGGCCGCTGTTAAAGGGCTCTAATTAAAAACACAGACAGGAAGGAAATGGGTGGGTAAGTTAATGAAGACGAGGAGACGAGTGATTATGTCACGTCTGGAGAGGCTGATCACTCTGGATGTGTCAGAGGACACGAGAGTGCGAGAGTGACTCTCCAAACATCGATCAGTCCGGGATCCACGTGAACAGAGTCCTAATGCTGAATGTTGCAAAATAAACACGCCTACCAAACCGTGGTCATTTGCACAAAGTATTAAGATATCAGTCAGCCCATTGATCTGGGTATCCTCAGAGTGTCAGCAAATAATCTGCATTGATTGTGGGGGCAGTGTGACCTGGTTAATTTGCTTTTTTTGGGGGGGTGGGGTGGTGGGGGGGGGATTTGACTTTTTGAACACTGTGATGAGTTTGACAGAAAAGGGGTCCTTCAGGCAGATGCTGTTTATTCGTTTGGAATGAAATTAAAATAAATCATGTGTGGTTTGGTGTTTCCGGACATTGGAACGGCTGCTTTCTGACTGCTGATTTACCCCTTAACCCCTGTGGACCACCGGTGGGCCGAAAATGTCTATGACCAAACAATAGCTCCGCCAGTTTGTACAGAAGTCCCTGTAAGTACTGAGTAATACACCTGAGCGTAGGTGTAATACACCTTAACTTCTAGACTTGCTTGCATCTATAACTATCGTTCTGAAGGCCTCAGAGACCTTTTCTAATTATGTTCTAATGACCGGATTCTAATGTTAGCCCTTTTAAGTAGTGATAAATGTGGGGTGTATGAACTTTTCCCACACAAGAAGACTGAATTTTTATTAATTGCATTTTAGAAATGATCTATACAAGGCATTTCTTCCACTGTATGGGTGTAGACATATTACCTCCATCTCGCTATACTGTTCTATTGAAAATCAAATGTTCATATGATTAAATATGATACAAAGGACGGTAGGAACTTTATTGCCATTGTATTAATACAGGGTTGTACAGGACAATGAAACACTGTTAGGCTCCACTGTTAAGTCTCCAGTGCAGAATAGGTAGGACATGCTACCATAGTGCAAGGTCAATAGCTCAGGAGTGTAGCTCAGGTGTAGGCAGATGTTTAAACAGCACCAGCTGTTTAAAAAGGCCCGGGCCTGGAGCGGACTATAGTTGCTTTCAGTCCGGCAGTAGAGAGAGCAGGTTCTTCTCTTGTCTGGATCTCTGCTGGAGGACCTGCTGTTGCTTTCACTCACAAACTTTCTGACCTAAAAATGAAACCCTGTCTGACGCGTCTCCCTGAGGAGAAAGGCTCTGTATGCTCAAAGAGAAAACATCTGCTTGCGGAGGAGAAAGGAAACCGAGTGAAGGCTGGCAAATTGAGATGTCACTTTTTGTTCTTTCTCTACTTTCCTCCTTCTTTCTCTCTCTCGCTCATCGTCTCTCTGTCAGTCTGTCTGTCTCTGTCTCTCCTTTGATTCAGTAAGTGGGCCAGTGAAGCCTACCGTGTAATGTCTTTGTACTTTTTGGATGTTCAGCAGAACCTTTACTTACACACAAACACACACACACACACACACACACACACATACAGAATTCTCTGTGAGGCAATGAATGTCCTGTAGGTGGATGCTTTATTTCCTTATTTCCGTCTCTTTTTTCTTGTGTTCCCTCATGTTCTATGAGAGAAAATGGCTTTTAGGAACTGCAAGGTGCTGCTGGGCCAAAGTGGAGATTTGGTTGTGCTGTGCATGTGTTTGCATTTAGCCCAACATTAGCTTGTGAGTAACTGTTGGAATGGGTGTTGCTGACACTACAAGATCACCTGATGTGCATCATTTAATCTCTGGTTGGCAGTTAATTTGGTCTGCAGTCTGGTTTGGGCAGACATTTGTTGGTCTGTTGTTGGGTTTGTACTTTGTTGGTCAACTCTTTGGTTTATATTTAATTTAATTTGTGTATAAATTGTTGTTTGGACTGAAGTCTGTTGGCCTAGAGTCTGTTTTGAGCAGTATTCTGTTGGTCTGCTGTCTGGTTTGGAAAAGATTGTGTTGGTCTACAGTCTGGATTTGGACTGAATTCTGTTGGTCTACATTCTGGTTTGGACTAAATTATGTTGGTCTACATTCTGGTTTGGACAGGATTGTGTTGGTCTACAGTCTGATTTGGACTAAATTATGTTGGTCTACAGTCTGGTTTGGACAGAATTCTGTTGGTCTACAGTCTGGTTTGGACTGTACTCTGTTGGTCTACAGTCTGGTTTGGACTGAATTCTGTTGGTTTACAGTCTGGTTTGGACTGTACTCTGTTGGTCTACAGTCTGGTTTGGACTGTACTCTGTTGGTCTACAGTCTGGTTTGGACTGAATTCTGTTGGTTTACAGTCTGGTTTGGACTGTACTCTATTGGTCTACAGTCTGGTTTGGACAGGATTGTGTTGGTCTACAATCTGATTTGAGCAGAATTCTGTTGGTCTACAGTCTGGTTTGGACTGTACTCTGTTTGTCTACAGTCTGGTTTGGGCTGAATTCTGTTGGTCTACAGTCTGGTTTGGACTAAATTATGTTGGTCTACAGTCTGGTTTGGACTGTACTCTGTTTGTCTACAGTCTGGTTTGGGCTGAATTCTATTGGTCTACAGTCTGGTTTGGACTGTACTCTATTGGTCTACAGTCTGGTTTGGACAGAATTGTGTGGGTCTACATTTACACAGTCAGGTTTGGACAACATTTTGTCAGTCTACAGTCTAGATTGTATACATCATTCTACAGTCTACAGTAAAATGCTGTATATACTGTACATAATACTGGATTTGGCAGTATTATATCAGTCTGTACTCAGTTTAGACAACGTTATGTCAAGTCAAGTCAAGTCAAGTCAAGTCAAGTGGGTTTATTGTCATTTCAACTACATACAGAGTACACAGTGAAACGAAACAACGTTCCTCCAGGAACATGGTGCAACATAGACAGTGCATACAAGACACAAGTGCAACACAAACAAACAAGTGCGGACAGAACAACAGTTATGTTGGTCAGTTGAATGTGACAGAGACTTTGATTTTGATATAGACTGTATAAAGACAGAATTTGGTACAGTCTGAAGTGTAGTTTGGACTGTATTTGTAGGCCTACAGTGTTGTTGGACAGTATTTTGGTGGTCTGCAACCAGCTTGGGACAGTATTTTGTCTTTCTACAGTCTGCTTTGGACCGTATTTCCTTGGTCTACAGTCTGTTTTGGACAGGATTCTGATGGCCTAAAGTCTTGTTTGGACAGTATTTTGTTGGTCTCCAGTCAGATATGTACAGAATAGTGGTGGTCTGCTGTGGAGATAGGACAGACATGGTGTTCAGTCTACAGTCAGTGTGTATGTGTGAGTCCTCTCTGTTCTGCAGCATTAGCTCATTGTGTCCCTTGCCATCAGTGTTGTAAACATTATGTCAGGTTTCCCTACAGCACTGCACAGATGGCTGATGAAGTCCCGCTCTGCTGCGCTCTCTCCTGCTCATTCAGCAAAGCTCATCTCCGTTAGTGAGACGCCTTCATTAGGCTCAATCTCCAAGTCGGCACAATGGGGCAGGTTGCTGGGTTCTGCTCTGGTTTGCAGGATGGTATTGTTGTATTGCTGTATTTCATCTATTTTGCAGCAGTTTATTGAAAACTAGTGTTTAAAGTAGTGTATCTTTATGAGTTTTGTCAGTATTTCCTTGTGATCCTTGGGATTCTGTGTAAGATATTGTATTAAAAGCTTTGGCCTTGGGGTTCTGAAGTAGATTCGCAGGAAGATCTTGTGCTGGATTGTGACGAGTTTAGACCTGTTGTTTAATCCTCAAATCCCCAGCCCAAAAGTCACATACCGACAAAGAAAAAGCCTGGAATTTCTTTGCTATGTACTTAATGGAGCTAACATAAGGGAAGAACATACCAATTAGATCAGCAATAGTTTTCTGTGGGGGTTATGATTAGCAATTTATCACATTTTATTTGATAAAATATGTATGTTGTGTACTGCATACTACACAGAATTCAGGTTAAAGGCATGCCAGTTTTGGTAAGCATCTGTGCATAACATACATATTCATAAATTAAGGAACACAAGAGTTGAGGAGCTGGATTTCCAGTTACAGAGTCATTCTAGACTTCTGGTAAATTATACCATTCGTAAGAAAACGCTATAGAGAACATGCTTCACTCTAGAAATAGGCTTTATATGTGACCAGAAACCTTACTTGCCTGGAAGTATTCTATAAATGCTTGAGATCGCTCGGGGTGTATCAGTGTCTGTATCAATGGAACAGTTTTAGTGACTCAAGTCCATTATATCTGTAATTGCTTGTCCAGTATTGGATTTTTTTTTACCTTTAATTCAAGATTGAATCAGCACTGATTAGTCAAGGAGTCAGTATTGTGTGTGTGTGTGTGTGTGTGTGTGTGTGTGTGTGTGTGTGGGTGTTACAGGGAGCTCTCTGCTGACCACTACTATGTAATTATTTGCCGTTTTCAGTAAGATTTCTCAGTCTGTCCTTATATTCCTCCTAGGCTTGCGCTGGTCCTGAATGGCCGTCTTCTGGCAGTCTGGTCTGGAGTTGGTCTGAGCTTTGGAGAGAATTGTGTTCTCTGTCAGTCTTGGATAAAAAAAAAAAACAGATTTGGACAGAATTGTATTGATCTGTAGTCAACTTAATACACACATAATTTTATCAGCCAACTAGTTAGGACAGAATGTTGTCAACGATACATTTGGACAGTATTTAGTTGGTCTACTGTTGGATCTGGACAGTATTTTTTACATTTACATTTATGTAATTTATGTCATTTAGCAGACGCTCTTATCCAGAGCGACTTACAAGGTTACTCGTATTACAGAAGTGGACCAGTGTAGTGTTAGGAGTCTTGCCCAAGGACTCTTATTGGTGTAGCGCATCATAGTCACCCAGACCAGAAATCGAACCCCAGTCCCCCACATGGTGTGGTAGCTCAGTGGCAGGTAGTGGTGCTATCTGTTGCGCCACACCAACCACATTTTTTGGTCTACTGTTGGATTTGGACAGACTTTCGTTGGTCTACTGTTGGATCTGGACAGTATTTTTTGGTCTACTGTTGGATTTGGACAGACTTTCTTTGGTCTACTGTTGGATCTGGACAGTATTTTTTGGTCTACTGTTGGATTTGGACAGACTTTCGTTGGTCTACTGTTGGATCTTGACAAAATTATTTTGGTCTTCTGTTGGATTTAGACAGACTCGCGTTGGTCTACTGTTGGATCTGGACAAATTTATTTTGGTCTACTGTTGGATTTAGACAGACTCACGTTGGTCTACTGCTGAATCTGAACATTATTTTTTTGGCCTACTTTTGGATTTGGACAGAATTTAGTTGGTGTACTTTTGTATCGGGACGGTATTTTTTGGTCTATTGTCGGACATTTCTTAAAATATGTGATATTCTTCAATCTGTACTGCAGAGTATAACTCGACACTTTCTAGTAATAGTACAGTTTGGTCTATATCACGGTCTGTATACAGTAGCCTGACTGATCCAGTACAAAACTAAAGAGACAACCTTAGACACCAGACCTGCCTTGGCTGATCACATTCATTTTTAATAAAGGAAAAGTTTCGAAGTTTAGAATGTGGTAAAGTTATGGATCATGATGTGGGATGGTAATACGGCAGTGTGCGAGATGCGGTAATGGAATGTGTGGGTGTGTGAGTGAGTGTGTTATGCCCTGAAATCCACTCAGTCTTTTCTTATCTTTGTTTACATTGGCCCCATTATTGCACTGTATCACTTTATCCGATAGATTCTGAGCTGACAGAAGAGATAGCGGGATGGGAAGCTTCGGCTAATGAGTTTTTTCCTGCCACACACTGCAAACAAAGTGATGATGTGTTACCGAATCCTCTGCCTAATTGGGGGGAGATATTGCACGGACCAGAGAGTTTTCTCCTGTTTTGTTTAGTTTTTTTTATTCCTGTTGTGTAACACTCCATGCCCTGCGGCATGATTGCTGAAATGACCTCTACATACGCAAGGACATGCACGCCCATGCACGTACGCACAGGCACACACACACACACACACACACACAAGACATGTTAGAACAATATTTGTGAGTACTTCCATTGACTGGTGTAGTACCTCATGATGTTATGGCTCCATCTAACCTTTACCCTAATCCTACACCTAAGCCTAGCCTTACCTGTAACATTAACCTTAACTGTAGGGACCATAAGGCCATTCGGACTTCTACAAATGTAAGGTGTACTGCCAATTAACCCACCCGTTCGTAGCTCCCCCTAGCACTAGCAATGCTCCCGGCACTAGGGACTTAGGACTTAACTCGTGTCTTGGAGTAAAGCATGCTTACAGAGGCCTGTGCCAATTACGCTTTTAGAGATATGGGAAGAGAGAGGGCCCTCTCGTCCGGTCGGCCAATTGTGCTCTCTTGGACTCCGGCCACTGATGGCAAAGCGTCATGGCTCGCTTTGTTGACGCTTGCCAGGCCAGGGTATTATTACCATTTCTGCAAGATTTTGCATCCATTAGTTTCTTATTAAGTAACTTCATAATGGAGAAAGCAGAATGCTGTGGTGCTGCTGTTTTCTCAGCTGTTCTTAAAGGGAAAACAGCGCAACAGTGGCACTATGGCCCTCAGATCGCAAGTTTCTTGCTGCTCCACCATCAGCAGCTGGAGCCTGGGAGAGCACAATTGGCCATTCTCTCTCTGGGTGGGTAGATGGCTCTCTCTTCCCTCATCACTCCCACTGCGATGCTGGCTGGCACAGATGTATCAGAGCTGAGAGTCCGGCGCTTTGCACTGATGCTGCATTGGCCAGCTGACTTCACACGCATCGGAGGAGGCATGCGCTTGTCCTCATCCTCCTACATTCGGGAGCATTGCAAGTGATAGAGGGAGTCCTAGTAAGTGGGAGGGTTAATTGGCTCAGCTAAATTGGGGAGAAAATTGGGGTGAAAATAAAAAATAAAATTGATTTGTCATGCAGAATATGAGCCCCTCCCCTTTCCTGCCCGCCTGTATTTCCTGCTGGTAGTGGTGTTTACAAAAGATGGAAGATGAGAGACCCATTGAAAAGGTTTACATTTCAATACATACAAACTTTCATTTTTTTGAAGTCCTCGTTATACCCTCAGTCTCTGTCCTCATGAGGACATTTGTCTTCACAAAGCAGTCTGAAAACAAACACACTCCATTGTGCTGCTAAGCTGTTTGCTCTCTATACATTCTAACCTTGTTTAAGGTGAAGAGCGAAGACAGTGAACAATCCATCACCCTGTTCTACTGTCTCCATTACTGCCTCACCACTCGTACCTGCCCTGTGACCCTGCAGCCTCTAAATCTTCCTCGCCCTCCTAAACACACACAGCCAGCTCCCTCTCACAATCCGGCCTCTATCTTTTGGAGTGATTTGGGATTTGGTGGTCCGCTGTGGTCCGCCGACAGTGCAGGAGAGTGAAACTCATTACTCCTCCACTCAGTTTTTGTCCTGTTTTCGCTCGCTCTCTGTCCTCCGTCTGAACGAGGCAGACAGTGAGTGTTCTGACCTTCCGCAACAGAGCTGTGATTGGGAGAAGATTTCCCCACACTTACACTTACAGACACCACCTATCATTTCTCTCTCGCGCTCTCTTACTGTCTTTCTCACTTTCTGTCTTTCTGTCTCTTTCACTCACTTTCTGTCTCGTGTCTTACACTCTGTATCTCTTGCTTTCTGTCTCTCTATGTCTCTTTCTGTCTCGCTTTCTGTCCTTTGTTTTGTCTTGATTTCTTTCTTTTTCTGTCTCTCTCTTTCTGTCTCTTTGTCGCTATGTCTCATTTTGTCTCTCTCTCGCTCTGTCTCCTTTTGTCTCGTTCTTTCTCCCTAATTTTCTCCCTCACATTTTGTCTCTCTTGCTTTCTGTCTTACTCTGTTTCTATCTCACTTTCTGTCTCTCTTGCTTTGTCTTTCTCTCACTTTCTGTCTCTCTTTCCATTTGTCTTGCTGTTTCTCTCTGCTTCTCTTTCTGATTTTCAGTCGTTCTCATTTGTCTTTGCATTTGTCTGTCTTTCTATCTCTCTCTCGTTTTCTGTATCTCTCGCTTTCTATTTGTCTCTCGCTCTCTTGCTTTGTCTCTTGCTTTCTGTCTCTCTCGCTCTCTCTCTCTGCTTCTCTCTTTCTGCTTTTTTAGTCTTTAGTCTTTTTTCTTTCTCTCTTCTCACTCTTTCTGTCTCGTTTTCTGACTCTCGCTTTGTCTCTTTCTCTCACTTTTTTACTCTCTTGCTTTCTAAGTCTTTCTTGTTTTCTGTCTCTTGCTTAGTCTTGATTTCTGTCTTTTTCTGTCTCTCTTTCACTATTCGTCTCTTTCTGTCACTTTCTGTCTCACTCTTTCTGTCTCTCTGTCGCTATGTCTTACTTTGTCTCTCTCTCGCTCTGTCTCCTTTTGTCTCTTTCTTTCTCCTTAACTTTCTCCCTCATGTTCTGTCTCTCTTGCTTTCTGTCTTACTCTGTTTCTATCTCACTTTCTGTCTCTCTTGCTTTGTCTTTCTCTCACTTTCTGTCTCTTGCTTTCCATTTGTCTTGCTGTTTCTCTCTTCAGTCGTTCTCATTTGTCTTTGCATTTATCTGTCTTTCTATCTCTCTCTCTCGTTTTCTGTATCTCTCGCTTTCTATTTGTCTCGCTCTCTTGCTTTGTCTCTTGCTTTCTGTCTCTCTCTCTCTCTCTCTCTCTCTCTCTCTCTCTCTCTTGCTCTCTCTTTCTGCCTTTTTCTTCTTTCTCTTTTCTAACTCTTTCTGTCTCGTTTTCTGACTCTCGCTTTGTCTCTTTCTCTCACTTTCTTACTCTCTCCCATTCTAAGTCTTTCCTGCTTTCTGTCTCTCTTTGCTCTTTCTCTTTTGTCCTTGTGTCTCTCTCCCTTACTTTGTCTCTCTCTGTCTCTCTCTCTGATAGGGAGGGACGAATAAAGGGAGGTAACGATAGGGCTGTATTTCTCTCTTGCCCTGGCAGACGGCCACGTTTTCCTGTCAGAGGAAGCTCTGGTGTAATTGTCATTTTTATCAGACAGCCGAGCAGCTCGACATCACCCTTCTAAAATTAGTCGCTGACCTTAACCCCCTGGACCTCAGCAGAGAGTGAAAGCAGCCCGCCCCGGACTGACACACTTTGTTAAGAGATTTTTTTTTGTGGGGCTGCAACTAATGATTAATTCTATCATTTCTCAGCCTTCATCATTATTTGATAGTGATCTCTACTTTTTTTTAACGAAACCAGTAATCCAGCCAGCTGTTATCCTGCTGATGCGCTTTTAGGTCTTCTTACTTTGCTGCACTCTGTCTGAATTCAGCTGTCTGAACCTTATGGATATCAAAGTGTTCATTTCCGGCTGACTGAAACAAGTGAATAACTTGTTTTATTGCCGACTGTACTGCAATAAAAAACAATAATATTGCCTTGAAATCCAGAACAGGGAGAAGTAACTGTTTATTATCTTGTGGGAAGTACCTGGTTTTCATGATGCATATTCCACTATATTGCACTGATTATTTAACCATTAGAGAAAACAATTAAAGAGCTTTTTACTTCAATACTGCTGCATTATGTGAGATTATTTTTAGTTTTGCTCTTGGGCTCCCCCTACAGATGCTTCACTGTTTACTCAGAAAATACCCTTCGCTAGTTTGTATAGACTAGGATCCAAAAGATCCCTCTAAGCTTAGATGCTACTAAACACAAGAGTCAGTATGGAGACCACAATGCTCAACACTACACTTCGTCCAAGTACTCTTATAACTGGTGGTTCTTCAGTCTGCGTTTGAAGACTGCAAGTGGAAGGTCTTTCCATCACTTCGGTGCCAGAACAGAAAATAGATCCATAGATCCTGAAGGATTCACTTTTACACCACTGCTCCAAATACAGATGCCGTTGTGAGCTCCCCTTCACGGACAAATGTAAACGTGCATTTGTTGACAAGCTGAGAGACAATGGTTAATTTTCAGTACATTGTTAGCATAGTCATCGAGGCACCGCCGTCAATACCCACTTCTGCCCCTGTTTATTTTTTGATGCCCAAACTCGTAGCTGTGACCAGAGCAGATGGTGAATAATCCAAACAAGTGAACAAATTACCCATACTCCCCTGTGTGGCAGGGTGGCGGAGGGCCCGGGCAGCAGGATGTGAGACAGTGGGGTGACTGGCAGGGGCCAGCCCTCTGTACTTACCATTTCAGCCCCTTTTTTAATGATCATGCCTCTGCCTCTGCCTTGCTCTCGGGTCAGAAAGCAGTTAAGCATCAGAGAGCATGTTAAGCTCCACCTGAATTTGAATGGGAGTCATCCTCCTCTGGTCGACACAGGATAAAGTAAGTAGTAAATGGTCAGATAGGGTGGGATAAGGAAGAACTATGACTAATGTGAAGGTAAGCAATGGGTTTTTCACATTCCGAAGTAGTTGAAGCTTATTTACTTACTTATTTATTTAGGAAGAGCATTACAGTAGCCCGACCTTGATTTTTATAAATGTGCTCACCAGCCTCTTGTCATTTTTTGAAAGAGCATATTTCATACTTTGGCAGTATTACATAGATGGAAGAGGGCAGTTTTGACTATGATGCATATGTGAGAACCGAGTCCATTAAATTACCCCTACATTTTTAATGGTGGTACTGGCTTTGATTGAGAATACATCTAGATTAATGGCGACATTGCAGGTTTACATTTCTCAAAATTGGGACCTAGTAATATGACCTCTGTTGTAGCTGTGAAAGCTGTGAGTCATCCAGGGTTTGACATCCTTCAGATAATCCATTACTTTATTAAGACAATGGCAATCATTTGGTTTAGTTGATATATGATGTAAATCAGGGTGTCCTCAGCGTATCAGGGGAAGCTCAAACCCTGCTTGTGGATTAATTGACCCAGCAGCAGCATATAAAAAAGTCAATAGTAACGGACCAAGCACTGAACCTTGAGGAACGCCATATTTTACTTAGCAATTCAAAGTAGAAGTGTAAAACTAAAACAACATCAACTCAGGTTGAGAGGAGGCGTGAGGTGGCTCCTTTCCTTTTTCTCTGCTGGATAGCTGGGACACATCCAGTGCTTCCTGCCCAAGCGGTCACTTCTTGGAAAGCCCCGATCATGCTGTTGCATCACCTCTTGGAAGCAGAGACGGGATCGGTCAGCACTGCTCATTTTTCCATCACAGTTGACGGCTCGGTGGACCTGATGCTGATGAATAGGCTCTTTAGCCAGCTCCACATCCACATGCCTATCCAAAGCCTTTCTCTTTAATTGAATTGCACTGTTTGCCTCGCCTTGACTGATGTTGTATCATTGCGTCAGAGCTGTAGAGGGAGAGAGAGCGACAGGGTTTCAGGCAGCTGCTCGAATACACTGAGAATGCTAAACGAGTGTTATTAATGGAAATGGTACATTCAGCCAGACAGAAAGCCCCGGGCTGCAAGAGTGGAGGAGAAAACTTTCAGGAACCGGATCAGAGAACTGCTGTTCCAAACAGTTTCAAGGGTTATCTGCTTTGTCATTGGGTCAAAGAGCACCCAAGTATGACCCCAGTGTGAAATATTGCTGTGAGGTTGGGTTTTTTCCACACGTAAATAGGCTGGGTCCACAGTGTGCTCAGTGGAAAAGGGGATTTCTCTGATGGTGGTTGAACATAGACAAGCAGTTCATGCATTGGTGGATGAGATGGTGATGGTTCACACATCGTTAGAGACTTCAGAGGTTTGATCACCATTGCAAACTTCAATATAGGCTTCAGGAAAAAAAAGCAAACCGCCATCTGGAAAGGCTCATTGCAATTCAACAATGATTAAACATATCTTAAACTCGTAAAAATAAAAGTGCCACAAAGAGGGTTTTTTAAAGAACTGTAAGTAAGAAAACTTCTTGATTGGTGAAAAACTCAAAAAATCTACTTCTTTAAACCTTTAAAAGGTTGTTTACATTCTCTTTTCCAAAAATGGAACCAAAAATGCTTATTCTATGGCATCAATCAAAAAAGTATTATCATAAGAGTGTATTGAGTTTAATTGCACTCCTCCAACCTCCATAAAAAGTAGATGGAATACCCAGAAGCAGCTACCCAAATGCCAAACATCAGATGGAGGGGTATACAGCCATGTAAAGAGGGGTATAAAGTGTTCTGTGGAGTGATGGAGCTCCATCCAGTACATTTGGGATGAGTTGGAGTGGGGTTTGTGATCCAGACCCAACATCTTCCAACGCCTGACCTTCCAGCACCTGACCTCACCTAATGTCCTTGTGGCTGAGTGCAGCTAGTGTACGACCTTCCCGGAGGATACTGACGGATACTGCAGCGAAGGTGGACACACTTTTATTTTAAATCCCCTTGAAAGGTTGCAGGAACAAGTGTCTACAAACTTTTGCACAAACAGTGAGTGCATTTGTTATTTTCAGCCCTATCATCACATCTCTCCCTGTAGTCCATTTCAGCATGTTTCTTTTTTTCCTGGCTTTCAAAAGGTCAGCCATCTCTCTCCGGCGTGTACGTTTGTTTGTGAGCGTCTTGGTGTCCGGAGGAATTTAGGAGGTGATGAGAGAAAATGTCACAGCTTGAAGGGCTTCAAAACACAGAGCAGCAGACGGCGGGACACCCGTAGTGTCGGCAAGTGTGGTGGATGGGGTACACACACACACATACACACGAAACAAAAGTATAGGCTCTGCTCGGTCAGATCAGCCCCTCCCCTTCCTGACAGGAATCCTGCTTCTTCCTCTGTCGGGCAGGGATTTACACACACACACACACACATACACACAGGAAGAGGAATATGCTCAAAACAAAGGGGATATACAGTACCAGTCAAAAGTTTGGACACACCCGGTTGAACGTGTGCTGATGCTAGAGTGATTATATTTTTGTTATTAAGAAATTGCACATGGGGGCCATACAAGTATCCACCGTAGTGAGGATGTCGCGGGTCGAGGGGTGGTGTTCAAGCAGGCCTAAGTTGTATGTTGAACTGAAAGGGCCTTATTTTGTCATATAGGCTATATTAGTTTATGTTTATGTATAAATGTATGTTAACATACTGTAGCTGCATGATTTGAGAGGTATTTCCACCCTCAAATATACACATTGTCACGGTCCTACAACTTAGGCCTACTTTAAACCCCAGAGCCACGACATCCACAACAGCTACGGTGGATACCTGTGTCTCCCCAGTGTCCTCTTTTTTTTTTTTTTAAACAAAAATATGGTCACCCTAGCATTGGGTTAAATGTTTATATGATGATGTCCAATACCTTTGACTGGTACTTTATAGGTATGTTAAGTACCTAACTTACATTAAACTAATATCTATTAAAATTATGCCAATGTTCCCTAACGTTAGCCTCGAAACACAACCTTACCCTAACTCTTACTATATACGTATATCGCTGCCGTCCAATGAAAAACGTGTATCTCCAAATTTGTCTGTTTTTAGCTTTCTCCTTGCTTTGAACCCTGCAGCTAGACCAATAGAAATGCTCTGAGTTATAATAAACTCTTATTTTCCATTGACCTCCATTCAAAGTTAAGAAGTCACCATTTCAGAGTTGCATGCTTTTCATTGGACAGCAACAATATGGACATGGGTTTGGGTTTATCTACCAAAACCTGCCCTATATGGTACCTCTTTTAAATAGCAGTCTGGTCTGAAACACTCAGCATTAAAGGGTGGAGCTAAAGTTCTGTAGGCTGAATATATGGATCTATAGAAAAGCTTTGGTATTTCTGATCCCATATAAGACACACATGAACGGGGGGAGGCAACCACAAGGTTTTAGAACATGCCTAGAAACTGCATTTTCATCTGGTAAAAAGGTGATTTTCTGTCATATGGACCTTTTTACGTGAAATATGTAGTAATAAACTTTTGAGGAATTTGAACGGGGTGCCATCAGCATGTATCTGGGGCACCTTTGTGGGTGGGTGGGTCTGTGTGGAATAATGCATGTCTGATCAAGGCCAGCTGGGAGCAGTTATTCATTGACCCTCCCTTAAAACATCTCCATATGACTTCCTCAGTTGTTATTTATAGACACACCTCCTGCATCTCCCCCACACTTCGGACCATGTGGTCCTACACTGCAGTTGTCAGTCAGCGCTCGGCCTTGAGTGCTTAGAAGTTTGCGAGTAGTTCTCTTCTTCTTCTTCATTATGTATCACCCATCAACAGTCTCGTTTGAAACTTCCAGCCGTACGAAACAGCTGGGCTGCATGAAGCATGTTACGATTTTAATGATGTAGGCGTCCCTGTTTCAATGCTTTTAATGACTTTCTGTCTTTCTACTCCTTGATGTCAGGGGCCGCAATCCTTAACAACGTCGGTCTAAAGACGTCGCTGCAGTCAGACCCAGTCTGACACTGTCTCCTGTCCGACTGCAAAGCAGCATGTAAGAACAGTCGCCGGCTTGGCTTTCATTTTCAAGCCCTCTCCCGTTTCATTCCACTCCTTTCTGCCCCTGCATTCGATTCCTTCTTGATCACCACCAACTAGGTACTTGGCCCTGTGCAGTTAGTGTTCAATCACTATGATAGATCAGCAGTGGAATGAGCTGATCGATCCTGATGCAGTTTGTCAGCTCGCCATTCTCCCGAGTCGGCGCTTTCGGGCGCTGCCTACATTTCTCTCCCGGTGACAGCACACTAACTTGGACTCCGGCAGGCTAAGGAATGAGAAGAGGGCATGAAGGCCAAGCCAGGATATTCACTGCCTGTCAGAAAGTTTGGGGGAACCTTGTTTGCTTTTGAAAATTGAATTTTCTTTCTCTGCTTTTGTTTTTTGGCAGAAAAACTAGGAATGTAAACAAAACGTTAGCTGCAGATTCTTTACGTCGTGAGGTGGACCTTTAATGGTTCGTACCCCTAGATGCTTGATCAGAAATTGACAGCAATATCTTGAACCTCAAACCATTTCTGAACAATGGAGTGCTCAAACAGTCAACTGCCACTAAGAAAAGGCCTTGGGCATGGAAGGGTGTTTCTGGTTTGGTTAGACGGCACATTTCAAACTGATGTCCACCTGAATGCCCTGACCCAGGGTTTCCTGGGAAAACACTGCCCAAAGCATCCCACTACCTTCATCCGGCTTGCCTTCTTCTCAAAGTGCATCCTGGTGCCATCACTTCCCCAGGTAAACAATGCACACATGTACCCAGCAATGTTGTGATGATGTGACACATCATTAAACTTGTCTGTGACTTAAGCCACAGTGGTCTTCAATCGGTTCAGACCAGATATTACGTTGCTGTTCCATGGCTTGTCCCTCCTGCAAACCTTGCTATTTCAAAGGAACTCCAACCCAGTTGTCTGGCCTTAACAATTGGGCCCTTGTCCTTCAGGTCTTTGGGTGGGTCATTATTCCCAACTCCCAGACATTCACTACTTTCAATGTACCACAATATTTTTATCCAACAAACTAAAGATGCAATGCAAGAGGCTAGTGGAGCGACGTTCCTCTGCACTAACAATGAGACAGCAGCCCGTAAGTGATAACCAGCTGATGGTCGCATGTTCTAGAGGAGGAACATCAGTGTGGTACAAGGTTTGAGTCAGAAAAAGCCCAGAATACAGAAGCTTTATTACATTGTAGTTCTTAGCTCTGAAGGTTTGTGCTGGAGTCTTTAGCGTGATGTTGATGTTGGCAGCAGTTCCGTCCATCCGGGAATGAGTGAGTAGAGGTTTACTCACTCTGCCTCATCCTTTAATGAAAGTGTGTATTGGATTAGACTCTGGCTACAGTTTGTGTGAGGTGGAAATGATCATAACATGTTAGTCACCATCTTCCCCTTGGAGGCTTACGACTAATAAGGGTAGGAAGCAACATTTCCTTTCGGAAAAGTGCAGAGTGCAGAGTTCCTGAAGTGGAACCAGTTGAATTTCTCAAGCTAAATCACAAGAGAAGCTAATCTCTGATCAGTAGGAAAGGCTCAGTTCCACTTCAGCATGTGGTAAAAGTGACCTGCAGCTTCATTAAAGCCTATTTAAGGGAGTTTAGCAATAAAACCGAATGGCTTGCTAACTGATGTTTGGCGGAGGCTCACTTCCCGCAGTGGAGGAGAAACACATGGCAGAAAGAAGCTGATACTTTCCAAGAATCCTGCAAGCACACAGCTGCGGAGGTTCTGGCACAAAGAAGGGATTCAGAATAGTGAAGAAACTATGGCATGTTTTGCAACTGCTACCAGGCTAATCTTCTGGCTAATCTACCCTGATGAACGCATTAGTTGCTTCTCTTCATGGGGGTTACATTGCCTCCAGCTTGAGGTGGTATGCATGGCAAGGGCAAGCTTTTCTTCCCGAACTGGAATGGTGTTAAATCCTGTGCAAACTGCCAGGGGTTGGATGGTCTAGGCTTGTTTCCACATACATCCGTGCCAGCAGTTAGGGTAAGATTCAGCGCTGTTTTGATGACTGAAGACCTGAGGTGGGTTGGAAACTATTTGCATGGCTGGAAAAAAAAAATGAACATAGATGTGCACGTTCTCTCATTCCTGAACCCATCTTCTGTTCTTCTGTTCTCCTAACATTTAAAACACTTTTTTCCAGGAAGTTCCACAAACATCCATGTATTTACTGCGTGGAAATGTTGATCTAACACTAGATTGCTTTCTTAATGATGGTTAAAATGTGACCTGATCTTTATTTAAGTTTATCTTCTGATTTTGTCTTTCTCCTACAATCCACATTGTCCTCCTTCTGCAAAGACTTCACGTTTTTTGTTTTTCCAAACATAATTCATATTCTATTTCTACCCTTTTAATCTCAAAATAAGAAAAATTAGGCCCCCGAGTGGTGCAGCCAATGAAGTGCTGGCCTATTCTCGCAAGAACAGCCATTCGTGACCAAGAGTCCTAAATAACACTCTTTCTGGGTGGGCAGGATGGCCCTCCCTCTCCCCCATCACTCAGCATGATGTTGAGCTGTCCATTTATTTTACATTAATGGCATTTAGCTGACGCTCTTATCCAAAGCGACTTACAAGGTTACTCATATTACAGAGGTGGGTCAATGTAGTGTTAGGAGTCTTGCCCAAGGACTCTTATTGGTGTAGCGCAGCATAGTCACCCAGACCGGGAATCAAACCCCAGTCTCACACATAGTGTGGCAGCTCAGTGGCAGGTAGTGGTGTTATCCGTTGCGCCAAATGTCCAAAGATGCTGCCTCCCCTTTTATTTGTGTTTGTTAGTTTTTGTATGGAACCAAAAATGATTCTTCTATGCATTGCTCATGTGAAGCACCTTTTAAAAGTGGGGAGTCTTAGAGGGAGATCGCATTTTGGAAAGATGCACTGATGGAAGAAGCACATGCTAGCTTTTTCCCTCTCAACACTAGTAGCAAGTGATGGGGAGTGTCCTAGCTGGTGGGTGGCAAAAACATATTTCTTGCAAATGGTTGGTTGAGTCAAAGCTGAAAGAATAAGTCCATGCAGTGGCTTAGTGGTGTAATGTGCTGCCACTATGGCCTGAGGGTCGCAAGGTCGAATCCTGAACCATGCCGCTTTGCCATCATCAGTCAGAGAGAGCACAATTGGCCACGCTCTCTGCGGGTGAGTAGATGGCGCTCTCTCCCCTCATAACTCTTAAGCCATGTTGGCCAGCACAGGCGTCTGGTAGCTGGTGTGGTGCAGACTGGGGACCTGCTGCTTTCCTCCGAGCATGTCGGCTTACTGGCAATGCCTTCTTGAAGCGGTTCGAAAGGGGCGGAGGAGACATGTGTTAAGTCCTTACTCTCCTAGTGTCAGAAGGGTGGGTTAACTGGCAGGACAGAAGGGAAAGATGTGATAAACAAATTTATTTAAAAAAATAATAATAACAAGTCCATGTGACTCCATTTCGGATTGCCGGAAACACGTGGCTTTAAGCTCCACAGTTCACAGAGCAGTGCTTTGGGCACATTCTTAAAAGCCAGCATCTGCACCTGAGGCAGTCAATTCTTACTGATTTGACCTGGAAGGCACTGGCCTTTTTGTGCTAAGACCAAAGGGACACTGACACAGCAGCTCATGCACGTAGAAAGTAGTATACATCACCTTGGGTCAGTGAGGAATAAGCTGAAATCGTTGGCTTTAATCTCTGCAAGTGCAACAAATAGGATTCCATTAACGTCACATCAATCAGGGGGCTACATGCATATGTTTGCTAATGAAATGAGCTAAGTGCTTTCAATGGGCCATGCAAGCGCAATGCATGTTAAATATGAATCGCATTGTTCTTGTGGATTAGCATCAGCTTCTCTTTTTTGGCATCGTGGCTGTCTTGTGTGTTTACTTTAGCTTGCTGCGGCACTCAGAGAGCCCCTGTGGCCATAATTGCTGTTATTTACGTCTGTGCGCTTCTACTGTGAAGCACCCTGGCAAAATAGGCCTTCTTTTTATTCCTCAGACTCTCGGGCTGATGTGCAATTTAATAACTTGTTTCCATAAATAAGGCTGAAATATTGTGAACAGGCATTTGGAATTCTGCCGTCTGTATTTTCCGATAGGCGGACTGCTCATGTGATTGTGTACAGTGCTTTGCTCTTCACCTTGAGGGAACTTGCAGTTATCCCATTGCTGAATTAATGTACAATATGTTTGGCTCAAGATGCTGCATGTTTCACATACAGAACACAGCATGTGCAAGTCTGCATTAACGGATGTGTGAAGATGCCCCACATCTCCACAAAGATGTGCAGTTTGGAATATAGGATCGTGGGATGTACTGGAGCACTGTCCAGGGGGGTATTCCTGTATTCCTGCCTTGCTCCCAGTGATTCCAGGGAGGCATCTAGGCAACTGTAAACCTGACCAGGACAAGCAAATAGGAAGGATCTGAATTAATGAAGGAATTATTGAAGAAATCTTAATTTCAGTTGCAAAGGACCAAAATTGGGGGGTCAGCCAAGGTAATTTGCTATTACTATTTTTGAGATCCCAAAATCCGGAATAACGGAATGGCAGGCTTGTTTGGGGGTATGATTTCCGCACAAGTGTGTATGTGTGTGTGTCTTTCCTGATCTTTTTCCCCAGCAGAAATGTGTGCACAAAAGTACACTAGCATAGAAACACCCAGGCAACCAGCAAGCCATACCCTAGCGATCACATAGGAACATCCTAGCAACCTTTTTGCAATTGCTTTTCCGAATTGCTTAATCTGGATGTGTTTCTTGCCCAAGGAAAGTTACCCTTTCCCTCACAATCCTTTCTCAAAGGATCCCAGTTCCCCAGC
Organism: Salminus brasiliensis; assembly: GCF_030463535.1. Taxonomy (NCBI): domain Eukaryota; kingdom Metazoa; phylum Chordata; class Actinopteri; order Characiformes; family Bryconidae; genus Salminus; species Salminus brasiliensis. The sequence continues at coordinate 26,697,150 of NC_132890.1, read as the reverse complement.
TGACTGTCCTGATTCACCACAGCCTAGTCAATGAGTTCAGGCCTCACACAGCAGAAAGCTGACCCTACCTCATTAGCTTCCCCCAGAGGATAGCGTTAGCACTGTACGTCATATCATTACCCCCCTTTTGCAATGGAAATATATGATCAATACCAGATAGGCCTGCATTTTTAAATAGTGATCTATATTCTGCCTTCCACCCTCGGCATAATGCGGCGTTCCCTAGCACTTCCCTAGCTTCCCTTTCTGTTGCTCCTGCCCTTAAACATTAACTAACTGCTATGTGTTTGTGTTGAGATATTTGTTTACTCCTTATGTTTTTTGAATGTTAGGTGCCGACTGTGCTAAAATAGCTATCCCACAGTAATAGTGTGTTTAAGTGAGCCCTTTGGGGTTTGCACAGGCCATTAAACACAGAAGCCTGTCATTAGGAGCCAGGGCTTGCTGGGGCGTATGGGAGGCTCGAGAGCATAGTGTTGAAGTAGAAAGAAGTGTGACATGCTTGTAGATGTCTGGACCTCTGGACTTTAATGAGTATTTTTTTATATATATATTTCAGTAAAGCTCTACTGTTTCAGTAATACTGGATGGTCTGCTTAGAATTGAGGAAACTGAGTATTGAGTATTTTCCGTTAATTATCAGCAATATTATCATTATCAGCAATAGAGAGCACCGATACCATGAAGCTTATTGACACCCTACTTTTTTTTTTTTTTACATCGAACATTTCACTTTGCACTTGACTTTATTTTGAAACCAAACATTTAAACAAAAAAAGCCAGTCATAAAAAGTTACAAAAAACAAATTAATTAAACATTTAATGGAACTTTTCATTTACAGCACTTATTGGTTCTATGTGGTGCTTTTTTTGGTTCTGAAACTCTGTTGAGTTTAAGCAGCTTGTTTAAAGTTTAGCTTTTTAAATAGAGACGTGAACCTGAATGTGAAATTGCTGCAGAAGCAATTGATTAGATTGATTCTAAACTAGATGTTTTTCACTGCTCTGAAAGGTGAATTTTAAACACCAGTTAAAAAGTTTTTTTCATAATGCCCTGTTCCTCAACCAGTAAATGCTGTTCTTTCAAACGTATTATAACTCTTGTTATGTCTTATTTGGGATCAGGTATAAAAAAGCTGTGGAACAGTATAAATATCAGGATTTATAGCCCTCTCACCAGTATTTAGAGTCAGAGTTGGTATCAGTATCAGTACTTGCTGTCAGCAAATACTTCAAAATCTGGTATCGTAAAGAAAAAAGTGGTTTTGGTGTATCCCTAGTTATTATTAGTAGTACAGTAGTAGTAGTAGTGTAGTAGTAGTACATCAGTAGTAGAACAGTAGTAGTAGTGTAGTAGTAGTAGTACATCAGTAGTAGAACAGTAGTAGTAGTGTAGTAGTAGTAGTACATCAGTAGTAGAACAGTAGTAGTACAGTAGTAGTAGTAGTACATTAATAGTAGTAGTAGTACATTAGTAGAAGTAGTACATTAGTAGTAGAGGTAGTACATTAGTAGTAGTAGTACATTAGTAGTAGTAGTAGTAGTAGTGTAGTAGTACTAGTAGTACATTAGTAGTAGTGTAGTAGTAGTACATTAGTAGTAGTAGTACAGTAGTAGTGTAGTGGAACAGTAGTAGTAGTGTAGTAGTAGTAGTACATTAGTAGTAGTGTAGTGGAACAGTAGTAGTAGTAGTAGTAGTACATTAGTAGTAGTGTAGTGGAACAGTAGTAGTAGTGTAGTAGTAGTAGTAGTAGTAGTAGTACATTAGTAGTAGTAGTAGTGTAGTGGAACAATAGTAGTAGTGTAGTAGTAGTAGAACAGTAGTAGTAGTAGTGTAGTGGAACAGTAGTAGTAGTGTAGTAGTAGTAGAACAGTAGTAGTAGTAGTGTAGTGGAACAGTAGTAGTAGTGTAGTAGTAGTAGAACAGTAGTAGTAGTACAGTAGTAGTAGTGTAGTGGAACAGTAGTAGTAGTGTAGTAGTAGTAGAACAGTAGTAGTAGTAGTACATTAGTAGTAGTGTAGTGGAACAGTAGTAGTGTAGTAGTAGTAGAACAGTAGTAGTAGTACAGTAGTAGTAGTGTAGTGGAACAGTAGTAGTAGTGTAGTAGTAGTAGAACAGTAGTAGTAGTAGTACATTAGTAGTAGTGTAGTGGAACAGTAGTAGTGTAGTAGTAGTAGAACAGTAGTAGTAGTAGTACATTAGTAGTAGAACAGTAGTAGTAGTACATTAGTAGTAGTAGTACAGTAGTAGTACAGTAGTAATAGTGTAGTAGTAGTAGTAGTACATTAGTAGTAGTAGTGTAGTAGTATAAGTAGTACAGTAGTAGTAGTAGTACAGTAGTAGTAGTAGTAGTACATTATTATTATTAGTAGTAGTAGTGTAGTAGTATATGTAGTACAGTAGTATAAGTAGTACAGTAGTAGTAGTAGTACAGTAGTAGTAGTAGTACAGTAGTAGTAGTAGTACATTATTATTATTATTATTAGTGTAGTAGTATAAGTAGTACAGTAGTAGTAGTAGTACAGTAGTAGTAGTAGTAGTACATTATTATTAGTAGTAGTAGTAGTAGTGTAGTAGTATAAGTAGTACAGTAGTAGTAGTAGTACAGTAGTAGTAGTAGTAGTAGTACATTATTATTATTATTATTAGTGTAGTAGTAGAAGTAGTACAGTAGTAGTAGTAGTACAGTAGTAGTAGTAGTAGTACATTATTATTATTATTAGTAGTAGTAGTAGTAGTGTAGTAGTAGAAGTAGTACAGTAGTAGTAGTAGTACAGTAGTAGTAGTAGTAGTACATTATTATTATTATTATTAGTAGTAGTAGTAGTGTAGTAGTAGAAGTAGTACAGTAGTAGTAGTGGTTGTTGTATTGGTTGGTATTCTGTTGAGTATCAGCCGATATAATAAAGTGCACAGTTTGAGTCTGCCGTGCTCCTCTGCTGATGAACAACATTGTAAAATCACTTCATCTATTGTTGATATGTTTAATTATGAATAAAAATTCTTATTTGAAACCCATTAAAACACCCAACCTATACCAGTACAGGCAGTGTATCAACCAGCGCTGATCCCCAAAGACTAAAGAGGCTTATTTTCTCCCACATATCTTCACTGCTTTCCCTCCTCTTGAGCAACAGGGAGAGGGGGATTATCAGATTACTGGTTAATAAGCAAACAAGCGATTTGATTGGTGAAGGGAGGGAAGAATGGCTTTATCAGTGCACGCCAAACAGTGAGCATGAATTGGGCGTGATTTTTTTGCTCGGGCTAATCTGAGTGATGATGATAAAGTGGTGAGCTACCTATAGATGCACTTGTGACCTCTGTTTCACCGTGCACTGTTCTGTTTGCGCAGCTACCTTGTGTTTTCAGATCACAATCGGGGACTTTTGTCTTCTTCATGTTTTCGTGGCTTTTTTTTTCTGAAGAATGCAGTGATGGATATAGAGCTTTTATCCCCTGAGGAAAGGCCCAAGCAGAAGGATAGAGTCTAGTTTGTGTGTGTGAAACAGGCGGACTGTACAGGGCAAAGTGTGTGTGTGTGTGTGTGTGTGTGTGTGTCTCAGCCTGTCGCCACAGGCCTGTCAGCAGTAATGGGCTGTTGACCCCCCAGCAGGGATGAGGGTCGAGTGGTCATTCATCAGCAGCACATCCACTGTCATCATGGCCTCCTGCTGCAGAGCCAGATCACTGGACAAGATTAACCAGCAGACCATCTCTTCACTGTTCTTCTCTTCACTGTTCTTCTCTTCACTGTTCTCTTCTCTTCACTGTTCTCTTCACTGTTCTTCTCTTCTCTTCACTGTTCTTCTCTTCACTGTTCTTCTCTTCACTGTTCTTCTCTTCACTGTTCTCTTCTCTTCACTGTTCTTCTCTTCACTGTTCTTCTCTTCTCTTCACTGTTCTCTTCTCTTCACTGTTCTTCTCTTCACTGTTCTTCTCTTCAATGTTCTTCTCTTCACTGTTCTTCTCTTCACTGTTCTTCTCTTCACTGTTCCTCTTTTCTCTTCTTTGCTCTTCTCTTCTCTTCACTGTTCTTCCCTTCACTGTTCTTCTCTACTCTGTACTGTTCTTCTCTTCTCTTCACTGTTCTTCTCTTCACTGTTCTCTTCACTGTTCTTCTCTTCACTGTTCTTCTCTTCCCTTTACTGTTCTTCACTTCCCTTTACTGTTCTTCACTTCACTGTTCTTCTCTTCACTGTTCTTCTCTTCATTGTTCTTCTCTTCCCTTTACTGTTCTTCACTTCACTGTTCTTCTCTTCTGTCTTCTCTTCACTGTTCTTCTCTTCACTGTTCTTGTCTTCTGTCTTCCCTTTACTGTTCTTCACTACACTGTTCTTCTCTTCTGTCTGTTCTTCACTGTTCTTCACTTCACTTCACTCTGTTCTCTTTACTGTTCTCGTCCTTGTTCTTCTCATTACTGTTCTCTTCACTGTTGTTTTCTGTACTGTTTACGACACTGTTGTTCTCATCACTGTTCTCTTCACTGCTCAATTTACAGTTCTTCTCTTCACTGTTGTCTTTTTTACTGTTCTTCTCTTCACTATTCTCTTTGCTGTTTTTTTCTTTACTGTTCTTCTTGCCACTATTCTTCTGGACCTTGTTCTTCTCGCCACTGTTCTCTTCACTGTACTTTTCTTCACTGTTCATTTTACTGTTCTTCTCCACTGTTCTCCTCTTTACTGTTCTTCTCCTCACTTTACTGTTTACTGTGCTTTTTACTGTTCACTTCACTGTCCTGCACTTACTGTTCTCCTCTTTACTCTTCTATTTACTTCTTTATTTTTTTCCTTTTGTTTCATTTCTCCTTTTCTTCTCTTCTCTTGTTTCTTTCTCCTCACATCTTTTCCGCTCCTTCAATTCTCTTCTCTTCGCTTTTCTGGACTCTTTTGGACTCTTCTCTCATTTTTCTTTCCTGTCTTCTCTTCATTTCTCTTCTCTCTTCTGTTCACTCTTCTTTCTCTCTCCTCCTTCCTCGCCCCCTCTCCCTCGTTCTGAAAGGCCTGAACTCTGCATGCCCTCTGCTTAAGCTACTGCCAGTCTTATCATCTCTCTGGAACAATGGGGACAGAAGGCTGCTTCTGCAGGCAGGAGAGAGAACCGGATCAAAAGAGCTCTATGAGCTCCATGCCTGCTGGAACGGTGTGAAGGGCTGTCATTAGTTGCAGCTCCGCTGCCTGTAGAGCGCTACACTCCTCAGCGCTCAAACGTCTGAACAGCCTCAAGTCCTGGGAGAGAGCTCCTCAGCGCTTCCTGCAGTTGGGAGCTCAAAACTTGACCAAAAAGAACCTGTATAATGTCATATCTCAGCAAACCTCAGCTTATGCAACGTGAGCGTGTCTATTTCTCACGTGTCTATTTCTCACGTGTCAGCCCTCAAATGCATTCTTCCATAGCCACAGTTGTGAGGTTATGGAACGCCAGGAACAACTCCATTCAACCTAATGGGAAATTATGCAGCTCTGTACAGTTTTTAAGCTTCGGCTTGGTCTATGTCCGAATGTGTGCATTTAGAGTGCATTATCAATGTCAAATGATCTGTACTGCATAACACTGTATTGCTTAGGTATTAAATATATTATTTATTTATGGATCCACACACGCCCCCCCCCCCCCCAAAAAAAAAAAAGAAGCAACAATAACGTTATGATGTTTTTAAAATCTATATTTTGCTGCTTCAGCCTTTTCCCTAACTTGAAACTTCTTTGACCAAATCAAACTATGTATTATTTATTATTTTACTTATGATTATGAGATGTTTTTATAATAACTGAAACAGACACAGCATGTATTACTTTTGTTCACCTCTATCCAACCTTTGCATATTTTTGAAAAATATATAACCGTCCCCAAAATTACCATCAGTACTTCTGTATGGACCCTTACTAATTCTGTATGGAGAGGCGAGCTCAAGTAAGCTGAGAGAAGTCACATTTAGATGTCTGGAAAATTTAGTAATTATATCAGGTGTTCTTCCTGATAATGGAGTAGGTTTGTTTAGCTTCATTACCATTACCAAAAAATAATTTCAAAAAATAAATAAATAAATAAATGAATATATATATATATATATATATATATATATATATATATATATATATATATATAGAGAGAGAGAGAGAGAGAGAGATAGATAGATAGATAGATACAGAAAACAGTACAGAAGGATAAATATAAATATCAATTCAATATACAAGCTATTACAAGCTCAGTCTTGTTTCATTACGTCATTATGTATTTATTTTAAAGCATATAAACATGATCCTGACATAATTCTGACAAAATTATCGCTAATTTTATTTTGTCCAGAAATTAACAGCAGACAAGTGAAGTAGCCTCTGTTGTGTAATCAAGTGACTTGGGGCTAAGCAGTAGCTGCAAAAGGACGCATTTGTGGGCGGTGCATGAATGGGTTCATGGGAAAATGCAAGCCAAGTTTCTCTCTTTGTGGTCTCGGTTCGTTCCTCGCGTCTTCCCTCTCTCCCTTGGCCTGTCATGAGCAAGGTGACGCACGATGGTGCATCGCTGACTTGCCAGCCGGCCACTCTCATTAATCTTCCATTAACGAGCCTTCACTCAGGTTCTAACGAGCTGTAATTGCCTTTGCGCCGTCGCTGGAATCAATGCATCTGTTGAAGCAGTGGCCACCAAGTGGCCGGTCATTTGCGTGACACATTTGGTCTATCAAAGACCTGCTGTCTCGCTGGTCTCAGACCAGACTCGCACGCCCACTTAGCCACGGTTTCTTGTGTGTTATGAGCTCATTTTTTGCTCTTCCTGAGTTGAATTAGGAGCACAGCCACAACCGTTTAGAGCTAGCAGCTCATTACAGTAGCTTTCAGAGCGTTGCAGATGGCACCTGCAGTGCTGTTTGGTTCCCCCAGAAGATAGCTAGCTACCTGCACTACCTATGCTTTGGCTGTAATGTAGAAGGTCTGTGAACACACAACAAAAAAATACAGAGCATTTGCAATAAATGTCCATGTGGGTTGTCTCCAGGTATTCCAGTCCATTGGTTCCATAAAAAATCACGTTTGTAATAGAGATGTGTGAATATGAAGAACTCTTTAAATGCCTTCACTTGATGTAGAGGTTCTATACCCCTCTATACTAAAGGTTCTTCACACTTACACAACTCTGTTAAAAGACTGACACCAATACAGGGGGTATTCCTGCCTTGTGCCTGATGTATATGGTGGACATGTGCATGCAGTACCACTCTTTCTGTATACACTTTATTTGGTTGGTTCTAGACACAGTATGTATTTAAAGCAGCAATATGCAAAAATCTGTATTTATTTGTATAGTTATAGAGCATACGTTTTGTACTTTTACACCACTAGGGGCAGTGGTGGCTCAGTGGCTAGAGCACCAGGTTATTAATGAAAGGGTTGTAGGTTCAAAACTCGGGTTCTCCAAGCTGCTGCTGTTCACCAAGCTGCCACAGCGAGGCCCTCAATCCTCTCTGCTCGCCGGGCGCATTTCTGGCAGAAGGTCTTGTGCAGCTCCTCCAAAGTGCCACAGTACAATAGCAGCATTCCAGCCCTGGCTGGCAATGACAGATACACTGTTCTCCTATTTACAGTCAGTGTCTCTATACCATCTCCATAATTCTGAAGCTGATTTTTAGAGTAAAAAGCTACATACAATTGCTTTAACTTGTCATTAAATTGCATTCAATTTAATATTTAGCATTTTGGCTAGTGTTTCCCAACGCTAAATTTAAGAGTCAACCTATAAAAACACCTTTTTGATCGAATAATACTGACTGTAGAGCTGGGTCTGAATTCACACCCTACTGGTATTTTGGGGTGCCAGCAATTTTGTAGTGTCGTCCGGGGGGAATTGACAGGGGGATTTGATTGAAAACCAGTGATCGCTCAATGCACTCTACTTTCGGCCTATTGGACCACAATGCATTCCGGTGGCTGTCGGCGCAAAACTGGAAAGATTGTAAGTATGTAAGTATAGACAATTCTTTAAGGACGAGTTTGCCGAACTTCCAGTGCTTAGCGATATATTTAATACAAATAATTCTTTGTGTTTTCTTCATGTTCATGCTAAGTGCTAATTAGCAAGCGAACTGCAAAGATAGCTGATGACCTGGCTGTACGGCGTGTAGTTTTTACGTGTAAATAGGTCATTCGTTAAAAAATTCGCAAAGAAGTTTACCAAAAGAGCAAACATCAAGAAAGACACGTATCCCTTTATCATTAGCCTTAGCTTTTACTTCTGAATGTGGAAGGCAGCGTTCGGTACTCGTCTCCTCCTCATTCAACACGACAACATTTCAGCTGTTTGAGTAATGTTTAATCATGGGCGGATTATTTAAACACACACGCGCGCGATTGATATTTCACATTCTCTGGCCTGTATTTGCACAATTAATGTTGGATTAAAAAGTTTAAAGCTGCAATGATGTTTCCAATTTGTCGTGGGAAGATCTACAACCTAACACTAAGCCTTACTCATAAAGAAATGCTAATGTCTCATATCACATGAGTCCTTACAGAATACTGTTTAGAGTGATGAATGTAGCTGAGCTGCTGAAAGGAGTTGTCCTGCTGACGAATGCTTAACTAATTACCGAACCTTGTTATTCTAGGCACGGAACTGATCAGTGTTGTCTTTTTAGGGGCTTGATGAGGACCTCAGCTCGTGATTAAGCTCAAAGACCAGAGGAAAAGATTTTTTTCTGAAGAAGAAATGCAGTTAAGATGGGAGTAGGGGCGGGCGTTTGTCTTTCTCCGTAACTCAGTATGTTTTAAGAGCTTCTATTTAGTAAATAAATAGTAAAATAAATGATATGATTTCTGCATTATAAAAGCATTTTCCCCCTTTTTCTACTGCCAGTCAACCCACCCATTAGCTCCCCCTAGCACTAGCAATTCCTTCCGACGTTAGAAAGGACATAGCTGAAAAGGCCGCACATTAGCGGTCAGCCGACGCGCTCGGAGGAAGGCACTGGGTCTCCAGCTCCGCCGCATCAGTTAACAGATGTCTGTGCTGGACAACATCGCTTAGGGGCGATGAGGGGAGAGAGCACCATCTACCCACCTGGAGAGGGCACAGCCAATCGGGCGCTGATGGCAAAGCAGCATGGCTTGAGATTTGACCTCGCGACACCCCCCCAGGCCATAGCGGGCCATAGACCACTCTGAGCCCCCTGTTAAATGATGGATGACTACATCCATGTCCCGAATACTTAAGTTGGGGCACTTGGGACGTAATGGGACACTTGCCAACAAGGAGCTGTTCTAGGAGAAGGTTTTTAGCCTTGCAGGCAGTACGTCAAAGAAGTCACCTGACAAAATGAACCAATCACAGAACCCCTCATGCTGCACCTGCATTGCACTCATTTCTCTCTCTCACTTTCTCTCTTTCTCTCACTTTCTGTCTCTCACATTCATGCTCTCTCTGATCTCTCCCTCACTCTGTCTCTCAGTCTCTGAGTGATTGAATCAATACACATGTCAGTGTTCAAGGAGTAGCATTTTAGCACATCTCTTGCCTCTGGCATACACACACACACACATACACACACACACACACACACACACATCTGACACTGCTTTAACACTTGCTCATACAGACTTCAGAATATTGGCAGCCTGTGGTCTCAGACAGTTTCCTTACATGTTTAGGCCAAATTATCTTGCTTTGCACCTGACACACACACAGCTTCCGCATCCGTCTTGCAGCTGTTGGCTTTTACTCACACTCTTGCATATGTCCTCATAAACGCCTGTGTATGTGTGTGTGTGTGTGTATATGAATGTGTCTCTAGCCATCTCCTCATACAGCGTTGTTCAAGTTCTCCCAAACGTACATACACACACACACACTTGTGTTTACACACACCAGCGGTTTACATCTGTAAGTGCGTCTGATTTCTCCCCAGCTCCCTGCACACTGTTGCCTGTTTACAGAGAGGCACACACACCACACAGCAGCGCTGCCAGACCCAAAATACCGTAATACCGAAATACCCTCCACTTCAGGCCACGGACACCGAGACTGCTCCACACGCCTGGCACTGCTCGGATACGAGCACGAGGCCTGGAGGCATGTGTGTGAGTTAGGACTTCAGTGTATATCATTTATTAGCTTATTCAGGGTTCCAGCACGTCCTGGAAAATCTGGAAAACCAAGAACATTTAGTGACAATAATTGAAAGTTTTAGTTTCCAGTAATGGAAACTCCTGGAAAAGGGGAAAACTGCTAGGAAATGCCCTGGATAAATTAGTGGGATCTTGGAACGGTTGAGCTATTGATTGGTACTGAGAGGCGTTTAATACACTCACTGTATGTATATTGCCTTGAATTCAGGGCTGTGTGTTGGCAAGAAACTGGCCATACAACATGTATCATGATACAGGGCTTACGATTCAATGCAATGTGATATATTGTGATACTGTAAACAAAAATGTGTATTGTGATTTTTTTTATTAATTAAGACTTTTTGAGAATCAAGAAAGCCATAAGCCATGAGAGGCCGTCCATTACTGCAAGATCCCCTGCGATTTTACAAAATTATATAACAAAAATGTACAAAAATATAACAATATATGTGTCTGGTTTACGTAACGTTCCGCAGTTCGGCAGAGAGGTCTCTCTCGTGCAGCTCCACCAAACTTACATAGTGCAGTAGCAGTGTTCTGGCTCGGAGTGGCAATGACAGAGACACCGTTCTCCCTGTTATAGTCCGTGCAGCATCAGCATGATTCTGAAGGTGATATTTTGAGGTAAAATTGTTGCATAATTTTTGGATATGTGCCCATGATTCAATGTTTCAATCTATGGCAAGTGATTGATCATCAAGAGTATCATATTTCCCATAATACAGTGTTTTATCCATATCAGGTTGCCCTCGTGTGTGTATGTGCGTTTGTGTCTGTGAGACAGGAGGCGCGTGATTTTGTGTGCGTGTGTCCATGTCTGTGTGTTGGCACCACCGGAGCCGATACAGTGCCGGGTGGCCGCTGGGAGAAGAGGACGGCTGTGTCTGTTTCAGCTGCAGGAGAGAGATAAAACAGGCAAGTCTCAGACAGACAGACAGGCAGACAGACAGGCAGAGCGGAGGACAGATGCGTGCTGACACACACACACACATGGTGGCAAACTGACAGAGATGGTTTCACCGGAGGTTCTAGTGAGGATGAGTTGTGACAAGCTGGGTTTTAATATTTGGGAAATTACAGGTCGAAGCTTTCTGAGTGGCATATTTTTCTTTTTTTTACATATATCTTTTTTTCTCGTTTTCTCAGTCTGCGCTCATGAACACAGGAGTGAGGTACGAAATGGGCTGCAACAGTGTGTTAAAGCATTGTAATATCATAATACAAAAATTGACAATGTGATGTGGAGTAGGCATTATAGTCGTTGTGAATAGAGACAGAATGATCTAGTCTAGTGTCTGAAACTGCAGTCTGAAACTGATCCCATAGCTCTTCTTTAAAAACTGCTGAGCAATAAAATGAGCTGTTTTTATTAAAGCCCTTTAACTAAGGTAACATTGAAAGCATTAGTTGAGAAGTTTAAGTAGTTTGATGTATAAATAATAAGTACCCAGCTAACGGAAGGTTAGCCTGTAACATACAGAAATAATGGTCCAGTCACATAATCATAGTTTCATCACAGTGTTATTAGAACGTTTTTCACACAATTAGACAACCCCTAACATTCTGGAAACGTTTGAAGATACTAAACTAAAAATGAAAACCACTGGTACACTTGATACATGATCACACTGATACAAATTTACAATGATACATAATATTTAAAGAAGGTGACATATTTTCCAAATCCAGAATTTGAGCTTTTATTTCAACACAGATTAGATGTAATGTACACTAATAAAAAAGCATTTTAAAAACGAGGCAATACTTTTTGAAAACTGCTTACCACATTACTGGAACAAAAAAAAGTATAATAATTAATTGATTAATTAATACAAATTTTCTAGAAACGTCTACAGACTGAACTTTCCAAGAACAAAAAAGCAAAACTTTACCTCAGAATGAAGCATGATGTTTCTTCTTTTATGGAAAAAAAAACAATATATATATATATATATATATATATATATATATATATATATATATATATATAAAGCTCTGCTTGTATTGGCTGGTTTACATCACAGTAACTACAATAGCTACATAGCCTAGTCTAACCTGGGTGAAATGAGGTGCAATATGAAAATGGGTGTAACAGCATGTTAAAACATTGTGATGTCATAATACCGAAATGTACTTTTGTTGTGGCAGAAAATGCTCAGATGTGCTTTTCCAAGCCCTTTTACCACCCTGTTATTTTACCCCAGAATGAAACGTGTGACATTTTTTTTTCTTTTATGCAGGGCTTGTTATTAAAAATGTCTGGTTTACATTGTCTAGTCAAGCATGGCCAAAACAGGGTGCTGTTCGAAATGACCACCCTGTAATTTTACCTCAGAATTGTCATTGTTGTCTTTTACAGTGGGCTTGTGATGCCAACAGATTTATTGTTGTTTTGTAATTATTCCAGAATGTTACCAGACAGTGTTGCTGTCCTCCTGGTCTGTGGTTAGGTAGGAGAAAAGATTGTAGCATATCTGCAGGGTTAGCTTTTAGCCTGGTGCCTGCTCGCTTAACTTCCCTAGCTGTCTTTCAGTCATCACTTGAATGCCGCTACATATTTGAGTATTGAGGTTGACCATGTGCATCGCTTCATGACCACAATTCACTGCCTTCTCACATGATGGTGCACTACTATGTCACAAAGCAGAAGTCATCTTAAACTGTTTTCGTGAACATGACAGTTGGCCTTCCCTGATCGGAATCCAGTAGGACACCTTTGGGATGTGGTAGAACAGGAGATTCAAAGCATGGAAGTGCTCCTGAAACATCCACTTCCAAAAAGCAATGTTTCCAACATCTTGTGGACTCCATACAGCGAAGAACTGAGGTGTCCTGTGCCGAAAGTCCTGCGCTGGGACGTAGATACAGCAGCAAGGTTTCCTAAAAAACTAAGCCTGTAGACTGACCCTTTAAGCAAATACAGTAGACCCTTCGTTATCTCTCCAACTGCTTTCTGAAGGCTTCAGTGAAGGCATCAACATTCTCTACACCCAGAGCATGCATCTGTGTATACACAAGCCCTTAATGCAGCTCCATTCCCTGCAGACCTCATGTGTATGTGCGTGCTGGACTGGTCGTCTGCTGGGATTAGTTAAACTCTTGCCTTTTCAGCTGCTTCTGAACGTCCAGCTCCGTCTTTCATTAGCAGCCGCTGCTCTGGCTCATTAACACTGGTGTCACTTTGATGGACTTCCCTCATTCTGTAGCCAGCCACTGTCCAGAGGCTCGTATAGTGAACAAAAGAGACACGAAGGACACACACACACACACACACACACACAAACACCCACAGTACTTCCAGCCTGCCTCCTTCTTCTCCACACACACACACACACACACACACACACACACACACTGGCGTCACTGAAGCAGATCGGTGCTGTGTAAAGGTGCGGGTCAGGGAGCACACTCAGGGAGAGTGACGCACAATAGCACATGAGCTCTGGCTCTGGCAGATAGTGGCCGATCCTGTGCAGGGCTCATCCCTGGACCTCCCAGCCTATCAGATAACACCACACACAGACACACACCAGTCACAGGTAGCACCACACACTCATTAACAGTTTTATTCTTAAACACAGGCAGCAAGGATATGATACTAATGAGGATTAAGAAGGAGGGTATTGTGGAATAGAGTGGAATTTGGTTAAATATGGGGGCTTAAATGCAATAGAAAATGGAATAAGTTGGAATAGAACACATCAGGATGGAATAGAGCAAAAGGGATTGGAATAGAGAGGAATACTTAAATTGACTGGAATAGAATAGAATGGGAATTTACAGGAATCTGAACGGAAAGGAAAGGAATGCAGTGGATTCTGATGGAATGTAATGGATTGGAATCGAACATAGAAAAATGGAAAGTAATATATAGTGAATTTCAAATGAGTGGAATTGAACATGGAAGAATGGGAAAAGAATATAGTGGATTTAGAATTAATAGAATAGAATAGATTGGAATTGTAACAAAATCAGAATGGAAAGGAAAGAAATACAGTGGATTCTGATGGGATAGAATAGATTGGAATAGAACATAAATAATATCCAGGAATTCAGTGGATTTCAATGGATTGGGACAGAAAACATCAGAATCGAAAAGAAATTTATACTGGATTTTGATGGAATATAATGGAATACATTGGGAATAAACATAAGAGAGTGGAATCTAGTGGATTTTGATGGAATATAATGTAATACATTGAGAATAAACATAGGAGAGTGGAATGGAAAGGAATCTAGTGGATTTTGATGGAATATAATAGAATAGATTGGAATAAAACATCAGAATAAAAAGAAATACAGTTAAATTTCACTGGAATGGAATAGATTGGAATAGAACATAAAACAACATAGAGAGGAATAGAGAAGTATTTAGGGGATTTTGATGGGAAATAATGGAATAGATTGAAAAACAAATATTAGAATAAAAAGAAATGCAGTTAAATTTCAATGGAATAGAATAGATTGGAATATAACATAGAATAATGTCAAGGAATACAGTGAATTTCAGTGGAATAGTCTGGAATATAAACATCAGGATGGAATAGAAAGGAATACTGTGGATGAATTTGTGATGAATTTGAACAAAATAGATTGGGATAGAAAGAATCTGAATGGAACAGAAATATTTACAGTAGATTTTGATGAAATAGAATAGAATAGATTGGTATTAAACACAGCAGAGAGGAATGAAATGTGAAAGGAATGCAGTGGATTTCACTTGAATGGGGTAAAAAAAAAGATTGGAATTTTATGAATTGGAATGGATTTGGATAAAATGGAACATTATAGTGGAAAAAGAAATACAGTGTAATTTAATAAAGCTGTTTTTTATTTAGACTGGAACCGACGAGAAAAGATAGAAATGCAATACAAAGTATTCTATACTGGAACAAAGTAGACTGTAAAGGAACAGATCAGAGTGGAAAGGACCTACATGGAGGAGAGAAGAATGGAATGATGCCAAAAATGAAATATAATTCAATCTAGATCAGAACAGATCGGGAGAGAATGAAAATGGAATTGAAGAAAAAAGACTAAAATAGATCAGAGTAGGCAAGGACAGTACAACACAGTCCGTAAGTAATTAGACAGAGACACTTGTCTGTTTCTTTGCCTCGACTACAGTGTGTTGAATTTGAAATGAGGCCTGCAGACTCTTAGTTTAATTTGAGGGCATGTAAATCCATACTGTCTGAACTATGCAGAAATTACAGCCTTTTCTATACATAGGCCTCCCATTTTAACGGGACATGTGCCTTCTCGGTTTCTCTGACTTTTTTGGACAGTCAGAACCATGAGCTCGCGAGTGAACTTAATAACAGTAGAAAATAATCTTTCAAACATTTAAAAAAGACAATATTCACCCTGAGACATGTGATGGTGACCACTGCGTCTTTGCTGTTTTAAAAAAAAGCAGTAACTGCCCTATTTTGTGGTTGCTATGGTGTTCCTAAGTGGTTCTTAGATGGGTGCCATAGTGTTGCAGGTTGGTGGTTATGATATGCCACATGGTTGCTATAATGTTGCCAAGTGATTGCTAGATGGGTGCTATCCTATGTGGTTGCCAGGTGGTTGATCATTTGTTGCCAAGTGGTTACTGTGGTAGCCCATGTGGTTGGTTGGGTGTTACTACTGTATTTGTGTCATCGAGACATAAGAAGAGTGCTCAAACCTATGTTGCTAGTACGTCCAATCAAAAACCCACCAGTTTGGAAGTGTGCGAGCAGGCAAGGCGACGCTTCCCCCGGGGCATGCAGAGGTGACCACTGCGTCTTTGCAAACTGCTGCTCATGCAATATTGCAGTGTGGCCGAACACCGTCTTAGAAGAGCAGCGATTCCCCAGTTTTGTGTACGTGAGCTGGCAAACATCCTTGATTGACCAGTCCTACTTTCGATGGACAGAAGAGAGGACCTAAGCTATCCTTCCCAGCCACAGAGCAGCAAGGTTAATTGTGCTGTCTTGCCCACAGATTGCTGAGGCATCATCAGCAGAGTCAGTCTTGGTAGCTGCCATTGGAAGCAACCCTCTTTGCCCCTCTTGAGCCTCCAGAGCACTCTCTTTATGATGTCAAACCCGATCATATTGGAGTAGAATATACCAGCATGACGTGCGATGGTTTACCACAGGATGCAAATCACTGGTAAACCTCAGGAACCTGAAGACGGGAGTATTTCTGTACATTAACCTCAGGCAGGGTTTCTTTTCAGATCCAGTTCGCTGGAGGACGCAGCCAAAACAACAAATGTTGTGTTGCTGTCCAATTATTTACAGACTACACTGTACATATAATATTCATATAAAATAGAATAATAATCATACGAAGAAATAATAATTCATATAATAATAATTATAATTAATAACTAGAAAAGTGAGGGAAAGGTCCTACTTCCAGACTTTTGCTATGTGATCACTAGGGTGAAACTGTCATTGCTATGTGATTGCTATGGCGTTCGCTCTTAGTTTTTCCACTGTTGCTAGGTGGTTGCTACAGTGTTGGTAGGTAATTGACATGAGGTTGCTAAATGGTTGCTATAGTGTTGCTATCAGTTGGCTTGATGAGTGCTATATATGTGTTTTTTCTCATATGCAGGAGGTTGCTATGGTCGTTGCTCAGGTGTTACAAAGTGGTTGGTTGGGTGTTACTAGGGTATTTGTATCATCGCCACATATGAAGGATACACAAACTTTCGCACCACATTTATTCCTTTGGGAAATAAACCACCACATGGGTTACCACAGTAACCACATGGCAGCACCTGATCAACCACCCCGAATATCAAAGCAACCACCTAGTAACACCATAGCAACCACCTAACAACACATTAGGAATCATTTAGCAACCACAGTGCAACCAACTGGAATACCAAGGCAAGCCCCTAGTAAGACACTATCAGCTTAGGAACTGCCTGGATCCTCTTAAGGAACTTCAGGAACTGTACTTTTCGAGCTGCAGCATGCTCTTTTTCCACTACCAGTAGCTGAAACTTTACAACTATTGACCTTGGCTGCTGCCACATATCGTGCTACTAAATAGTGGAATCGTAAACAGCTACGCTCTGGTTACTGCCACACCTTTCAATTACGGCATTATAGCACGCAAACACTGCAACCTTGGAATTGAGCTCCAAACCAAAGGGAAGAAAGCACCTCATTCACACCCCATATCCAGCATCGTTTGGCTGTCAACGGGTATCTCGAAAACGACTATCTCCTCTGGCGCTATCACAATGAGATAATCGTTGCATTAAGCTCCACATCGGCGATGATTGATGAATAAAGCTCTGGAAAAAGCTCTAGACTGATGTGAAAAGCCTTTGTGAACTTTGTGGAAAAAAGAGAGGGATTCTCTCCTTTATTATTTTTCTAGTCGCGTTAGGTTAATCACATCTAATCCGGGCCTGGCGGAGTGCAGGGCCCTCTATAGAGCAGGAATAGAGTGAACCCTGCCAAGCGCTTAATATGGGCAAATCCTCTCCGGGCTGCGAGGGGGGCAGGCGGCGAGGGGGGAAAGGCAGCGAGCGGTGGGCTGCAGGAGCAGATATGTTTGAGTTTCCCTGCCGGTGGGTCCCGCCCCTGCTGCCCCCAGAAAGAAAGAGAGCTTCAGAGAGTGAATGGCTTCAGGGCTCAGCCTGCGGTAAAGGAGATTCAGAGGCAGAATAAGATGAAAAGACTCGACTACCTGGTGGACTGGGAATGAGGACTCGAGCTTTAGATACAGTACAACTGACAACGGCTGGAATGGGAAGAGTTTTCCACATAAAGGCTGATGTTTAAAAGCTTGAAAGTGGGCGCGAAGATAATGCCTGCATTAGGGGTGTCAGAAAATATTGATATATCGAAAGTATTGCGATATTAAATTTTGCAATTCCTAAAGACACAGTATCGATTTTTAAATAATTGTTTACGTCTGAAACATTTCGGTGGCAGACAGCAAATCATTTAGTGTTGTGTTAAAACCCCGGCCACTAGATAGCAGTGTTGTCTTCAGATCCCACTGTTCTGATTTTCTACTATGAAATTATAACATTTCCTAAACTTTTATTTTTTAAAAATCGCAGTATATCATCTCACTTCAATCATATCGCCCTAGCCTACGTGACGTTATTTCCAAAATACCTTGTTATTATTATTATTATTTACTATTATTTATTAATGTGCCCACCAACAACTAGTGTTGTGCAGCTGGAAAGGATCTCTGCATATGTTGAACCTCTTTGAAAAGCATCCCAGGTGGTTCCTCGTGAGCCTGGCCAACCCTGCATTCCAGTGGGATTTCCAGACTTCCTGTACAAGCAGCCTTGGGGGAATCTGTGATGCCATTCAATTTCTCGAAATGGCCAAGAGCCATTTGTACAGGCATCCCCTCGAAACTGACTGAGGCTATGAGAATGCAGTGTGGTCTCGAGATGCATTTCAATTTGTTGTCACAGCCCTGTGGCGAAGGAGCTGTTCTCATCATTCCCATCATCCTGAAGCCGTTCCCATCACTCACCAGGGCTGCCAGCTTTTATAAGTGGGTTTGGAGTGGTAAGGTTTTATTTATTTAGTTAATTAGTTAGTGATATTATTATAGTAATATTAATAGTAATATACGTATTACAAAAGTTCTTGTCTGTGTTTAGTGAAGGTTTTCACAACAGTGCACTGATCAGTTTGCAAAAGGTCCCGAATTGGTAACATCTGGACCTGCTGTGGCTAACCCACTAGCTAGTTATCATCCTCTTATTTTCGCTCCTTCAGAAAGCCATCACTGGTATTGCCTCAGAGTGGTTACACTGTGAAATCTATAGACCTAAAGCAGCATTGTATGAGGACTGGTATTTTTTGCTCCTGGGCTCCCCCTACAGTTGTGGAGCGGAGTTCACTTTTCCTCCACTGCTGTCAAAACAAATCACGCTTTGAGCTTTGAGCGCCCCCTCATGGACACGTGCTGTACTCGTGTGTTTGTTGAGAAGCTGAAGATGAAGAAGCATGCGTGCTTAGAGCAGTACACTATTACGACTTACTCAGATTGCGCAGAGATCTCGTGCAGCTCCTCCGAAGACCCATAGTGCAGTATCAGCACTTTGGCTTGGAGTGGGAGTAACGGAGAGGCTGCTCTCCCTATTACAGTCAGTGGAGCATCAACATGATTCTGAAGCAGATTTTTTTTACATTAAGTATTGATGATATCCATGATATGCCCAGAAAATCATAGGACAAGAATAGAATATTGTCAGTAACCTCTAATGACCCTGTTCTGATCTGATCTGTGACTCGAAAACCGTGATACGATCTGAGCCGCGAGTTTTATGATCCGTGACCTCCCTGACATTTATATGTGGTACTTCCAAAAACCCACCCAAATAAATGTCAGAACTGTAACCATTGGAATGTGCAGGTGTCTGTACACCTACAGACCTGTTTGTAGGCCTAAGGTGAAGGTCAGTGTAGGATTAGACACAGTCTGCTCTCAGTAAGACCAGGACACTATAAAGCAGCTCAGCCCTTTCAGACCACCCAGTCATCTCTGACCTGAGGAAAGAGTGTGTGTGTGTATGTGTGTGTGTGTGTGTGTGTGTGTGTGTGTTTTAAGGGCTGTGCTATGTGACCCTGCACTGCTGCAGACATGAGAGGTCAAAGGTCAGAAGGGCCATATAGTAGGGCGACAAGTTGCAGTCCCAGTCCTATAATTTCTGGAACGAGCCAGATGTACACACACACATGCGCGCCTCACCAGAAGCTCCGGAGCGAGTCTGAACTCGTGGCGGGATGGCGGGAGGGAGAGAGTGAGGGGGTGTGAAAATGGAGAAGAGTAGTATCGTACCCGTGCGTGACAGGATGCAAGTCTGTGTGTTTGAGTTATGTCCTTAGTGACCCCCTCTCATTCCGGTGTTGCGTGTCTGATGTTGTGCTGGTTACCAACCCCCTTCCACGGTTTATTTAACCCCTGCAAGTCGCAGGAATGAGAGCTTCTGGTGAAAGTTCAAGCTCTACATTTTCAGTTAATAACACGTGTGTCTGAGTAGAAGAGGGCATGTTTTACAGACTAAGTTGTTTTGGAGACACTGACATTGTTCCAACTCTGGATTGTTCGGTCTGATGTGCGATTCATGGTCGTCGGACTGGTAGGTGGCAGCTGGTCTGACGCAGGTAGAGGGGACCCCAGCGGGCAGTCTGGAGGAGTGGGTGACCGTTTCCACGGAGAAGGTAAAGAGACAGAGTTAGTTCTGGAAGGATTCATAGAGAGCAGATAATGTTGAGCAGTATCAGAGTGTGTCTGACGACTCCGGCAGATCTGACTATAACAGCCTAATTAAAAGGAGAGAGCCAGAAGGTAACACAGACACGGGAACGCCCTGAAACGCTAGCATCCATCTGCTCCAGCGTCAACAAACCTGAGTGATCTCGTGCTAGCAGCGAGACGACAGCTTCAGCATCTCAATGTACTACAATTCCCTGTATCCGCGAACCCCTGGACCTACCTTAACCTTTATCTAAGGGGAAACATTAATTACTAATCTAAAAGCTAAACTAAACAGATGAGTTTTGCAGAAACTGCCTAGCAACCACATATTATCACCCTAGCAACCACTAAGGGACTCCATAACAATCTCATGCTAACATTGTAACGACCATATGGGGTAATCTAGCAGTCACCCAACTTCACCAAAGCCACCACCTACCATACCATAGAAACTGACTAACAGTCACTTAGCAACATCCTAGCCACCACTAAGCAACTTTATTGAAACCATATTACATAGGAACACTGTAACAATCACCCGGAATACCCTCGCAGTCACTCAACAACACCAAAGCAACTCCATAGCGATAACGCAGCAACCACCAAGCAACACCCTTGTGGTCAACCACATGGAGAACCACGGCAACATGCTAGCGACCACCTGTTACACCTTAACAACTACCTGGGATACCATAGCAACACCCTAGCAACCACTTATTAACACCCTAGCAACCACCAAGCAGCCACTTAGTATTCCATAGCAGTTACCTAACAACACCAAAGCCACCATCTGGTATACTCTAGCAACCGTGACTGTGAATATATGCAGCTACCTGTGAATTTGTAATTACAGAATTACTGTCTAGATGCAGCACATTTTTTATAGAGCAATAATGAGAAATGGTAAGGCTGCCGAATGACGCAGCCATTTAAGTTTTGGCCTTATTATTTGATAAATGCAAGATCTACTTCATATAATCTCCCAACACTTGAGCTGACACACTTACATAAAAGCTAACATGGTAGTCACGATGCGAGGATACGGTACATTACAGTATGTTTCAGTACGGTTATGTTGTTATACCTCTGCTATTAAACAGTTAATAACACTACTGTTGAACATTAACCAGTGTAGCTAATTGTAGACAGTGACAAGGGTTAAGCTGGTGCACGTCTTATTATAGTGCCTACAGATAAGGTCTTCTCCCCTTCTGCGATATCCTTCCCTCTCCCATTCTCTCACACTCTCTTCTGTTGTTGTGGTGTTCAGGGCTGTAGAGTGTTGGCAAAATAAAGATGTGTTAAATCTCATCTCCTCACCACTCCCCCCCCACCCTCTCTCTCTCTCCCTCTCTTTCTCCCTCTCTCCCTCATGCACACTCTCTCACCTTCAGCAGCAGGAAGAGGATGCTTATCCCACCATGATCTTATATCATCTGAACTGTTAAAGGGGAGCACACTAAGCTCTAAAGGCGAGAGACGTTGGCTTATTTAAAGATCTCTCCTCCTCCACCACCCTCACCCACCCCTCCTTCGCCTGCTAGCTCCATTAGTCCCTGCACTTTTCTCATTTTTCCGCAAGAGCTCCCCTGGGCTGAGAGGCAATTATGCAGTTGTATGGTGTTATATTTCATTCCAGAAGCGTTCGCTGCATTACGCCATGCCTGCGAGGACCGGCCCACTAACAACTTCACAGCGCCACACCAGAGATAGGCGGAAGAGTGTGCTAACAACTTCATTGGTTGATGGAAGGAGTGAGGGAAGGAGGAGGAATATGAGCGGCACTGATTCTAAACCTCCACAGTTTCACTGATTCCCAATTCCAACTCCATACCCCTCCTGATACCCTTTTCCTGTCATTTACTAAAAGTCTCAAACCCAGCATAGCAACCACCTTGCAACCCTATAACAAACTTCTGCCACACCATAGCGCCTAACTAGCAACCATCCAGCAACACTACAGCAACAGTCTAGCAACACCTTTGCAACTATCTAGAAAACCACTTAGCAGCACCGTAAAACCCACCTTGAATACCATAGCAACCACCTAGCAGCCCCATAACAACCACCCAGGATACCATAGCAAACACCTAGCAGCCCCATAACAACCATCTAGCAGCCTCTTTGCAGCACCATAATAACTGCATAATCTACTAACCCCCCCATAACAATAACATAGCAACTGTCTAGCAACCAGTAAGCAACTCCAGCAATAACCAGCAATAACAACAATCAAGCAACATCATAGCAGCCACCTAGCAAGACATTTTGGCAACCACTTAGCAACGCCCTAGCAATCACCTGGGACATCATAGCAACCATCTAACATCATAGCAACCACCTAGCAACACCATAGTAACTACCTTGTAAAAGGCGTCAGGGAAGAAAAGCACAACGGAGGAGGAATTTGAGCTGCACTGAATCTGATGGCCAGTATTGGTCATTCATAACTTTAGAGGGTCATGGTCTTTGCTCCATGTACAGGGCTAACCATGCTCAATCCATAGTACTATATATATATATGTCATGTTATTTATTCATTCCTTGTTGCAGAACCTGCCTTAGGCGGAGATAAAAGGTGTTGCAGCGTTAGGACAATGAACAATGGAGTGAAGGAGGATAAAGCAGGGCATGCATTTGCTGCGTGAGCTTCATTAGTCTTACAGCAGCATGACGAGTCTGCTGCCCACAGGGACACCAGGAGGGCAGTGGTGAGACTGCAGTGTGGAGACAGATGGCTACCGGCCTGAGCTAACCTATAGTGCATTGCTGCCTCACACAGTGAGGAACATGTTCTTTCTGGTGTTGTTTCTACAGACGGCTCGTTTAGAGGAGGTGCAGATTAGCAGTGGGTTCTGTTAAATTAGCTTAGTGGTAGTAGCACTGTCAGTTTGGACAGCGATGTCTTCATGCACTCATCTGTTGTGAACTGATGGTTGTGTGATTCTGACTTCTGATTGGATGCATGGTTCCTATGTCATTTTTTCCCATAGGAATAAACTAGGGTTAATAGTTTGTGCACACTTCTTATGACACAGGGAAATACTCTGCAAGACTCTAGCAACCACCTGGTACACCACAGCAACCACTTGGGATAATGTAGCATCCCTCTAGCAACTTCATAACAACCACCCAACAACACCACATTGGTTACCATAGCTACTACCTAGCAACCACCTAGCAACACCCTAGCAACCACTGTACAACTTCACAGCATCCACCTAACAATACCATAGCAAGAACCTGGGATATCATCACCCCACCAACCACTAAGCAACTTTATAGCTTTAACCTAGCAACACCATAGCAACCACCTAGCAACGCTATAGTCGCAGTTTAGTCACCATTCACCCCTATTACACATGCGTTGGCCACTTCGAACAGTACTGTCAGTATTAGCTCGATGCAGGTAATGAGTCTCTCCAGATGTTGCAATATGTTTCTCCTCTGTTTGGTCTCAGTGGGTCTGGAGGAAGCAGCTGGAGGTTTCTTGCTGGAGCTTCTGCTCCCAACACAGCAGGCTTTGCTATTAAACACAATTAGCTTACTAAGAGCCTGTTTTAGGCTAAATTTACTGAAGCATGAGAGGTGAGTCAGCCCTCAGGCTTACAGGAAGAGCGCAGAGACTTAATGCAGCTGGTATAGACTTTACACGCAGCCAGACGCTTCTGCATTACAGACACATTGATCACAAGCTGAATCAGGTTTCGTTCCCAAACTAAAAGCCTCCTGTTGAACTCTTTGAAACCAAGGGCCACATCAAAGGTGGCTGGAGTGTTCACAGCGAAACGTGATCTCACACTCTCAGGATGCAATGAAATGCCATTAATTAAAGGAATAGTTCAATAAAAGTTCACATTCACAGACCTTCCTTCCCCCCAAATGTAGTTAACTATTAAAGCTGAGAAAATCTACTTCTCTCTGTCCACAGAGATCCGAGGTGGCCGCGGTCCAAAGGAGGGTCCGGTTCGGCAGTTGCCTCTGTACGACACCCCGTACGAGCCTGCGGAAAATGGCGGGGATTCGGACCCAGAGAGGGCCCGCTGTGGCCGCGAGAGCAGACTGCCCCAGGACGACGAGAGGCCTCCCGAGGAGTACGACCAGCCCTGGGAATGGAAGAAGGACCGCATCTCCAAAGCCTTTGCAGGTATGACAGTAAAGATGTTTATGGGTTAGGGGGGTAAAAATCAACAGCTTCAAATGTGGAAATGATTTGAATCAGTTATGATATTAATACATAAATAAATATATAATAAATATATAATATATAAAGACTTCTTTCCACTACATTACTGTGCAAACATCAGAGAGCTTGGATTTCTTGATTTCCAGTCAAAACAGCCATTAAGTACAAGTTATTGAATTTCCGGCATCAGGGGAATATTTCACCCATATCCTGTGTTATAGCTTCCACTCTTTTGAAGAGACTCACTTAGAGATTGTTCCAGAGAAATTCACCAAGAGCATTTTCTGCATCCTACCATCCAAGTCATTCAAAACACATTCAACAATGTTGAGGTCTGGATTAGTCTACTCGCCTAAGGACACCGGCCGCTAATTTGTCTTGATTAGCTCTACATGCTTTAAGACCTACAGGATTCTGTTACCTTCTTACAGTCGAAGGAAGTATGGAGCCAAAATCTGGTATGGAGCCTGAATTTCTCTCTTCTCTCAAAGAGGAAAGTTTGAAGTGCTGTTTATCTGATGGTCCACCAGCTTGTTAGAGATCCCATTTATTCAGAATTTTTGGACCATTTTTTGTCAGTGTTGGAAACTTTTGAAACCATTAATTCTGATCAGCCATAATATTAATACCACTGACAGGTGAAGTGAAAAAGTGAGCTGTCAGTTCTTGAAGGTTAAGAATTAAGCATGAAAAATGGGCAAGCGTACAGATCCGAGCCACTTTGAGAAGGATCAAAGTGTGGTGGCTAGACGACATCAGGCAGGTCTTGAGGGGTTTTCTGGTATTCAGTGGTCAGTACCTACCAAAAGTGGTCCAAGAAAGAACAACCTGTTAACCTGAGACAACTAGGACTCATTGATGCTATCCATGGAGGTCCCACCTTACAACTTACAGGACGATCTTCCGCAAACGTCTTGCTACCAGGATGCCTTCAGAGGTCTTCTGGAGTCCATGCTTTAAATGCTCAGATCTGTTGTTCTCCATATAAAGCATAATGCATGTGGCTCATCCAGTATCTAATCTCCTGGAAAGATCTCCTGGAAACTGAATAAGATGAACTTAATGGCTGTTTTGACTGGAATAAAAAAACAAAAGGTGATCTCTGAATTTAGCCAGCAGTGCCTCCGGTTAAATTTGTGTATTCAAGTTCTGAATCAAAATGAATCGTGGTGAAAAAAAGGAAACTCAATGATTCATCGAATGATTTCCAAGAATCGAGTTGTTGTGGTGTCACAGATTTTACCCATAGTAGGTGTGTTGATGTCTTGGGGTTCTTTTCCAGTAGTTAATGCATCCGATGGTGAAGCATTGCTAAGCTCAGGCATTTATGTGGTTATGCATGTGCTCTCGGGGTCAGCTGTGAATGCCCTGTGCATTGATGCCCGCCTTTACTGTTGGTGATGGTCAGTTCATGCTTAATCAGTGGGGAAGCTCATTCCTTGAGGGCTGATGATCCCAAAGGCTTTGATGCATTTCAGCACTTAATAGTTAAAGCCATTGATTATCTTCAGAGAGATTGGGGGGAGGGGGTGGAGATAGAAGGAGCAAGAGGTTTGAGCGCAATTTTGAAGGTAAGTTTAAAGCCAATTTAGAGTTAATTCCACAATAATTCTGTGAAGCTCTCTCGCAATGGGTTTCTCCACGTCTGCTGTACGGACAATGGCAGTTGGCTTAGCAAGTCTTGGACGGCTCTTAAAATGCTAGCTCTCAGAGATGTCCTCAGATGTTTCTTGACTGTCTTCTCCAGCGCTTACTCTTCTGTTTCCCTAAGTGAGTATTCTATTTCGCTTGATTTGCCTGAAAATCAATCGGAGGGGCGTCCAGGGAAGGAACTGTTTGTCCATCTGTCACTTTCTTCGGTGGGCACAGGTGCTACTGGCGGAATTTGTGTGTGTGTTTGTTTGTGCTGGCCTTGTAAAAAATTCACCTCTGAATGACGCAGGATCTCATGCCTAACTCTGCCATAACTAAACACTGCTGTTCAAGGACAAGAGCACTTTCCTTTTACACAATCAATCCTCAGGAGGAAGCCAAAAAAAAGGCAATATCCATTAGAAACAGCACCGATCCATACCTGTTTTTAGTTCTTGAAAGGTATTTTCCCTTTTTTTCTTCCTTTTCTTGTTTCCTGGAACAGCTCTGCTTTGTTATGACTGCATTAGCAGCAAAGGCACGGGCAAAGGATCACCGCGGAGAGACGGCCACAGCTCCAAATCCCTCGCAGGTACCAGTGGAGACGGCCTGCTTTTTTCCCCCCTCTATTAATGTCTCTTTTTTTCTCCCTCTCTGACTTTCTTTAATGTGTGGGAATGTACACCGACCACCGCCCTAGCATTAAAAGCACTGACGTGAAGTGAATAACATTGATTATCTGGTTACAGTGGGACCTGTCAAGGGATGGGATCTGCATATTAGGCAGCAAGTGAGCAGCCAGTTCTTGAAGTTGATGTGTTGGGAACAGGAAAAATGAGCAAGCGTAAAGATTTGAGCCAAAGGCCAAATCATGAGGGCTGGATGAATGGAGAGCATCAGTGCATCTCCAATGTGGCAGGCCTTGCGGGATGTTCCCGGTATTCGGCGGCCAGTACCAACCAAAATTAGTGCTCCAAGAATCCATTCAAATCCATTGAGGCTCCACTGCACAACTTACAGGACTTAAAGCGCAAAGGATCTGCTGGTAACATCCTCCAGACGTGTCACGAGTCTGTTTTAGAGAGCTGTTTTAGTGGCACAAGGGGGACCCAGTCAATATTAGGCAGTATTTGATGATGTTATGGCCGATCGGTGTACTTCCACTGTGATTTCTAGCATGTTTTATACTACGAGCAACCAACCTTGAGGAAGAACATGCTGCACAGACCATAGACAATAGCTTAGGCTAATTAGAGGTTTAAAGCTAGTAGAGTCCACGCCTCGACAGGTCAGAGCTGTTGTTGGTGGCACCTTTGAGGGAACCTCTGCTATATTGGGCAAGGGTATTAATGTTCCGACTGATTGGTGTAAATGTGCCCGAAAGCTTATTTTTTATGTCGTAGCCAGCAAGCATTCTTCTTTTCTTGCACAATAACAACAGATGTCTTCATCCGTTCCATAGTCCTCAGTTCCCTCTGTTTTCCTTCAGCCTTCCGATAGATTCGGCGCCGTTTGAGGCATGCAGATGAGGTCGGCTCCTCGGCACACTTTGATAATTAATTTCCCTTTCGCGAGGATCACATTAATTCTTGCTTTTGAAGAGAAAACACAAGATTGCGCCGTCCCTTGTGAGCAGCTTTGATATTTCCCACTTGTCTCTGTCCGCCTCCTTTTCATGTTACATTTCCCTTGCTCCGACACAGCGCTGCTTGACAGAGGGAAAGCCTTCCGCTCAGACGTTCCGGTATATTTATTTGATTTTTTTTTCCTGTCAGGAAGCAGAGATATCGCGTGTGTCACTGGAAACTCTCGCCAGTCAGAGAGACCTCCCCATGAACTCCTTGGCTTTCTGACTAAATCTTCAAAGGAGTTCAAATGAAAGCTCAGGAACTTCAATGTAATGCTGTGCGACAGAACAATATGACCGCTTATTCAAAAGAGGCCGAACACCACAGGACAGGGATCCCAATCCAGCTTTTTTTAGGCCCTCAATCTTGATTTAATGTGGTTAGTGATTTGATGTTGGCCAATACACAGTCTGACCTGTGATGTCTGTTCCAGTAGACCTATTTAAATGTTAAAAAGGGACGACATATGTGGCCTTATTGAAATCAAAGGATGGTCACTGCTTTGAAGGTGTCCTGTGGTTTCTGGCATCAAGAGTCTTGTAATTTTTGAGGCGGGGCTTCCATGGATCACAATAATGCGGCTTGGGCGTCCCTGACCCTGTCGTCAGACCACTTTTGGCCGTTACGGACCACTGCACACCTTACAAGAACATCCCACAAGACCTTCCTGATGTTTTGAAGATGCTCCTGTCAAAATGGCTCAGGTTATTTTGCTTCCATCTTTCCTGCTTCCAACACAACACCTTTAAAAACTGACTGTTCCCTTGCTGCCACTTTCCCACCTTTTAACAAGTCCCACTGTAACCAGATAATCAATGTTATTCACTTCACGTCAGTGGTTTTAATGCTAGGGCTGACCCGTGTATATATATGACCTCTGTTCTGACTGGCTTCCATGTGTTGCACCTCATTCAGAAAACATCAGCGTTTTTCATGATATGAGCCCTTTACAAAGTGATTAGAGTTGGATGGGGCTTTTTTATCCTCTTTTAATACTGTTAAATTAGACTAGATTTTTTACAGTAATTAAACTCTTTAAACACATAATTTTATGATTTTATGATTAACTGATCTTAATAATAAACTGTAGTAGAATACAATCTAAGACCAATAAATAAGAATATAAATATTTAAGAATGCATTTTAGGAATACTCCTTTCTAAGTAAAATTCTTAAGGTTTTTAAAGAATGTCAATTTATCTGAACATTTTTCTTAAGATTAAATTAAAGAAAAAAACATATCTGAAAGGAAATAGGACTGGTTTCCCTAAAGATTTTCTTAAGAAATAAATATTTCAAAAATCATAGTAATACATAAACACTGAGGGATTAATGTGAATGTTCTTAAATACAATTCTTGATTTTTTTTTGCAGCATAGTGAATTTTTTTGTAGCTTAGTTTTTCATACTGTATTTATATGATAAACAACGTGAGGCAACTGTTATTTCCATTATTCAAATAAATCGATGCAGGATAGCAAAATGGAGGAAAAATATAATTAAAACAACATAATAAAATTTTGTCTTGGAAACTGTGACATTGTTGATCAGAAAGCCATTATTTACTTATGTAGACAACTTACACAGTACTTTTACAACCACTGAAAGTACTCTAAGTACTAACAATGGTGCGTCTTAAGAATTGTTCACAGCTCTGCTCTTATAATGATAGATCTCATTATTTAAAAATCCCAAATAAGCAAACATTAGTGTGAATCTTCAGTCAGTTTTAAGAGGAATTCCCTCTTAGGAACGGTTGATGATGGGCAACAAGCGGTCCAGCAGACTAAGGCACTACCACTAGGACCAGAACATTGCTGGTTTAAATCCAGCCATCAGTAGCCAGAGCCTAAGAGAGCATAACTGGCCTTGCTCTCTCCGTAGCTGGGTACCCATCACTTTCCTCCGAGCTCGTTGGTTGCCCGGTGATGTGATTCAGCTATTGAAACTGATCACTTTAGAGGCTAACCTTCTGAACGCTTACAGACAAAGACCAGCGTGAGGTTATCGTCAGGTTAAGGCTGAGGTTATCGTAGTGGTAAACTATGTAAGACATATTTAAGAAAAGCTACAAAAATGATTAAAAATACACATAAGAAGATTTTTGAAAAATATCTGATGAGGGATGAAGTTAAAGAAAAAAGCACATTTAAGACGAATTTCTTCCTTAAGACTCTTTGGTTCGCTACATCCCCGGCGAAAAGTCATCCAGAGGTCACGTTCGGAACATCCGTAAGATCCTATTAGATGTTCTATAGTTAGCTCTGCTCTTATGGGCCGCATTGAAATGAAAGAAGTGTGCAACTCTTATCAGCAGACTTCCAGGAGGTGCTTTAGGAGATGATTTTCTCTCCGGCTGTATCTGGGTCACTGCCTTCGTTTTTTTATACTGTTTTCATTTTCGCATGAAAATACGCAGCTCTTCACAGCCCGCCTTTCGCTCTGTGATTTCCCATGTTCCCCAGCTCTCTCCCTCCCTCTATGTGTACATATATATTACGCTGCACTTTATTTTCATCCAGAGTTTTGAATTGAGCTGTCAAGTCAGAAAATATGTGCAGCTAATTGAGATGAATGTACATCCACGTGAAAGTGAAGGTGGCTGGGAAGAAGTCCTAGAACTTTAAGAACTTCATGGGGGGGGGAGAAGTCAGTGTGAAAGTGATTACCAGGCACTGTGGTATTAAAAGCGTGTACCATTTTACTCCATTAATCTTCATTAAGTCCATTGAAGGATGAAGAATTAGCGACTCTTTGTCTGCTGAGTTGTGTTGTGTTGTAGTTCCTCTCTGGTATTTGCATTCGCTGCTGTGTGGACCTGTGGGGTCCTTGGTAGGATGCAGATTTGCGCTCCTGCTGGGGCTCTGCAGGATTGTGTATATTGACTTCACTTAATCACTTCAGATGGATACTCCTCTTACCCTGCTGTTATACTCAAACACACACACACACACTCTCTCGCCTACATACACTCATGCAGGCAGTAGGTGGCTGATAAGATTAAATAAAGATGTACGTCGAGAGATTCATAAGAGTAAGTGTGGGGTGCTCTGTTGTGGGCTAGGTTTGCAGTCGTTATCTTATATGCTCAGTTCTGTACATAAACATAGGCCTACTTGGAAGCTGGAAAACCTTCACTCCAGAAGTGCTGGGATGTCAGCCAAAATGAAGAACAATAAATGCGTCTATTAAGCTATTATTACATATTATGCCTTCTTCTGTGTTTACTACTGCTACTGCTTCTATTACTTCAACCCTTCAACCCAAAGCCTATGGCCACTGGGGGCTTCTGTTACCAAAGAGGGGCCCCACCAGTTTGTACAGAAGTCCCTGTAGTTACTGAACAGTGTGTAATAAGCCTTAAGGAGTGTTAAGGGGTTGATTGTCTTTGCCACTACTCCTTTTACTACCTCTGCTGGTAGTAGTAATGCAATTATTTCTACTGTTATCACTGCTGCTGCTGCTATTACTTCTGTTTTTACTAATGCCTCTACTTCTGCTTCTACTTCTACAGATACTGCTACTACTATTATCTCAAGTGTTTTAACTAATACCGCTACGTCCCCTTCTACAGGTAGTGCAAATGCTATTGTGTAGACTGTTATGCCACGACATCTGCTATTATTACTTCTGTTAGCACTACTAATGCAATTACTTTGAATGTTATCACTGCTACAGCTGCTGCTATTACTATTACTCCAACTGTTTTTACTAATACTGCTACTACTGTCTACAAGTAGTTACAATGCCATTACATTTACTGTTATTACTGCTACTGCTGCTGCTATTGTTTCATCACCCAAAATGTTTTACTAGTACTGCCATTATTACTTCTACTAGACCTACCAATGCTATTACTTCTACTGTTATTACTGCTACAGCTGCTGCTGCTACTACTATTACCTCAAGTGTTTTAACTAATACTGCTAATACTGCTTCTACAGGTAGTTCCAATGCCATTACATCTACTGTCATTCCTGCTACAGCTGCTGCTGCTACTACTATTACCTTAACTGTTTTCACTTATACTGCTAATACTGCTTCTACAGGTAGTTCCAATGCCATTACATCTACTGTCATTACTGCTGCTGCTACCTCTACTTTTACTTCAACTGTTTTACTACTAATGCTATTACATCTAGTACTACTGGAGCTCTCCTTCTTCATACTACTTCTACTACTACCAATAATAATAATAATAATAATGATAATGATAATAAATTGTTGTTGTTGATGTTAAAACCACAAATCCCTGAGTTGAAACTGGGTATATAGAAGAGAGTGGAGGTAGCCTCCTTCAAAAAGCTTCAGCTTCATTTTTTCTGCCTTGCCATTGTCTGCTGATAACCTTACTGATAGACCTCTATCATCACTCTCCCTCAAACACACACACATGCATTCACATGTACTTAGGATGGTGTTGATCCCTTAGCTCTGGACTGCAGAGGTTATTGAGTCCTTATCTTCACATACACACATTGACAGCGGTGATGCTACCCCCCACAGACATCACCACTACTGTTAAAGATTTGTGTGTGTGTGTGTGTGTGTGTATATATATATATATATATATATATATATATATATATATATATATACTTGTATGGACTTTAATACTTCAAGCATTCAAACCTAAGCAAGTTCTTTCTTTGGAAACATGTTGAATTTCTTTCTTTTCCATTTAGCATTTAATTGTTCAACAAGCCAGGAATGAAATGTCAAATGCTGAAAGCTTTCTGTATGGTAATGAACCGTCATACATCACTCAACACCCACTTGGTTTGGATAAGTATGCAATCAGCAGGCTGCATTAAGCAGAGCCAAGTCGAGAGGCACTCTTGTGTGAACAGGCATTTCTCTTATTTACAATATGATATTGGTATTCAGCGATAAGCACTGTGATTACCTCATTTGAATAAAACGTGTTGCACTTATTCCTCTACAGTAGCGGAGCGTACTTGGCACGGCGTTGTTCAAAGGCATAAAAGGCCGGAGACTGGAGTTGATCAGGTCTCTCACTGAAAAGTAGAAGAGGAGGAGTGTTAGTAATAGCCCCGCCTTCAAGACCCTCATGTCTGCCCTTGCTTTCTGCTTCTCTGTAAATGTTACCTGGCAAGGTGTTCATCTACCTGTTCTGAGTCTCCTCTCCGTTTCCTGCCTTCTCCTTATTGTATCCAGGTTTTGTCACCCTTCCCCTTTTGTCAGTGCTTCCAGGTGTCCTGTCTGTTTTGTCTGCATCACTGTAGCCCTTTGTTTTGGTCTGTCCTTGTCCAGTTTTGTGCATGTGCTCATGTGTCTGTTGTGTCAGATATCCTCATGCCTTCACAGATGTGCTCATGGTCAGGCCTGTGTTTTGTCCATAGGTTAAAGTCTCTTTTTCTGGTCCATACTTTTGGTTTTGTGAGTGATATCACTGTGGCAAGATCCAAAGAGCTCTCTGAGGCTTTCAGGAAGAAGATTGTAGATGTATATGAGTCTTGGAAGGGATTTAAGAAGATCTCAGAACAGTTAGAAATCAGCCATTCAACTGCCAACATGACCAGGTCAGGGTAACCTAGCAGGTACAGTCCAAGAGCAGACCTCTTCAACACTCCTAAAATGTCATCACAGGACCTCCAGGTGTCTCCTGCCACAGTTGTACATCGGATAGAAACCAAACAAGCTTGATTTTCATGGGAGGCGTGCTAGGAGGGAACCCTTGAAACCAGGGTGCTGGAAAGGGCGATACACTCAAGGCTCCCAACTCCATTCTTCTCAGCTGCTAATAACACCCCTATCAGACTGCTTAAACTCAGCCAGCCTTAAGCCTGTTAACATTGTACCACTTTTTTTTCTCCAGCAGTGTCTTGTTTGAGTCTCTTAATTAAAACTTTGTCAGGCATGAATGAGGGTGTGAAATGGAGTATGTCCTGCAAACCGACTGTGTCCTACTTCTTGATTATGCGACAAGTTCTGCAGCTCATCCAGATCGGGCTCGAATCAGGACAGCATAACATGAAATAACGTCCCTCTTCCTCCGCTCGGTTTTTGCCCCCTGGGTGTTTCGGGAACATGCAGGCAATTTATACATGCCGAGTCTGTCCCGACTGGCAGCCAGCTACTGATTGGTTCAGAGAAAGGACAGAGTGTCATATGCAGGGTAAAGCTAACTGATCTGTAAGACTCATCCGCAGCAGTGAGCTCAGCCAAAGTTCAGCATGGATCATTCTGAGAATGTTTAGCTTCAGATGTTAGGCATGCAGCCTTCAGTAATGTTGGTTGGCATTTGTTCATATATTCCTCAGCTTTGGGGGGACTGGGTTTTTAGGACTTAGTGGCACTCAGGCTTTACTGAAACTGCATTCTTTCATAGGAAATTATGCTAGATTTGGCATGTTTAGATGAACACTGCCACCAGTCCAATTAAGCCTAATCAGAAACTGCCGCACACCTGTTTGGCATCCCAACTAGAGATAGCACGATAGCGCAATATTGAGTATTGTAAAACACGGGCTGAGTGGCTGAGAATAGGATTTGGTGTCATCTCTCAGCTTTAAATAGCTGATACCTAATATGTTCAAAAAACATCAATCAATCAATCAAACTATGATGTTAATGGTGGTAAAAGTAATGATGATAGTAGCAAATACTATCAGTCAGCCCAACTTAAAGGAGAGAGCCAGAAGGTAACACAGACATGGGAGCACCTTGTAACACTGCACCAACACTAGCATCTCAGTTCACCACAATTTCCTATGTCCACAAACCCCTGGATCTGCAGTCATTAATTACCTAAAGCTAAACTAATCAAGTAAGTTTTCAGTCTAGACTAAAAGATTGAGACTGTCTGAGTGTATTACAGAGCTGGTTATTCCAGAGCTGGAGGGGGCTTTATAATAAAAGGCTTTTCTGGGAACTAGTAAGAATCCAGCACCCTGTGACCTGAGTAATCCTGATGGCTTGTAATAGGAAGTGAGGTCTCACATATACTCAGGGTGAAACCATGTAGTGCTTTATATGCCAATAGAAGAATTTTATTATCAATTAAAAAAGGGATTGGGATGTTCTTAATTTTTACACAATTTTGACATTTCCCTGACGTTTTTACACCCCCACGTGGAGTTCACAGGTCTGAGATTGAGAAACACTGTTTGTTCTCTTTATTTCCACAGTGTAGACATACCCTTTCTGCTCCATGTACCACACTTACCCTCAGAGTCATTTTGCAGCAGGGAGTTTGCCAAGACTGTAAGCCTTCCTGATCTGTACCACACACTGCACCGGCAAGGCCAAGCAGCTCACGGACGGCAGCAAACCTAAGCGAGTTCTAACGAGGCTTAGGAGCAGGAACTCGAAAGGCTTTTGAAAGGCTGCCACTTGATTCACTTCCCCTTCAGTGGGGAAAATCAGAAGTGTGACAATTCATCTCATTACTATGTCAGCTAAGCTGCCTCTGACCTGTGCGAATTGACTTCCCTCTGTTTCTGGAGGGAAAAAGCGGCCGAGCTCCCCTCTCCCAAAACAATTACACGCTAATCTGCGGCAGGCGAATGAGAATTAGCACTTTAATCAGGCCACCGGCAGCCCCCCAGCTTCACCCTGCTGTAGAAGAACTTATTATATTAGCCGTCAAAGCCGCTGACCTCTCTCTGACTCGCCGGCTACGTCCCGCTCCACCAGCAAGGAGGAGATAACAGTTCCTCCACTGGCTGCCATCGCGAGCCAGCCGTTCTTGAACCACTGGCTGTCATTGTGAGGAGAGCGTGGGCCCAGAATGCTGACGGTAGAACTCAGCCTCGGCTCCATGCCGCAGGGCCTCCAGAGCTCCATTCATTAACATAGAATGCAGTGCGGCAGCAGCCATGCTCCACTGCGGCTGGGGGACAAGGACGAGTCCATAACTCGCTGTTTAGATGCTCGCACTGCAGGAGTCACTTTGTCACTTTATCAGCCTGTAAAGCGCAGTGCAGCTCCACGCTGCAGTAAACAATCTGGCAGCTTTATTTCACCTCAGACAGC
This sequence comes from Salminus brasiliensis, assembly GCF_030463535.1. Lineage (NCBI taxonomy): Eukaryota > Metazoa > Chordata > Actinopteri > Characiformes > Bryconidae > Salminus > Salminus brasiliensis. Next base: position 26,661,354 of record NC_132890.1, on the reverse strand, counting down.
CGCTCCACTCCTTCTTGTGACGTGCTGAAGGCTGGCTGCGCCAAGCGGATCGCAGGAGTTTAGTCATCTGGGATTGTACTGTTCTGGGCAAGTTTGACAGTTTTAAATATTGAGATATCACTAAAACTTTATAGGACAGGGGAAAAACATGTACATGTACATAATGTACATTTTGGACCTTTGGCGTTTTGGAAAGGGCAGCGGTGGCTCAGCGGTTAGAGGGCTGTTGATGATAGGGTTGTGGGTTCGATACCTGGGCTCGGCAAGCTGTCACAGTTGGGCGCTGGAGTTGGCTGCCCACCGCTCTGGGTGTGTGTGTGCTCACTACCCCTAGCTCACTAGTATGTGTGTGTGTGTGTGTGTGTTCACTACCACAGATGAGTAAAATACGGAGGACACATTTCGTGCATCTTTACCTTCCTCATGAAATGTTGACACAATATAAAGGGAAGTGGGCTTTTTAAGTGAAGTAAATGAATAAGCTCAGTATGTGAGCTGCTGGTGGAACTGAACAAATTCATACAGTTACTTCACAGTAAAGTTACCAAGAACAAAAGTCAGGAACATAAAGGGTTAACCGACTCCAACTCCAACTCCAAATAATACCATATTTAACCTGGAAAAGGTTAAAAAAAACACCACATTACAAACACTCTTTGTTTCAACCGAGGTGCAGTTGGTGTAGCAAAGTGGGCAGCAGCACTGTCTTCTCTGGGGCCCTTACCAGGCCGTACACCACCCCACACCAATAAGAGTCAAGTCCTTGGTAATGTAATCAGTCTGGTTCAGAAGATGTAGTAGAAGTGTCAAAGGAGACACTAGTCACGTCCTTCAGTTTCTCATTCAGCCACATTTGGGGGACCTTAGCAAACAGAACACCCTTCAGGGACGTGAAGGCCAAGAAATGCTCAGCGTCCTCTCATATGCAGTAGAATTGTGTGGTTTATGAGTGGTCTCCTCTATTTGAACCTCAACAGGGTGAAGGAAAAACAAATTGGCATGACTTTCCCTTTGTTTTATTAATTCAGATGAATTCCCTTTTGGGTTCACTTGGCTATTTTTCCTCAAGCTCATTTGTGCACTGGTTACTGTCACAGTGCCACGTTTCTTCATTAGCTGGTGTAGCAGTACAGCCTTCACTGTTTGAAGGGAGATTCAAGCAACTCGCTCACTCTATCCAGACGTGTGTTCACTCTTTGAAGTGCTGGCCTTTGGGGGGGAATCTTTCTTTTGCACTCTGCTTTGTTAAAGGAATCGTCAGTGTTTCAGGTTTCTGAGACCTCTCCTAAATCCTGAGGAGTAATGAGGGCTTCAGAACTCCAGATTGGTTAATCCACACCAGACATAATCCCTCGTTAAGAGAGAGAGAGTGAGAAACGCTGCGAGAGAGCGAGAGAGACTTGTCTTTACTAACTTTCTAACTTTCTCCAGTGCAGCTTTCCTGGTCCACTTCCTTCCTGTCTCATTGTAACTGCTGTGTCCTGCACCTGAACCTGCTTAGACTGACCTTTCTTTCAGCACTTTACCTTCACTCATTCAAAATCTCTCTTCTCCCTTCCCATCCCTCTTTTTTCCTCTTCCTTCTCTTTCCTTCTCTTTCCTCTCCCTCTCTCTCTCTCTCTCTGCGGCCCTGCAGTAGAGATTAAAGTGATAAAGGACCTGCCGTGGCCTCCTCCTGTGGGCCAGCTCAGCACCACTTCCCCGTTGGTGGAGGTGGAGGAGTCTCCTCCTCCTCAGCCGTCTCAGCCCTCCCCCGGACAGACCAGCTCAGCCACGGCCTGCGGTGACCAGCACCACCAGGGTGGGTCTGACCCTCACCTCCACCCTCCATCCATCCATCCATCCCCACTACCATCACCAACCGCTCCTCCGTTGTCTGTGGACTGAAGGCCATCATCACCATCACAAAAACACTGCTGCGGTTGTCTTTCATTGGACAGTTGGTTCAAGGGTTGAGGTTCAGACCTGTCAGAGTCTTCACTTTACCCTCAAACCCTGCTCTTCACTGTTCTGCCTGTTCTGCTTGCTCCAGCACATAGATCTCTGGGATCTTCCTAGCGTGAGATCACTTGTAGGCTTGTCCATGCCATTGTTTGAGACCGATCTCCTCATGTAGCAGAATGATGTGTTTTAGAAGATCACAGTGGCGAACTTGAAAAATTGAGGACTGTACGATAATAAGCACTTCCAATAGCATGTTAGGGCCAAGCTAATACTGGTATGCATTAACAGTTGTTGCAATCAAAATTATTCAACCCCCCTGGGCAAATTCAGTTTCTTAGCGAAATGTACAAACTTTCAGCCATTTGCAATAAACCAATCAAACAAGAGGAATTTAAATAGCTCAACACAGCTAATTAAATGTTTAATGCAGTCTCCGAATTATTCAACCCCTCCATGGCAACCCCTGGACTAGCGTCTTTAGTACCTGCTGCAAACCTGATGCATAGCCAGGCACCAGCCTCTGGCAGCATTCCTATGGAATCTTAGCTCATTCCTCATGAGCAGTGGCCTCCAGTTCACTAATATTTTATTATTATAAAACTTTACAGCTCCTTTAAAGCGAATAACTGACCGGTAAAGTATTCTCAAATTCTCCCTGAACCCTGTTTTCAGTATTTGAATGCTAGCATCTGGGACAGTTAAGACCTGTGTCCTTCTTGTGGACTATTTCCTACCATTTTATGGAGTCGTATATACACTCAATCCCAACTCTGCACTAACGTACGTCTTTGCTCTGTCTGCTGTCTTGGTGTTCCATATTAGCTCCTTGGATCTCAACATAGCATTGGATTCTGTCCAATCGGAGGTCTTCATTTTCTTTCTGGCCTTAAAATCAGCTGCTTTTATAGTGCTTATAATAACTTGAGAAGTTCCTTATCCCTCATTGTACCCACCATTCCTCTTAGTGTGCTCTATGTTTAATCACTGCAAATCAGCACACACCCAGAAATGAAGAGTATATGTTACAGTTACAACAAATCCAATCATAATCAATATGAAAATGAAGACTAAAAGCATAAACCCATGTGTGGACCTAGATTGGAGAGATGTTTTTTTTGTAGCAGTGTTAAGTTGACTTCAGAATGATATGCTGGCAATGTTCTGGTGATGCTCTGTGGACTCAATGAGCATCTTTTGAAGTAGCTGTGAACATATGAAGCTAAAATGTTCAAATAAAGCTAATGGGGTGCCGTGTGATTAATGCTTCTGTCCATTGGCGAACACCTGCTTCCTCTGAGGCAGAAAATCACCAGGCTCCAGTGTTACTGAAAGCAGCTCATTGGTTTTAATGCCATTGGACTAACCTCCCTTTGGATAATTGCAGACGTAGGTGACCCAAGCATCACATATCCCTTTTTTTTCCTTCTTTCCAATATGTGGAGAACATTTGGTGTTATTGGCAGTCAGTGGGCCACTTTCAATGGAATATGATATTAAACTTTCAGGCGGGGCTACTGTTATGCTTTTAGTGTGCAGAGAAAACACAGTTGCGGTAATTTCCCTCAAGAGATTACAGACGTACACCAGGAAATATGATCTGAAATGCTGGAGCAGCAGATGTCTTATCTTCATATAAAAAGAAAAAACCAGCTTGCGAATTCTACAATGCAATGTGCTTGCGCAAGCGTCCGCTCATTGGTGTCCAGTGTAAAAGTGTTGTGTGACTCAATCCCAGCATTCATTTCATCTCTCCGCCACAGAAAAAGTCCTCATGGACACGAATGTATCACGTCGACCTTGAGCACTACCCTAAATCAAGATTTATGTGGCAAAAAGCAAGAGGAAGGTATCCGTTTCTTGGAGTGATGTGTGGAGGTTTCAGCGTGTCGGCTGGATGTAAGTTAACCTTGATTGATCTGGGCCAAAGGCCAGTTCTGGAGATTAGGAGTAAGTTGATCTGCATCACTCTGTCTTCTCAAAGGAATATGTGGGTTAAGGGGTCAGTTCATGAAGCCGGGGGAGAGTGGAGAGCTAATCTTCTGTGCTACTCTTTGTCGTCTTTCAACACATTTTTGCTGAATGACAATTTTTCTGTCCTTTGACACTTTCGTCGCCCTTTGAGATGATGTTATTCTAAATGTATTTTAAACTTAAGGAGTTTGTTCAAGGCTTAACAAGTATAAACTCTTCAGACTAAAGCTTAAAGTGAGCTTAAAGGGAAACAAATATTTTTACTTTATTATTATTATTTATTTTTTTATTTATTCTTTTAAATATATAGCTTTTATTATTATTTATTATTTTATTCAAAAAATATCTTTTTATATTTTTTATTTTGTTAAATTATGTTTTTTATTTTGTTAAATTATCTTTAAATTATTAATTTATTTTTACATTTCTTTATTTTAGTTACAAAAGGCTACATTTTTATATTTTATCTGTTTTTTCTAGAAATAATAAATAAGTATTTTTTTTACTGCAACAACAACAAAAAAAAAAAACAGTGGGACCTAACAGAACTTCAGCTTTTTGTTCTTGTCATCCGAGTTTCCACCTTCTTGAGAGACACGAAAAATTCAATCGTTCACTAAACTTTCACTACATTAAGACACGCAAACCCTTCAGTGCCACCTGTAGCCGCAACTCTGCAATCAATTGCAGGCCATAGCTTTTAATAGAGACTGGTTTACTAGTCTACCTCCCCTCAATTAGCTAGACATGATTTTAATTTCTGGAGATTAGTTGACAGGCCAGGAATTACATCTGCATATAAATGGCAGAGAATCTTTTTGTTTGACTGGAATGAAAAGCCGGAGAGTTCTTTTGTTTTCTCACCTGATTTAATTGTATGTGCTTTCAGCTCCACCCCCCACCCCCCTACTCTTACCTTTATCTCTCTGTAGAATACAAAGCAATATCATTAAAAGATATCCGGCTTTCATTATATGAGCTCAACTGCTGGGCTGGGGCCTGTCGAGGGTTCCTCTGCTTTGTCTGATTTGGATTCATTAGATTGTATACCGGCATTTGATGCAGAACAAGGCTGTATTTTTCTGCTTAATCCAGCAGAGATTTAGGCCTCAGGTGGGGGTCCTGTAAACAGTGTATTATTGTAGAAGTCATCCAGCACAGCCTGTTGAAGTGTTGCAAAGATATTCCCATGAAATAGGATCTTGGAAAAAATAATCAGCGTGGGCCTGTCTGGCCGTCACCTGCCAGTTTCTCGGTTTTGACGTGGTGGGATTTTGGCGCTATGCGTTCAGCATAGCAATGAGACGCTGACTTGTTAATCATGTCAGCAGTCAAATGCGAAAACTTAATTGCAACCCTGTAACACTGCAGTGCATTACAAATGGCCTTCCCCTCTGAGTAGTGCTCTTGCTTGATGGAAGTGCCATTAGTAAATGAGAATTAATTAGTGGACTTAATTAGTAAATGTGCTCAGGAAGGGCGGTTCATCTCTCTTAGTGTGTCACAGTGAATGTGAGCAATGTGGATGCGTTTGATGCATGTGCGTGAGTGTGTGTTTGCCTTCTTTGCTGGTTTTATTTATCCAGTGAGGTGTGTAGATCTCGCCCACAGCTGGTGGCCAGGTCGTTGCTTTCCAGCCTTGGAAAAGATTGTGCTTACTTTCTGATTCAGCCGTAACTCCTGCCCAGACCTGTTAGCTCTTGGTTTGACGTGAAATAGCATGCTTGTTACATTACTAAATACTTCACCCACATTTTTCTTCAGGTTTTCATACAACAGCAATTATAGAATATAGACCATATCCCCAAAAAGGCAAACTTAGAAGAGTTTATTGTATGTTCATGCAAATCTAAGGCACTTCAGCTGGGCCCAGAAATGAAATACATTCTAATAATTAAATATATTTGAATTTTAAGTGCATTATTTTTCAGCATGTGAAAGAAGTAGGATACGTAACAACAGTAAACAGCATTTTCCAGTCAACAAGATGGTACTCAGCATAAATATGAAGCAGTCCTCAAAGCCTGTGGTGTTGCAAACCAGTGGTCCTCAACATGGGAGTCATGAGGAACAGGGCCTTTTGTAGAGTTTCCCATGAAATCTGATTTATTTACTTACTTATTTTATTCATTTTAGATTTATACAACAGTTAAGACATGTTTTTGTTCATAAACACTGTAAAAAATTATAAAACAGTGAGTGGGTAACGTTCGTTATTGTGACTGTACGTAGCAATGAGCTGCTTGTGACTATAATAGAAATCTATTGACTGTATAAGTGAGCCTTGGGTGCCCCTGACCTTGTCGCTGGTTCACCAGTTGTCCTTCCTTGGATCACTTTGGGTAGGTACTGACACTGACATAATGGGAAAACCCCACAGTTTGGCCCTTGTCAGAGTGTCTCAAATCCTTACACTTGACCATTTCTCCTGCCTTCGATACAAATGAACTTCAGAAACAGACTGTTCACTTGCTGCCTCATATGTAGATCCCTCTCCTCGACAGGCGCCACTGTAACCAGATGATTAGTGTTAGTCATTGATTGATTGATATTATAGAGCAGCTAATCTGACTCATGGTGATAAATGAGAATGATGTTATATGTTAAGTAATGCAAGACTTCATTTTGTCAGTGGAGCTTTTGATGCATCATTTGAAGTCGACGCCTCATCCTAATCAATAGCAGTTACTAGACAGCAAGGACGGATGCTCTGTAAGGCAGGATAATTAAACATCCTTAGGTAGTTAAAAGTAAGGGCAGTTAAATGTCCCTCATCAAGTTGCACTTTGACCAGAGACTTTTGGCATCCATCAACAATTCTGGGTGGATATCTGACCACTCGTCTTGGCAACATTGGTACAGTTCTACTCAATGTATTGGCTTCCTAGCAGTGACCTGACTTAAAAAGCACAGTCCTCATATTTTCAATAGGCTTCAGGTCAGAACTTTGGGATGGTCATTCCAAAAGCTTAAAAGCCTGCTTTGGTGTGTTTTGGGAAACATTTATTCATAACCTAGTTATATTTAACTTTCAACCATCTGGATGATGGTTTGGGGTTATGCTAAAGAACTTGGCAGTTGTACCAGCTCTGCTATCAGTAGAACAGCACCAACGCATTATGCTCCCACCACCATGCTTAACAGTTGCTACAGTGTTCTTTGGCTTCTTTGGGCTTACCTTTACTCCTTCAAACATACCATTATGTTATTAGGTCATTGTAAGGACATGTTTTTGTCAGTGGAGCTTTTAAAGCATCATTTGAAACCGACATCTCCAGGGACGGAGACACTGTAAGGCAGAAGAATTCAATGTTTTTAGGGCGAATTAAAAGTAAGACCTTTCTGTTACAAACATCAGGAGCAGTGGAAATTCAGTCTGGAGAAAGAATAAGAAAAAGCAAAACATGGATCTTTAACCTTCTGTTTGGTCACATAATTGATTTGACATTTGAGCTGAATCCATTAAGACCCAGGGTTAGTGTGGGGCTCTGCCTTGTGAAGATACCCTATGCGATGGGCCTGTGATTGAGGCCTGACCTTGCGTTATCTCCGCCCCAGACTGGCCTGCACTGTGCTGAAAGATGGCTCGGATGGGAGGTGCTTTCCACCCATCAATCATTCTTTGACTCACAAATTGCTCTGATAAAGAGATTCTATTCAGTCCATGTGACATACACCCGGGAATACGAATAAACAGAGTCTGTTTAATGTCTGTAATGTCTGTTCTCCTTCTTTTCCTCCTTTTCCAACTCTCTTCTCTTCATATTCTTCTAACAATCTCCTTACCTCTGCCTCTCCCTTGCTCTCAGCCTCCATGTCTCTGCCAATCTTCCACTTTTACCCCAATACTCTCTTCAATCTTCTCCACTCTGTGTGTCCCCTGCTGGAGAGAGCAGCGGAAAATAAGTCTGTCTGTCTCTGGATGGAATTCAACACAGGTTTAATACCGCTGTCATTCCGGCTATTGTCACAGAGAAGACTGACAATCACATGAGAGCTCTCCTCTCATAGCTATAATAGAAGCTCCGACCAAAAGAGAAGAGAGGGAAAAAAGGAGACTCCGGAAAGTAAAAAAAAAGAATGAAGACTCTAGACATAAACGCTGTCAGGAAAGCTTGAAATTGTGTGAGAGAGAAGGAGAAGGAGAGAAGCCTCAAAGTTGGAAGAGAGAGAGATGAACAATCTCCCCTGTGTGTTAAAGTATTGTCACATGGAGCGCTCTACTGATTCCTCTAAACTGCTTCTTATAAAGGTGAGAAAAGAAAGGCGGTCTTTCAGGCCTGGTTTCATTACACTGCAGATTTAGGGGGGTCACACTCTGACAGGGTGTAAACCACAAGACGAATACGCTTGTACTCCTCGTGGTGAGTGCTGAAAGACACCTCACAGAAAATCCGGCCTTGTGGTTCACTAGCTTCCGTGGTGTGTTCTCCCTGCGTGGGAATGAAATGGGATGTAGTGGAATGACCAGATAAATGACCAAAATGGTTGGGAATTTGAATTTGAACGAGCACATGCTGATTACTGTTTACTGTGGACGCTGGTTCACAAAGCAGGAGGAGCCATCAGAGGAAGCTGCAGTGCCACAGAAGCTACAGTGTGAGTTAGCCAGCTGTTTCTTTCAAGGCTGATATTGACAGGCTGCTATTTGTGCTACACTCATATGCAAACATTTGGACACATCCGATCAAACACCGCGTTTTGTTGATGTTCTAAGTGTGAATAAGTCACACATCCTCTACGGAGAACACACTTCTGCATATTTTAATACATAATTCTTGTGCATGCGCCACATTTTGCATGTTGCTTATTTTACAATATGTTCAAATTCAGCCAATATATAGAAAACGGGCTCTAAAGAGAGCTTGTTCACTTATTTATTAATAAGAAATCAGGAAAGCTTGTTATTTAACTGGGGGTGTCCAAACCATTGCATATGACTGTTAAATGACTGCATATGACTGCATATTTTGATATATTCCAGATTGCTATAATGGGAACAGGTACTAATTTACTGATTTACTAGGTGGAGTACATTTTAATTAAGATTTTCTTAAACTTTACCCAAAGCTATTGCCAACATTAAAGAAATCGTTTTATGGAAATCTTTCCTCACTTATTAAAACAAAAGAGTTAATGCATAAAACCATGCATTTCATATGTGGAAGCAAAGCTGTAAAAAAAGCCTGTGTTAAAATTACTGTTTTTGTGATGGCACAATATTATGGCTATCTACTCTAATAGTGGGAATAACAACCCTTGGTTCAGATGACACTAGCGAGATGCGACCATCATCATGCCCATTATTTTGGACATCAGTCAAATGGCTTCCTTTTTTCTGCTACAACTGACTGGTGTGCTCGCTTATTTATACATGCAGCAAACCCTGTCATATGGCATCTGTGACGTCCTGGGCACAGTTCATTCCAAATCAGGGGTGGTAATAATATTCTCATATGACCATGACTGCGGACGAAGGGTGGTAGCATCTCAGAAACCGATAGCTTTGTGGGACGTTCTAGAGCCGTTGTAGTGAAGGTGTACCGAGAATGAACTTCTCACACAGAAAGCCTTCCTGAGGCATAACTGCGGTGCCCGACAGGCCTTTGATGCCAGAGGGGGACGACTTTTTTTCTTGACCACTTTTGAGGCAATACTTCAAACTGAGAACATCTAGACGTTGTTTCTGAGTTTCAGAAATAGGAGAAATTTGTCTCTGACTTCTTTAAAACCGGTCTGAGCTACAGTATATCTAGGAGAGGTAGAATAGATTAACTAATGGAGAGATTAAGCAAATGGAGAGACTCTCACTGCTGACCTAGTCTTCTACAGTCAAACAGGAGGTGAGTTGTGCTACACCACCAGAGGAAAGCGCTACAAAAGCAAACGTGCGGTCCAGCAGCCATTAAAAGGTCAGGGTCAGTTTGAGTGCCATAGTGTTTACACAAGAAGCTTGATCTAAGCTACGTGACTGCTGACTGGACATGCCGTTGTCAAGGTTACAAGCGTTCTCAGGTGCTGGTTGTGATAGAGGCAGTGGCTGAGGGTCAGTGGAGGCCTGGATGGGTGAGGTGTGGTGACCATTTGTGGAACAGGGTCTGGAGGCCACAGCCCACTCCACTGGAAGCGATTCCTCTTTATTAAGTGCCTCTCTGTCTTAATCCCAGTTTAAGCTGGATTAGTTTTATCTGCGGAGGTACTGTAAAATATCCCCATAGCAACTGTTGCCAGGTTAGACAGACTTTACAAAAATCTCTTTAGGTTGAATGAAATTAGGTTAAGCTTGTCCAACCTTGGACAAAACATAATGTATTCCTTCTCTCTCTCTCTCTCTCTCTCTGTCTCTCTCTCTCTTTCTGTCTCACTTTCCTTCTCTCTCTGTCTCTCTTTCTCTCTGTCTCACTGTCTCTCTCTCTCTGTAATACTCTCCCACTCTTTGTCTCTCTCTCTCTTTCTCTGTCTCTCTCTGTCTATCTCTCTATCGCTCTCTCTCTCTTTCTCTCTGTCTCTCTCTATGTCTCACTCTCTGTCTCTGTCTCTCTCTCTCCCACTCTTTGTCTCTTTCTCTCTTTCTCTGTCTCTCTCTGTCTATCTCTCTATCGCTCTCTCTCTCTTTCTCTGTCTATCTCTCTATCGCTCTCTCTCTCTTTCTCTGTCTCTCTCTGTCTATCTCTATCGCTCTCTCTCTCTTTCTCTGTCTATCTCTATCGCTCTCTCTCTCTTTCTCTCTGTCTCTCTGTATGTCTCACTCTCTGTCTATCTCTCTATCGCTCTCTCTCTCTTTCTCTGTCTATCTCTCTATCGTTCTCTCTCTCTTTCTCTCTGTCTCTCTCTATGTCTCACTCTCTGTCTCACTCTCTCGCTCTTTGTCTCTCTCTCTCTCTCTCTCTCTGCTCAGAGGAACTTTAATGTTGTGTGTGTATTGAATTGTGTGTGTAAAAGCATTGACATCTGTCATATTTCAGCCTATCAAACAATCAACACGCACATCCAGTATATTTTTAATGACATTCCTAATTAGTGCATTTAACATACTACATCACCAGTGTGCCGATCTGCTTCCCATCACAGCAGTAGCAATCTAAGTCTCTCCCTCTCTCCCTCTCTCTCTCTCTCTCTCTCTCTCTCTCTCTCACTCTCTCCCTCACTCACACACACCTCTATTATTGTTATTGTGGAGCGCTCATATTGTGATTTGACAGTTATGACAGGAGCGAGGAGCCGAAAACAGCTTTGCCAGACAGGTTTCCATGGCAACTAACCATTTCCTATAAACATACAATGCACAGACTAAACGCTGCAATCTGTGTCCACACCGATCTTTATATATGTAGGCCTATACAAACACAACTCTCACTCAGTGGTCAAGACTAATTGGACGATTCTCAGGATTTGGTGCAGGATTTAGTGCCAGAGACATATAGTTAATATTATAAATGAGGAAAATCACTAAAATATGTCTGACATACATTACATAATAACATAATAACATGCCTAAGAATGAAAACATTATAATAGTGATACATAAAATAGAAATATCAGAATTTATGTGACCCCTTTGATTGACATCTCGTTTGGTCCCTTTCAACCCTGTCATTTAAAAAATATTGATTTAAGGAAGTGACATCATCAAAATCTCTGCATGATTTGAATAGAGGTGAGATCTTCCTTATTCTATGTATATAAAAAAAATGTAATATAAAAATACATATTTGGCATAGTGCCAAGTACAGAAAGGTGAGACACTGAACAATAGTGTTTTGCTAGCATAGAAAGGCATTAGCCATTTAAGCACAGAACTTTCAACCCTGTCACATTCAACCCATAACTTTTTTTAATAAAACGTTTTGTCTCCATGATGGGCTCCCAATCCTGAGAATGACGACATTACAGTTACATCGTGTTCCTCTTTGTTAACAGTGCAGATCCTGCCTGTTTTGGTGCTGTTTATGTCCACCTGATGTTGATGAGTGAGTGGTATTTTGTGCTGAGGTAACACCAGCAATTCAGAAAAATGCCCTCGGTGTTGAGGTGTAGACGCCCCCTAGTGATGGGTTTTTGAATAACAGGACTGTATAGAACCAGGCTGCTATATGTAAACATATGCTCTGTCTTTTCAAAAGCTGTCCTGTACTCTGGAGACACTCACTGTTGCAGTCAGCATATTAGCTGGGCTGAGAACTCACCAGAATTCCTCTTCCTGAACATGTTGTAGTGGGTTTGTGAGCAGAGCACAGTGCTATGTAGGGACTGGTGTTAAAGTGTGAGGGTGCGATGTCCTGCAGTAAGCCCAGAGTGTTTCCCGCTGCTCTCCGCAGCGCTAAACGTCGATTAAGTGCCGTAAAGATCCTGAGAGCCGCAAGTTATACTGTCCATTCAGAGTAATTACAGTGATAGAGTTTAAAATAGAGAGAGAGTGTGTGTGCATGATGAGGGAGAGAAAGTATGTGCCCGGGTGCATTGAATTACAAATGTGGTCTGTCAGAGACTGAGCAGTACTCTCTCACATGCACTGTGAAAGTTTTCATAGATGAAATAATGTTAGTCATTTTTAGCAGTGATTTTAATATTAACCCATGAAACCCTGTGTGTAAGCACACACTTCAGTTCTTCAGTCTCATAACTGCATTACTACAATTCACAAACCCTAAAACAGAACATTGTGGGACTCCACAGAATCTGCTATATTACACTGTTGCCAATAATTGTGACCCAGTATGAATCTGCAGTGAGTGAAGTTCTTACAGGCTGACAGTAATAACTGTGGTGTGATTGTAACCCAGTATGAATCTGCAGTGTGTGAAGTTCTTACAGGCTGACAGTAATAACTGTGGTGTGATTGTAACCCAGTATGAATCTGCAGTGAGTGAAGTTCTTACAGGCTGACAGTAATAACTGTGGAGTGATTGTAACCCAGTATGAATCTGCAGTGTGTGAAGTTTGTATAGGCTGACTGTAATAACTGTGGAGTGATTGTAACCCAGTATGAATCTGCAGTGTGTAAAGTTCATGTAGGCTGACAGTAATAACTGTGGAGTGATTGTAATCCAGTATGAATCTGCAGTGTGTAAAGTTTATATAGGCTGACAGTAATAACTGTGGCGTGATTGTAATCCAGTATGAATCTACAGTGTGTAAAGTCCATATAGGCTGACAGTAATAACTGTGGAGTGATTGTAATCCAGTATGAATCTGCAGTGTGTGAAGTTCTTACAGGCTGACAGTAATAACTGTGGTGTGATTGTAACCCAGTATGAATCTGCAGTGTGTGAAGTTCTTACAGGCTGACAGTAATAACTGTGGTGTGATTGTAACCCAGTATGAATCTGCAGTGTGTGAAGTTTGTATAGGCTGACTGTAATAACTGTGGTGTAATTGTAACCCAGTATGAATCTGCAGTGAGTGAAGTTTTACCATATAAAAGGAATAACTGTAGAATCATTGAATCTGTAGTGTTTGTAGTTATGACAAGTCTGGCTGTAATAGCTGTGGAGTGACAGAGCAGAAAGACTCCTATAACGGGCACTGTGCATGTGTGTGTGTGTGTGTGTGTGTTTGACTTGTGTTATCAGTGGACAGGTATCAGACTAGTCAGTTCTCATGCTAGCTCTTGTAGATAAGAGTAGAGTGTTTACTGGATATTCTGTCAGAGTACATTCCCACGTTTCTCTCTCAGGTAGAGTACAGCCCCCCAGGCCCCCAATCTCACACACCTGGTCACTGTGCATACATACATACACACACAAACTTGTATCTACGGGATGTTTTTAACCTTCACAACAGCCGAGAGCGCTCTCAGTGATCAAACATGGGCAGTTTCAGTCTTTGCCTATTACATTAGTATGGGAACCCTTTTTTCAGCACAGTATAGAGCCCTTTTTTGCTACGTGTGTAGTTTTATGTGTAAATTGCTCCAGGCTATGTTGGCCTCCACACACACTTTTTTAAGATCAGTCTAGCAAAAAAGGCCTTTGCGACCCACACCCATTCCCACACTGCAACCCAGCGTATCAAGCACTGCTTTAGTTATAATTATGTTGGAAGGGTGTTACACACGCACAGGGTGCTCACATTAAGCAGTTTTATTATTCACAAATTAACCATCAAGCCTTCACCATCTAGCATCATGAGCCTCATTCAGCAATACAGTGGGGAGAACAAGTATTTGATACACTGCTGATTTTTCAGGTTTTCCCACTTGCAAAGCATGTAGAAGACTGTAATTTTTATCATAGGTACTCTTCAACTGTGAGTGATGGAATCTAAAACAAAAATCCAGAAAAATACATTGTATGATTTTTAAATAATTAATTTCCATTTTATTGTGGGAAATAAGTATTTGATCATCTATCAACCAGTAAGAATTTTGGCTCTCACAGACATGTTACTTCTTCTTTAAGAAGCCCTCCTGTTCTCCACTCATTACCTGTATTAACTGCACCTGTTTGAACTCGTTACCTGTATAAAAGACACCTGTCCACACATTCAATCAGTCAGACTCCAGCATCTCCACAATGCCCAAGACCAGAGAGCTTTGTAAGGACATCAGAGATAAAATTGTAGACCTGCACAAGGCTGGGATGGGCTACAGGACAATAGGCAAGCAGCTTGGTGAGAAGGCAACAACTGTTGGTGCAATTATTAGAAAATGGAAGAAATGCAAAATAACGGATAATCTCCCTCGGTCTGGGGCGCCATGCAAGATCTCACCTCGTATAGCATCAATGATCTTGAGGAAGGTGAGGAATGAGCCCAGAATTACACGGCAGGACCTGGTCAATGACCTGAATAGAGCTGGGACCACAGTCTCAAAGAAAACAATCAGTAACACTCTACGCCGTCAAGGATTAAAATCCTGCAGTGCACGCAAGGTGCCCTTCCTCAAGCCAACGCATGTCAAAGCCCGTCTGAAGTTTGCAAATGACCATCTGAATGATCCAGAGGAGGAATGGGAGAAGGTCATGTGGTCTGATGAGACAAAAATAGAACTTTTTGGTTTAAACTCCACTCGTCATGTTTGGAGGAAGAAGAATGATGAGTACAACCCCAAGAACACCATCCCAACCGTGAAGCATGGCGGTGGAAACATCATTCTTTGGGGATGCTTTTCTGCAAAGGGGACAGGACGACTGCACCGTATTGTGGGAAGGATGGATGGGGCCATGTATCGTGAGATTTTGGCCAACAACCTCCTTCCCTCAGTAAGAGCACTGAAGATGGGTCGTGGCTGGGTCTTCCAGCATGATAACGACCCAAAACACACAGCCAGGGCAACTAAAGAGTGGCTCCGTAGGAAACATCTTAAGGTCCTGGAGTGGCCTAGCCAGTCTCCAGACCTGAATCCAATAGAATATTTTTGGAGGGAGCTTAAAGTCCGTGTGGCCCAGCGACAGCCACGAAACCTGAAGGCTCTGGAGGAGATCTGTATGGAGGAGTGGGCCAAAATCCCTGCTGCAGTGTGTGCAAACCTTGTCAAGAACTACAGGAAACGTCTCATCTCTGTAATTGCAAACAAAGGTTTCTGTACCAAATATTAAGTTTCTTTTTCTGGTGTATCAAATACTTATTTCCCACAATAAAATGGAAATTAATTATTTAAAAATCATACAATGTATTTTTCTGGATTTTTGTTTTAGATTCCATCACTCACAGTTGAAGAGTACCTATGATAAAAATTACAGTCTTCTACATGCTTTGCAAGTGGGAAAACCTGAAAAATCAGCAGTGTATCAAATACTTGTTCTCCCCACTGTATCTTCCGAAGAGTTTTGTACTCTTGTTCTTCAGTCAGGATGTGTTCAACTGCTCCCAGAATGATGGGGTGCTGTATCCTAAGTAGGAAAGCATTGGCAAATGTCAGAAACTTCATAGGTGGGTTTTAAGAAGCACAGAGTTCTTCATAAGAGCAGTTGGTGAATGAGGCCCATTGTGTTCTAGTGTGGCCCTCACAGTGTTGGCCTGTAGTGTAAGCGTCTGTAAGTGAGGGACTGTTTTTGTAATCTTTGCTCTGTTTGTGTCTCTCTGCTACAGTCCAGTTCGAGGGGGTGGACAAGTGCAGGATGTCTCCCACTAAAGAGGGCAAATCACGGCCCCCTCAGCGCCACTCCAGCGGCTGCCTGGTCAGCACCAAGATGAGCTCAGTGGAGCACTGCGGGACGCTGGGAGAGCGCATTGACCCCTCCATGCCCCTGGAGAGCCAGTTGTGAGTGTGTCTGAATGAAGGCCTTCCAGCTGCACTGCAGCCGAACTGCGGAACTGTGGGCTCAGATCGCAAGTTTAGTTCTTTTCCACAGTCCCACAATGTGGCCTCTATTTTTGTTGTAGCATTTCCCTGATATGTAATAAGCTTGATCTATCTATATGCCACAAATGCTAGAAGAACCTCTTTTGGTTCTATAAAGAACCATTGTAATAGTGCAGAACCTTGAGAAGGTTTAAAGTTTGAAGTGGAAAAAAAGGTTTGCTACCAGTTTCAAGGTTTTTTAGCAGCACATCTCTAAAACATTGTTCTTTATGGAACCAAAAGTGGTTCTTAATTGGCATCACTCAAAGAACCATTTGTGGCACCTTTATATTTTAAGAATATATTGGCAGATCATATTATTATTTTATTTTTTTTGCTCTGTAACATCACATTTGATCTTTTTATGTTCCGTTTGATGCCAATCATAAGATTTTTTTTTCTCCCTCTCTTTTTTGTTCTCTCCCTCTCTCTCTCTTTCTCTCAGCTGGTATCATGGAGCGATCAGTCGGACAGATGCTGAGTCATTGTTGAGGTTATGTAAAGAGGCCAGTTACCTGGTGAGAAACAGCGAGACCAGCAAGAATGACTTCTCCCTCTCTCTCAAGTAAGAACACATGTCCTTTAATAACACTGCTGTGCTCTGTACACGAACACACTCCTCTAGCAGCGGCTCTTTTTAGCTACACGACTGGATACAGAAAACGGTTCATATTCCAGAAGTATAATGTAGGAAAGGGTCATTACATAAATAACAGGGCTGTGTATTGGTAAGATCTTGGGGATACAATACATATCACAATACAGGGGTTACGATGCAATGTTTTGTGGTATATTGTGATACAGTAAGCAAGACGATATATTGCAATAAAGTTGCATTTTATTTTTTCAAACTGTCATAGTATAGAAACTCACCATCATATTCATAAAATCTGAGAAGTTGACTTTTTAAGCAATCAGAACAGTGGGATCTGAAGACCACTGTCTACCACCAATCTGCACATGTTAGGTATTCATAAAAAATGTTTTCAACATAAAAAAAACTATTTTACTATATAAGACCACATTCGAATACCGTGGTTTGCTATGTTTCCTCCATATTTATAGAACTTAGAATGGCCCCACCCAAACCACTTCAACCCTGACTGTCTTTCAAGTACAAATTACTGAAAGTGATTAAACAGATAAGTAATATACCATTAATAAAACCGTATCTATAAAACAAAAGGTTTATTGTACACACAGAGGAATGTGCATCAGGCCCAGTAGGATTGCTAATCTTGAAAAGTTGTGATACACATACATTTAAATGAATTTGCAGGAAGATTCTTCATCTTTTCAAAGTATGTTAGGTTTTAGTCATTCCTCATATGGCGTGTTCAATCTTTGCTCATTAAAAAAAATGACATCAGGTCATTTAGCCAATCCAGTGCCTTAGTTCACCTTTATTAGCTAATTTCCATTCAAGCAGTGAGAGAGGTAAAGAGAGAGGCAAAAGCTTCCAGATGTTCTAAAATTGCTCCTCAAAAGGCACCTAGAGTCTCTCCACACACCTCCTCACCTTCAGCTCAGCTGCAGCCTCCTAAGGTTATGACTTACATCTCTACTCTTCTACTCACTCAGCATTTCCTCAGGTGGAAATATCCATCACCTCTTAACCTTCTGCTCACACACACACACGCAGAAACACACACACACACACACACACATCTTTAAATGAATTTTCTCTCTTCCTTCATCCATCTATCCATACTTTCATCCGTCATTCTTTCAGATATTCTTCCCGCTTGGTTTCATCTGGTGATTTGCTGATGTGCTTCAGCGTTCATAACCCCCCCCCCTCTCGCGCTTTCCAGTTTTAATATATCAGATATTAAAAGTCTTTTTATGTAGGTTAAGGAGACATTAAACCGTATCTATGGCAACCTGTAGACCCTTAGTCTTCTTAGTTTAACTGTTCCACTCTCAGCTCAAGCTGATCATGTTCCAGTCATGGGAACATATCAGGAGGATACTACATTACTGAGGAGGAGCCTGTGGGTTTATAAGGGGAACTATGATTAACAGCTAACAGGAACAAATGTGCCGAGCGTTTTATTGGTCGATGGCTGATCACGGACACAGTTCCAGAATTAATATGGAGACAGAGCGTTTTAAAGGTTAGTTATTAATTTCAGCAGTAAAATCAGGCGGACAGGCTGAGGGAAAAGTGTCCCCACCACCCCTTCTTCTGAAGATCCACCTTACTGCAGACTTTACACCCAACCCCTTCTCACCACATTCCAACTTTCGATTGCATTGACAAGTCTCTGATTGGTTGGATCAGATGTGTGAGCGTAGGTGACCATGAGTATACATGAATAAATGGACAATTGGGTGGCATTTTCGATCTATAACTAATCATCAGTTATTTGTACCTGACCATTAAAACTCTCATGGACGAAAGCCATCAAATCCTCACAGCAAAATCTATTGTAAAGCTTCTAGTCTAAGGCAGTTGCTGCAGCAAAGGGAAAACAAACTCCCTGATGTCACTCTTGGTTTCAAAAACAACTCTGGAGCAGCAGGTGTCCACAAAAATGTTTGTGGACACCCCTGCTAAAGAATGCAGTCTATTTTAAGTTCACCCATTGCTGACACGGATGTGCAAATGCACACACACACACAGCTTGTCAAGACCTTGTAGAGAAGTATTGCCAATAGAATCGAACTCTCTAAAGCAGATAAAGATGATACCAGGTTTGGGCTTGAGGGCTTTAAAGCCCCCCAGCACTGATCTGTGCAGCAGTGGAACTATGTTCTCTAGAATGATGGTGCACCATCCAGTACTTCTGGGATAAGCTGGGGAGTTAAGAATCTATTGGAAAGCCTTTTTTAATACCCTTGCTTGAATGAATGAGCAGACGTCCCAATAATTTTGTCCATGCAAATACAATTATATAAATGTTCATATATCTGTGTCCACCTCACCTGTCATAAAGTGACCACATATTCTTTGTATGTCCGCCCGCTGCAAACCTCCCCCTGTGGCGGTGGGGAGATGTTTGTGTGTCGGCAGGTGACGGCCCCCTAGTTAGTTTCGGCTGCTCTGACATTTGGTAAAGACTCTGTGACCGTGAAGCCAGTCACCTTTAATGCAGTGTCCTCTTGCTCGCTCGCTCGCTGGCTCGCGGGGGAGGAGATGGAGGGAGTGGTGGGAGGGATGGTGTCTGAGGGGAGAAGGGGTAAGGGGCTTGTTGAATGTCACACTGCTGCAGCGTCAAAGCCTACCTGAATTAAGTGAATGCAGTTACACAGTGCATTACAGTAGATCTGGTCAAATATAGACATGCTGAAATAGCCCAGCAGCATTCTGTAGACTTCAAGCAATGGTTTCCACACATTTCACCTTGCCTTAAATGTAGGTGATTAACCAAGACATCTTTCAATCCTAATACTGTACAATAATATTAATACTGTAATATCTCTCTGAAAAAAGTGACTTTGGGTAACATAGTCTGTGGCTGGCAGACATGTCTATAGCGACCCTTCCTTTTACATTCACATACATGCAGATACACACAGAGAGAAGGAGGCTAGAAGAGAGGTAGTGAGGTGAACTTACTGCCTTTTCTATTATGTGTATTAATGGTACCTTATAAAGTACCATTAGAGTCTGGCCTCATAAAGGTTAACCCACATTATAATGTTTGGAGCAGTGCTGCTGCATATGTCAGTATTCCAGCAGCACATCGCAGAAGGCTTAAGCCGTCCTCAGGTGCAAACCTCTGCCTTCATCAATCGGGACCCTACACGAAGACGAATCATATCCACAGAGACCTTTAGGTGTAAATGCTTCATGTCTGAGCCGGCTGAAATATTAATGTCGCCACAAAGTCGTCAGCATGTGCTTTGCATCGAGATTAGGTCTTCGGCTGTCGCACGGATACACATCTCATGCCCTACCAGTTCATCTCCTCCCGTTAACAGATCTAATATCAATTTAATACAGCTCTTCATGGATATGTTTGATATAAAGTCAGGGGGCTGGTATGTGGAATACATTACAGTTTATTCTCAGACCTTGTTAAGCCTTCTTAGCTGACTTAGCAAAATCATTTAAAAACACTGTCTACCATATTAACCCACAATAACGCACATTACAAGTTTCCTATGCCACTGGCTGCAACACAAGCCCAAAGCATTCGATTGATCAACCCCTGTGCTCCTGTGAAACCCCTGTGAAAACATCTAAAGCTAAATTGTGTAATGGGGTTAAAGGAGAATATTGTGCAGGTGTTGCTGCACAGTAGAACGGTGCACCACCACAGTCTTTAAATGGTGCTTTCACACTTGTCCCGAATACATAAATCTGCACCCGTGGCCAATTCAGGGCTCGTCTGGGTGGGAGGCTTATTATCACTTGTTTGCTTTCACCGTGGATTAGCTTTGGGAGGAATAAGGGTAACATTGACTGCCACAATATTTAAAAATGCTGACAGTATATTAAAATGAGGACGGTATTCAAAATTAGTCTGATGTGTCAAATGTTTGTTCTGTGTCTATCTAGTTCACAACCAAATAAGCTTATTCCCCCATGTGCATTTAAAAGAGCATCAGGGTGGGTGCGCTGTAGGTGCTCACTGACTGCTAATGTCACACTCTGAAGTTTCAAGTTTGGCAATAAAGGGTTTTATCCTTTAAAAATGCGTGATTTGAGCCTAAATTAGCCGAGGTGTTGTGGTGTTTAGCATGCTATCTAGCTAACTTAAACAGGCCTAGATAGCTGGCTGTCACCTCACTCTCTCAGACATGAGTTTTTGTTCTGAAAACACTTGTGTCGGCAGCTAAGGCTGTCTGACTGGGGCTGTCTGTGGTGGCTCAGCGGTTAGAGCTCCAGGCTGTTGATGACAGGGTTGTGGGTTCGGCAAGCTGCCACCGTTGGGCCCCTAAGCAAGGCCCTTCACCCTCTCTGCTCCCCAGGTGCTGGGGTTGGCTGCCCACCGCATCTGGGTTAACCACCACAGATGGGTAAAATGCAGAGGACACATTTCGCTGTACGTGGTACAGTGACAAATACGTGCACCTTTACCTTTACCTGATACTCGGTGGAGCTGTAGCTGAGCTAGTTAAACAAAGGCTAGCTTAGCGAGTGAGGACTTTAAATGCAGCTTCCTGTCTTTCCAGTAGCAGTTTCTCAGTCGTTAGTCAGTACTTGCTCGAGTCATTATCGTATAAACGTTTATAAGTGGGGCTTCAGTCAGCCAGACTCGAAGCTCTGCCGTTCCTGTTAACAGCCATGTCTGACTTGTCTTAGCTGAGGAAACAGCTACCAGAGAATGCTTGGCTATATTCTCATAGCCTTCTCCTGCTCTGTATGCATAACTGTTCAGAGCCTTAGGCAGCTGCTCAGTGGAGACCACGGCTGCTGATTAAGGGGACACGGTTTGAGTGTTGATTAAGCTTTGAAATGAACATCACCTGGTCTTTCCTAATGATGACTGTGAACAAGCCTTAGCCCAAACACGCTAATTATGGACAGACAACTGGTCAACTTTACCTGAGAGCTCAACTCTTGTGGGGTGCTTCATCCCTCCCCCCATTAAGATTGTACAAAAAGAATACACTATAAATGATACAAATTAATCGAATACATGTCTGTCCGCATAGTATCACGGCTCTTCTGGTAAAAACAGTTTACTTCATGTTGTGCATGTATGAAAGCCGTAACTGTGAAAGGTGACCAATAAAACATCAGTATCCGGAGGCCACTGGGCACTAAGTTTATTCAAACAGCTTATCCCTCGCCTACTCAGGGCTTGTTTCCATTGTGGAAAGTTTCAATTAGCAATTTTCCACTGGTGTGCTCAGCTGATGAAGCATATCATAAGCTAAAGACAGAGATTAATATCCTGCTATTCATATCTAGATGCCGTAACTAAAAATAGACATGCTCCGTTGTTTGCCTTGCCCCAGTGTAGTCCAGTACACTAGCTTTACTGCGATTAGAAGGTCAGCCAAGGTGCTGTCACACGCAGAACTGAATGGCTAAAGATAAGCAAACCGCCCCCCCCCTGCTCAGGGGATTGCGAGGTACAAGTCAGTGTCTTGTACTGCAAAGACCCTTTATACAAATCTCAGACGTGAGATGAATCCAGGAGTAGGAAAAAAAAAAACAGAGCAAAGCATCACTCTCGTCTGGAGTGATTGTCGGCGTGTCTCGCTTATCAGCCATCGTGATAAATTGTGTTTTTGCATTGTTTGTGTTTTCCAGATGAGATAAGCCACTCCGTGGCCACTCAAACCCTTGTGGGAATAATCGGATTGAAATTCACAGCTAAACCAACTCCATAGTGCGGAATTTAGGGGTTTTACCTCAGGCCTCCCCCTCTTTGTCTCTCCCTCTGCCGTGATGGAGAGATTAATCAGAGGTGCTTTGGAAAAGTGCTTTTAGCCTTACAGCGCTTCTCCCTCCGCTGGCCACGTTTAAGAGCCTCGCGGCGGCCTGCGGTCTCTGAAATGGCCTCTCATGATGAAGCCTCAGTTAATGATAGCCGGCTAATCAAGCGAGCCGGAGGGGAGGGACGAGTTTGAAAGGATGGAGGTGATGGAGTTTATTTATATTTCATGGTGAGCGTGGCTGAAGGGTACTGTAATTACAGATTGTCTCAGCAGACCCAAACATACTTGCTTAACCATGAAACGATTGTATTGAACTGATGATCTCTGGATCTAAATCATGCTGAATTAGTACAGTGTCAAAAGATCAACACTTCATTCTGAGAAAGAGACCAAGGGCACAGAAAACACCAGAGTCTCTTCGCTCTATTTTCCTTTTGGAGGTGCAAAGAATGCTTTTGAGTATATACGTATATCTGTTTGAAGTGTAACCATCACTGCCCACATGCGCCCTTTACCTTGGCATGTTTGTTAAGCAGTGCATCCACTACAGGGCAGTTCAGAGTCAACTGTTTCTGAGCCAGGCCGTGTTTTGCTTGAGCTACTGGCTACACTGCCTTCACAATTTCCAGTGGTACTGCTACGTTCCTTCAGCATCTGTAAGTTGTCAGTAATCGTGCACAAATACAGACAAAATGAACACAGAGTACAGACAGCAGGCTCCGTCCATATCCATATCCATATTCATATCCAGTATTAAGCATAAATAAGTCTTACTTTGTTTAACAAGCCTATTTACAACCCTGTTATTTTGCCTCAGAATGAAACCTTAATGTAAATTTGTGAATTTGTGAATTTCCCCACTGCGGGACTAATAAAGGATTATCTTATCTTATAAATATTTAATTCCAGGTTATTTGTAAGCATTTCTATTGGTTGATTCATCATGAAATCCAAGTCAAAGTGAACTTTATTGTCATTTAGACTATACAGCAGGAGTGCATAGCTAAACAAAAGTGCGTATCTTCAGGCTCCAATGTGCAAATATAACACAAAAGGAAATTGTGACACAATAGAAAGAACACCTACCAAATTAAATGAAGTGAAAAACAGCATAAATGGAGATACAAGACTTTTGCAGGACATTGAGCAATGTGATCTTGTGGTTAGAAAGCCCACAGTTCAAAGATCAGGAAAAACAACAGAATCGTTCTGTCAAATGCTTTATTCTTAGCAGCGTCAGATTTGCCATTTTGTGTAATTAAGTCCTGCTATATTTAACACAACACAAGGTGCTTGCAGGCATTCTCTCAGGCCAGCTATGTCTACAGTGCTATCTCTCCAGCATGTTGTGGTCATCACCCAGTGGAGCCTGGAGCCTTCTTTGCAAATACAATTAGGAGATAAGTGAGGGATGGACCAAGCTTTAATTTATAGTTGTGTAGTAGTGTGTTGCACTCTTTGCGAGTGTTCTTTATTAAAGGGTCCTTATCCTCGCTTTTAAGGGCAAAAGTGTTCCACCCAACACCAGTCAACTGTTAAAGTTTACGACAGTCGAGAAAATAGAAAATAAGCCGCAAAATCAGCCTGTTTTAAATGTATCATGACTGTGATATCCATATACCCTTCGTATTCAACCTACAGCATTTTAGCTCATGTATTCACAATGGAGTGGTAGTGCTGTTACTGCAGACAGATGTAGCAGAGTTACTGAAATGGAAGAGGTGGGAAAATGATGAAATGCTTGACTGTTCCTGACTGTCGAGAAGCAAATGGAGCATTGTAGTTTTCCAAAGGAAACCACATATCCGACAAGAGTGACTGATTGAAGATGTCCCTGAGGATTGCAGGCAGTTGGTTTTGTACATTTCAGCCCAAAGCGAATCACATTACAACTGCTTTGTAGGTTTACAGTAAAAGTCAGGCATCAGCCTCCCTCTAACCCATCCGTCAGTAGAAAAGGACCACAGTAAGACCACTGCTGACCAGATGGTATGTGGGTGGTGGACCTGTCTCAGCACAGAGGTGAGAGCGACGTTGTAGTGTTGTGCTGGTTTCAATCATGTATGTCTCTGGGACAACAGCATTGGTGATAAACACTGTACACAGTGTCTACAATCTAGGTCTGCAATCCCGTGGACATCCAACATCCTGATTCCCCTCACCTGATTTATCTTAATACTGTCTTCAGAAGTCTTGGATTAGCTGAACAAAGTGTCTGGTGTTTTTGTGCCTGATACACTTATACATCTCCCATGCCATGCCTATGCTGGTGTCACCACAGTGCTGAGAATGGCCCACCGCCCAAATAATAGGATTATCTATGGTGGTCCTTTCTCGTTGACAGAAATAGTAAGTATGTGACTTTGTTTGGAGACAAAAATGCTCAGATGTCATTTAACAAGCCTATTTACCACCTTGTTATTTTACCTCAGACTTTAATTTATTGTGAGCTTTTGAAAAAAATAATAAATAAGTAAATGCTTTACTTTTACTTTACTTTATTGGTTGGTTTATGTCACAGTGATGGATCAAAGTAGCCACACATTTTAGCCTAGCATGGCTTAGCACTGTAACAAGAACATGTTGAAGGAGGACATAACAGTGTTTGAGGTTCAGGGTAAATATGTCAGCTCCATTTACCAAACAGTATTCAACTATGAAATAAATAGTTAATACAGTTTTCCATTCTAGGGCACCTTTAAAGATTCAGTAACACAAACAGCCTGTTGTATTCATACACACTATAAAGATGGGTTAGAAAATGGTGATGCAAAGCTACAGCCCCACACAAACCATACATAGCCTGTCGGAAACAAATACAACTAATAACATACAAGAGAAATGTGTGATATGGGCTCTTTAAGCAATAAGTAGGTGAAGATGAGGTCAAATCCCTTCATTCATCAGCTCCTATGCTTGCTCTCCTGTTGTAAAGCTGGTGATAGTGTACCATGCTCTGATGTATAGACTGCTGACGACTTTTTCCTTCCCGTCGTGTTTTTCTGCTATCTCGGTGATCAAACGCCTGTGCCATGAACGCCTCGCTCGCAGCATTATCCCCAGCCAGCAAATGGCTTTCCTTCAGCAGCATTTTTCATTCAGTTAAACCTCCTGAGCAAGCTCATAGACCACACAGCACTGCAATCACAGCTGCCTTAAGAGCTCTACAGTAAAACACTGAAATTACTGCTCTCTAATTAGGTTAAGGAAACACTAGATGCAGCTTCCTCTCCCTCAGAGGCGTTCGGAGGACGAGCTCTTAATTTGCGTTTTAAATTGACCAGCCCAGTGACGATTTCTCGCCTTAACCGGCGGCGGCGGCACACTCATT
Organism: Salminus brasiliensis; assembly: GCF_030463535.1. Lineage (NCBI taxonomy): Eukaryota > Metazoa > Chordata > Actinopteri > Characiformes > Bryconidae > Salminus > Salminus brasiliensis. Next base: position 26,635,486 of record NC_132890.1, on the reverse strand, counting down.
ACAGCACAACTCTTCTGGCCATACCTTTCCCTGCCTTATGTGGCCCTAATGAGGCGCAAAACCTCAAGCGTTCTCATGGCTGAGATCCAATCAGCATCTGCTTTTTTTTTTCTTTCTGTTCAGTCATTCTTAATCTTTTCTGTTCTTTCATCTCAACTCCAAAGAAGCATATTGGTATCATCATATTAAGTCAAATGGGCCTAATGGTGGACATAATCGGCCCAAAATGATTGGAACCAAAGTTAAGGCAATAAGAAAGATTCACTTGACTTGATGTAAAGGTTCTTTACAAATGTAATGGTCCCTCACACAAATCTCTTTAACACACACTATATGACCATATGTTTGTGGACACCCCTTCTAATGAATGCATTCCGCTACTTTAAGTTGCACCTATTGCTGACACTGATGTTCAAAATGCACACACAGCTTTGTTTAGTCCGACTCTCTACCTATTGGCATCATTCCTAATGCCAGGCGTGAGCTAGAGTGGTATCAAGTCCCCCAGCATTGAGCTGTGGAGCAGTGGAACTGTGTTCTCTGGAATGATGGATGGTGCTCCATCCAATACTTTTGGTTTGGGTTGGAAAGTTGGGAATCTCACTAATGTAATTGTCGCTGAATGGCAATCAGATCCTGACATCAATGCTCCAAAATCTAATATAAAGCCTTCCCTGAACAGTAGAGACAGATACTCCAACAAAAGCAGCAACAGTTATTTTTAATACCCCTGTTTTGACTGGTGTCCCTTTACTTTCGTCCATATAGTGTACATGGTTCTTCATGGAACCAAAAGTGGTTCTTGTATGGTATCGCTCAAAAAAGCCTTTGTAGCAGCTTTATTTTTAAGAATGTACATGCTGTAAGTATTCTTTTTGGTTGTATGCTCACCCTTTCTCTCCTTTTCTCTATCTCTTCAGGAGTAGCCAAGGTTTCATGCATATGAAGCTCTCACGAACCAAAGACAATAAGTACATCCTGGGCCAGAACAGCTGTCTCTTCGACAGCGTGCCAGAAATCATCCACTTCTACTCCAGCCGCAAGCTGCCAATCAAAGGAGCCGAGCATATGTCCCTGCTGTACCCCGTGGCCATACGGACACTATAGCCCGCCGGTAACCTGCTTCATCTCAGAACAAACACGCTGTGTAGATGCCCCGGAACACGTTGTTTGATCCGAAACAGATGGATATAGTCTTTCATTGCAGTGAGTTTGTTGTATAAGTTGCTTTGACTGATGTTGACAGGTTGTATGGTGTTTATGAAGCCTTTATGAATGGCTACTTGTACACAGTGCTACTGTAACACTCTACAGCAAGTCCGGTATGGCTGGAAAGGCTGGGAGTCTTCACAGGGCCAGATCTTCCTCGGGTAAGACTGCCCATCTCCAGCCGTTAAGTCGTCATGGTCCATTCGGGTCAGAGGACTGTCGAACCAACACTGACCCCTGAGCAGCCTAATGCAGCTCTTCAGCAGCCTTGTATCTGCTCCAATCTCTGTCTAATCTCTGAACTGTTTCTTCTCCCTCTCTTTTCACATCGCCTGTACACATGGACCTGTAGTCCATGACCTTAGACCTGCAGCCACACTTTAGCTTCATATCGATTGTCCTGCTATTCTGCATCATGCACACTGTAATTAAACGCCACGCAAAACCATTGTGGAAGGGCCACTCCGGAATGACGTATGAACTGGAGCTGTGCAACACCTTGTAACACTAGTGAGCATCTCATCATGCTAGCCACCATCTGAAGAGACCATTATAAACCATTATAGAGGCATTTGGTATTAAGGTCCAGTCGCAATTGTGAAATTCCATAATTTACATGCTTTTCAATGGCAATCTCCATCGCTGGCTTCCGGAGTGAGCTTAGTTTAGCGTTAAGTTCAGCTTAAACGGTGCAAAAATGAGCATAGTTGACGTCTGCTTCGGCTGTGTTGACATCTGAAGGGCACTGAAAAGAGCACTGAATAGCCAAAGTGAAGGAAACACTTGCTAAATTGCACCAAAATTCATTAATTTTTTTCCATTGATAATTATTTGGCTCACCTTGGTCACAGCTGTCACATTAACGGATGAACTGCAAACATCTAATGCACTGGTCACCAAACGTGGAGATCCTAGAGATCCAAATTCCAACACTCTCCTAGCCTGCTGCCACCCTCCACCTCTTCACTAAGCCGACTAATTCTGCCTTTACATTATGATGGTAGATGGATGTTGCATACTCAAAACTGGATATTCCAAACTGGATGTGGAAGCAAACAGTACCTAGTTTAAAATCCCTCCCTAAAGTCCCTTTTGTAGGACTACTAGGATCAGCACTGTAATTCCAGTAGTACTATCTACGACTGTGGAATACCGTTCAGTCGAATGTGTTGTAAGCCATGTTTAATTTTAGAATTGCCAGAACTTTAGAGAAGAAGAATGGAGATATCATCAAGGCTGATGTAAGCCTCTGTAGCTATCAGTGGATCAGAGGTAGCAATCATTCTGTCCCGTAATTCAGTCTTCCCAGCTTTTGGCATCAGTCACAGTTGGAACACTCATAGCTACAGTCCGGGTGTGCCAGGTCATGTTCAATAAAACACTTTTTAGGATAAACTAGTGGCCAAGACCATCAATGCAGTAATGCTACCACTGTCTGGCTGCAAGCCATCGTTGGTTTTATACCACAGTGATACACAGAATGACAGAGTGACACTATTCCTTCACCATCAGTATGTAAATGCAGCATAAGCCACCTGATCCAGCCAGATGGATTCTCATCGAGGTGAACTGACTGAAGCATCTGTAGCAGATTGTTGTGGTTGGAACTCGACTCTGTAGGAAGGAACCAGGTTTTGCGATCAGTGGTCTACTGTGACGTTGGCTTTTTTTAATGAAGTGCCCATGAAATCACATTAATCTCTAATGCCGACTGTATGTATGTACTGCATATAATGAAATTTGAGAGAATGGAGGATGCCACTGGTATTTGTACAGGAATGCTGCCCCTGAAGATGTACGGTGCCCAGGATGTAGCGCCTAGTTCTAAGTAAAGAAATGCAAATGATTGAAGCGTCTCTAAGAGGAACATTCTCTTCTGATGTGTTGTAATTGAGATGCTGCAAGCGTGTATTGAGCAGTGCAGGCTCACGGCGGCAGTTGAATGCACTCGGAGAAACCAGAGATTTCAGATAATGTAGAACATATTTGACCCGAGTCGTCCCATAATGGTAAAGAGGACCTGAATTGCCTTGTGTGGCCCAGCGAAGCGTGAAAAAAGGACCTTTTTAGTCGTTTTCTAAAAGATGAGCCACTTTACATTTAATCCCCTCAGCTTAGGATGCTCTTGACTAGGGAGAAAGAAATATGTCTGCATTGTCTACCTCAGAAAAATCAATTTAATTCACCCATCAGCCGATCAATAAGGTACAATAAGATTGCAGATATTGATCCAGCTCCCTCCTTTCTCCCATCAGTCTTCACGAAATTGTACCTTTGGTTTAAGAACATCTTTTTATTCTTTCTTTTGTTTTTTTCTTCCAAAATTCAATCAAAAGTTGTGGTGTACTTGTGTTCTCCGGAGGTTGTTTTTAAAGAGCGTCATTTGTATGTAAAGTCACTCTGTACTCGTATGTGATGCCAGTGACATACGTTCGGTTCATGCCTTATACTCTAAATGCATGACGGAGAAAAAAAAGAAAATCAACAAAAACAAGAAAACGAATCAGTCCGGTTTGTCAAACTGATTATTTTTTATTTCCAAAAGTTCTGCTTTCGATGAATGTTCTGTGACTGTAATTTATTATGGAGTAATGATGATTATTAATATCTGTGTTTTTACTCCCACACAAGGTGACTGAGACTCTTTTTATGTTCTCCCCGTTCTGTTCTTTGCCTGTGTGTGTGTAAGTGTGTGTGTGTGTGTGTGAGTGAATGAATTAATGTGTGTAAAGGAGCTTAAAGAATTCTTAAACACTTCTATGATGCTTGCAGGTATGTGCTTGTAGTGCTGCTACATCTCGCTGTCTGTTTCCTCACGAATGGCCCAGTGTGTGAGTAGTGACCTGTAGACCAAATGCAACACACAGGAAAGTAATGCATAGAATCGGCTTGATAGGAGTGTCCATCATTTCAGTATATTACACCAGTACAGTTTAGTCTGTATCAAGGGCTGTCATTGTCATGATCCAATAATATACCAGTTACTGGTTTGTAGGAATAGATTGCTAATGCGTCTCTGAAAAAGATCTAAAAATCTAAGCAAATCCACAAATGTGTGTCTATCAGGCTCTGATTTGAGTGTAATAGAGATTCAGCAGTAGAACTTATAATATGCATTATCAGGGTATCAGCATGTATCAGCAAATTCAGTGAAATGCCTTTTAATGTTTTTAAGGTTTTGAGAAATTGACTTCAGACATTTGGAGAGATGTTGCTTTAAGACAGTAATCTAATGAACGTGTCACAGCTAGACATAATTATATACCCGTATACAGCCTCATACTGAGACAGCTGAGGAAAAGACTATAAGTCTGTCAGTTAATTAGATGTAGAGTTACTGTCAGACAAAAATCTTGTATCTCCATTTTTTTCAACTGCCAAATCCCACCCATAGTGGGCGACGGTGAGCCCCGTGTCTGTGCCTATACTGGCTGAAGTACATCAGAATGCCATTTATTGTCCTGTTCACAAAATCAGACGGTCAGTATTAGCTGTCTATCAGCTTGCCCACAGCTGGCAATCACCTCTTCACCTCTTCACTGAATAACTCCTTTAAAACACATCAACTGTGAAGAAAAGCAGGGGGGGGTGTTGATGTGGGGGGAGCTTGCAGAATTGGCAGAACACAACTGGCCAAAAATTTAATTGGATGTGATGTAATTTTAAATTAAAGTGTCCGTTCTGCTCTGTCTATTCACATGGGATTGGCTGGGGTTAAAAGTTGTACTGCAGCCAGCCACCAGAGGGCGTAAGACTGTTTCACCGCTGTTGTCTAGTCCGCTACTGTATACAGTCTACATGCTATTTACGATTTACTTAATGTATCACAGATTTTCCAGTCCTGGAATTCCTAACCCTCCAGGGTACCATAGCCTGCCCCCTCGCCAAGCACATTTTAGAGTTTTAGAGTCCCAGCTCTGACACGCAAACTCAAAATCAGGACGGGTTGTTAATGAGCTGCTTAGTTGGATTAGATGTATTGGCAGCCAAGAAAACTCTGTGCTTGGCAAAATGTGTAATCGCAAACAGGTGTGCATTTGTGAGATCCTGCTGGTGTGGGTTTCCTCTTTTGTGTGCTAATAGCGCCCCCTTGAGGAGAACATGGCTTATAATGGCCTGTGGAGTCCCGGATCATCATTCAAACAGCACACTACTATTTAAACAAACTTTAGCCAGTTTGTTGAGATCAGTGCAGATCAGATCATGAAGCAACGATGACAGCCCTTGTTGTATGGATGTAATGTATCGTATTCAGCTAAATTCTAAGCTTTACTTTTTCACTGTAGTTCATGATGCAAAACTTTTTTACTATTATTGTCGGTCTTCTGTGTGAGTGTAATGCACAGCCTGATTATGCAACGGCTTTGCCCATGTTTCTGCCTTTGTTGCCTGATGGTAAGCCTCTTATGTGGAAAGGCCTTTTTCTCATGTTTATGGATGGTAGCGTAAGGTGAAGCCTTTATGGTGGTGAAACACTGTGGGCTGAAATGGATGGTGCTAATTAAGGTACCGCCTTGTTAGACCCTTGTCATGAGAGTTTAAACAGTGTGCTTGAGAATGATAGAAGAACTACCTTCTGGTTGCTTTTGGCAATCTGTTTCTAAAAGTGCGGTCAGCCCCCCTTGTCCAGCTGCAGTGGTACAAACGGACTAGTACTGAGCTCAAGCACTCAGCCGTTCCCATCTCAAATGACCTACCACCGCTGCCTCCCCCAAAATACCCCACAGACCTCCCAAAGAGGAGAATCAGATGGTTCTGGGTGTCTTTCCTGGAAGTGTTTTTGTGCTGCAGCTGAGACAGAGGCGGGTCAGGGAGAGAAGGCTGCTGCTGTTTTTTAGACGAGAAAGTGGAGTCGGCTGTCCATCAGTGGACAGGGATGACCCCAGAATCCAGAAAGGGAATTCTGTGTATTAGTGCTTGATTTTTTTGAATTAACGAAAAGGAGGACGCGTAGTGTTTGAATGTTGAGAGGCCCGGCCAGTTAGTTATGCGTGCCGTTGATGAGACTGATGAGTTCTGAGCATATATGAGAGGAATACATCAGTGTTTTTTTAAACCTTGAGCATATCTTCAGAAAGGCTATATGGATAAAAGTATTGGGACACCTGCTCATTTGTTGCCTCTGCCAAAAGCAAGAGTATTAGAAAAGAGTTTATCCTGCTGTTGTTGGAGGAACTGTCTCTACTGTCCAGTACAGGCTCTCCAATACTATTTTGTCTGAGCACTGCTGTGAGGATTTGATTGCATTCAGCAATAAGAGCATTAGTGAGGTCAGGATGTTGGATGATCACCACCTCACCTCATCCCCAACTCCCCAATTTATCCCAAAATAATTAGATGGAGCATCAGCCATCATTTCAGAGAACACAGTTCCACTGCTCCACAGCTCAGTGCTGGGGGGCTTTATACCCCTCTAGCCAATGCCTGGCATTAGACATGGTGCCAAGAGGTTTGTGTTGATCTGCTCCAAAGTAAAATAGAATCCTATTCTATACTGAGTGCATTTATTAGAAGGACATGAAGTGTATGTGATGAAGCAGGAAATTGAACAGGAAGTGTATATGAGCTGCAGGTGAAGTGGAGAGATGGAGAATGAGTGCTGGTCTGGAAACAAGAGCAGACACTACGGTGGTGTGTGAAGGTATGGAGACGTCATGCGGATCTGAGTGGTGGAGGCTGAAGATGCGGAGGTGAGGAGAAGAAAACAGGTGCATTACAGAAGAAAGCAGATCATTGAGAAATCACCAGAGATCATTCTGTCTGTGCATCTGTAGCAGCATCTTCTTCTGTAGACAATTGTTACTCTAGTGTGTGTGTGTGTGTGTGTGCGTGTGTGTGTTACTCACTGAAGCTTTGCTCAATGCTTCTGGTTTCTTTTGGCTTCCCTGTTCTCATGTGCGATTGTGGGTTTGTACAAGTGTGCATCTGAGTGAGTGTGTGTGTGTGTGTGTGTCTGTGGGGGGGGGGGGGCGGAGTGTGCGTGGGCGTGCCTGTGCTGGACGATACATCGTTGCCTCGGCTGAGTCTCTTTACATTTGACTCCTGAGTTTGGCGATGGTGTGTCGGTGTACGTTTCCTCCTGTGTATGCACTAATGGAACATTTCTGTACAGTCTCTCTTGGCCAAATGTATATACTGAATGTATTAGACGGGGATGTGGAGGACTGAGGTTCAGAGAAATAAAGTAGAGTTTATGGGTCTAACTGTGTTTTGTCGTTTCTTCCTGTTTTATCTGTTGTTAACTGCTGTGCACACTGCCCATGACGGGAAAAAGATTGTAAGGTCTATACTGAGTCACTCAACTCTTCCAGGCCCTGTCCAGTCACTTTACGGGTTTCCACAAAATAATTCAGGCAGAATTTCTGGATTATTTATACAACTGCACATTTTTAAAGCTGCTCTGCAGTTTGTAATTATTCATTTTTAAAGTTGTGTTGAGACAGTATGCAAATGATATAACGACCCGTATGCAAATGCTTGGGCACTTCTGTTCAAATTTACCATATGTTTTGTTGATTTTCTAAGTTCTTATGTATTTAAACGTTAAATATAACATTATATGTATACATTATATATATGTACTGTATGTGGGCAGTGGTGGCTCAGCGTTTAGAGCGCCGGGTTATCGATAACAGGGTTGTGGTTCGATTCCCGGGCTCGGCAAGCTGCCACTGTTGGGCCCTTAAGCAAGGCCCTTTACCCTCTCTTCTCTCCGGGCGCTGGAGTTGGCTGCCCACCGCTTTGGGTGTGTGTGTGTGTACTCACTGCCCCTAGTTCACTAGTGTGTGTGTGTGTGTTCATTACCTCGGATGGGTTAAATGCGGAGGACACATTTCGCTGTATACACAGTGTACAGTGACAAATACGTGCACCTTTACTTTTACCTTTTTCATAACATTCAATGTGCCATTACTTTTGCACATGCCATATATAATGTTTTTGTTTGCAATATGTTAAATAATAAATATAAAAAATACCTATTTCTGTAGTGGATTTGAAATTATTTACAAATGAATTAATTTGACCAGGGGTGGCCAACATTTTGCATACAATTGTATGAATACATCTGAATTTAATATAATAAATGTCACTTTTTACCTACAGTTGCACTCAACTATTCAAACCCCACTGCAAACTGTTTATTCCCTTGTGAAAATAAAATAAACTTAAGAGCACTACATACGTATATTCATATTAGGATACTAAAATTTCTAAAACCAAACATAAAATATACTTTTTCTGTGTTTCCATTAAATGTATTTTACATGTATACTAAAACATGTCAACTGAGGTGTATTATATAAAAATTATACTTGAAAGAAAAAAAAATATTTAGTCTGTATAAGTAGTATATATAGTATATTGAATAATAAATGAAGTCTGTAGGAAAACTGGATCTATCCCACATATTCCTCAACTGTCATTTGTGATCATTTTACAGATCATTGAGATCAATGAATAGTAATTGAGTTATTATTTAGTGATCATTGGTTAATGGACAGTGGTTGGCCCATGTGATCTTAAAAACAGAACAAATAAATAAATGAACTGCACTGATGTTGGATTTACTGATTTCTCTCATACTAATGGTTCTCTACAAGTCCAGTAACTGAGTCAGCTGTACTGCTTCAATAATATACAGTGGGTTTGTGTGTGAAATACAACCTATATGAGTAAAACTCACAACTTTCCCATTGGCTCCTGCCACCACCTATTTGCATACTGGGTGTGTCTTTCCCCCTTCACTCACCATCAGTGTGAAGCCATTCCCCCAAAGTTACCTGTGTTCAGTCTGCTACTGCTCTAGCGACAAGGAAAAACTCTCTTTTACTTAGTGGAAAAAAGCTTGGAAGAAACCAAGCCTCAGTCCAAAGAATCCATCTGTTGTAGCTAAATTCTTTAGAAACTGTCTCATTAAAGTTTTTAGGGATAAACACCTGTTTTACACATTTCTTCTGAACCATTATAAACATTTTCAACAAAATAGTAGTTCTATGATTTGTCCCAAATTATTACAGTGAATCACCTTTAATAAAGGGACCCTGCTAAAAGTTCTGCAACAAAATGAATTACCTGACAAACGCAGACAACTTCACTCTAAGTGAGCACAGGAGTGAACACTAGCACACAGCCAGCGCAGTGTCAGACACACCACAGTAACTCGCTCCTATAGGCTACAACACCGAAACCAAATTATTAGAAACATACACGGACACTCAAGAGAAGAAATCACAAAGCACTGACACTGCTGAGTGTCGGGGATTGAAGGACACACCCTGTATGCAAATAGATGATGCCAGGAGCCAATGGGAGAGATATACGTTTTACTCAGAAAGGCTGAATTGAACAAACTAACCCTACAGGTCAGTGTATATTATTACACTATTGTTACACTGAACCTGTTCAGAAATGATTCAATCCAACATCAGTGCAGTTTCTGTTTCTGAGCAAAACTCACAGCTTTCTAATTGGCTCCTGGCACCAACTATTTGGATACTGGGCGTGTCCTCCCCCTCACTCACTGTCAGAGTGTGTGATTGCACAGCTGTATTGGATAGCTGTATCTTGTATTCTGGGTTAGGTTTTCTGTAAAAGTAGTTTATTGATTTAATATGTCAAGTGTTAAATATTTTGTTAGTTGGAAAATGATCAGTGTTATTACATTATTAAAGGTGCATAAGCCTAAAAATGTTTTAACCATGGAATATTCTCTCTCATTAAAAATTCTTCTATCATTCTGCTGGAATTTAATGCAAAATGTGAGTATGTTTTGGCAACTGTTGCTTCCAGTCATTTGACTGTTTACTGTGTACACAATATAAAAAACTCCTAAAATTGCAAAGAAAAGACTGTAACTGTTAATATAAACATCAGCCACAATATTATCTGCACATTTGATTATAGGTAATCATTGTGATTTGGAAAAGCAGACAAATACTGAATCATTTTAGTTCATAAGTAAATGTAATTTGTCATTACTGGCATTAATACTTAAATAGGAATTGGGTTATTAATGCTGAAAAGAACACTGAAGCGTGGCGGTGGCTCTGTGATGCTTTAGGGCAGATTTGCTTCCTCTAACACTGGAAACCTGCAGTCAATCCTAAAAGAAAACATCAGGCAGTCTGTAAGGAAGCTGAAGCTTGGACATCATTGGATCTTCCAAAAGAGCACTAATCCCATGCACACCTTAAAACCCACCAAGGCTTCTTTTTAGAGGAAACTCTGGAAGATTGTAGCGTGGTCATCAAAATCAGACCCTACTTGAACTCCATGGAAAATCTGGTGGGAGCTGAAGAAGGCAGCTTTGGAAGCAAACCCATGAACATTAGTAAACTGGATGCTACTGCCAATGAGAAATGAGCTAAGAGTCGTCAGGGATGCTGCCAGAAGCTGGTGTCTAGCTATGCTTCACGATTGCAGCAGGTCATAACAGCAAAAGGGTCTCTACTAAGTACTAAAGATACCTGTCATGCTGAAGTTTTGAATGGCTTTGAATGGTTAAGGTGTCTGCTGCTATGCTAACTGAAAACTGAGCTCTTGTTAAAGCTTTTGATTAAACAGTAATCTTGCACTCGTATCTTTTTATTGCACTTATTAAATCTCAGCATTCTGTACTGACTCTCTAACGCCTGCCAGTATCTTACTATTTAACCTGTGTTTTCTGAATGAACTACAAAGCACATTTGTGATAGAGACTCTGTTAAATGCTGTAAGTGTAAAAATACATTTATGCTTATTTAAGCTCAGAGAACACCTGGATTTGGCTTATGTGTGCTCTAATACAACTACGTACACTTAAATGACTGGATTTTACTTATATTTCACCATATTTAGGCAATAAAGTGGACTGTCTTGTCATGTAATCTGTAGGTTATCTGTATTTTAGTATAATTCTGCATAAAAGTACACAAGCTTATCATGTTAACAAGAAAAAGCTCTACACTTACAGTGTAAAATAACTACACGTCTAAATGAAACAACGAACATAGTTTAAACGCTACAGAAATCTGGGAGTCATTTTGTGGCACATTTTGAAATTTCTTATGTTTGTCCCTTTCCCATTGGCTCCTGGCACCAACTGTTTGGATACTGGGCATGTCTTTCTCCCTCCCTCACCGTCCATGTGTAATCATTCCTCCCTGACTACATGGGGGTGGGGGCATTGCGGTGAAGCACTTACTTGTAGTCTTTGCGTATGTTTTCTTTTTGTGTGTGTGTATATATATATGTATGTATGTTTCAGCTATTTGCAATAAACCAACCAAACAAGAACATTAAGAATTTAAAAAGCTCAATACAATGAATATGACATTAAAGTGCATTATCCTAATTTAACACTAAATGCCACAATATTCTTCCGCTGACTTACCGCTGATCCAATCCTGGAGATTATCAAATGACTGGCAAACCAAGACAAAATTAAAGTAAAACATAATGTAATAATTGTAATATTTTATACATTTTTCATTAAAGTTTGTGCAGATAAACATAATTTATTATACAGATTATTGAAAGATTACAATCAAACACTTTCAGTGATGCATTTACACTAAAAGTAAAACAGTTCCTTTACGATTTCCCCTGTATTATTATTATTATTATTATTATACTAAATCTTCTTCATTAGAGCGGTTCCACAACAATGTTAACTATCTACCATCTAAAAAAAACTATCTAAAGTAGCCCGGAAGAAACATCAACACATTGACAGTGAGTATCAGTGACTGAAGGACACGCCCTGTATGCAAATAGATGTTTTACTCAGAGGTTGTATTGCACTGACTCAGTTACACTAAACTGTTTAGAAATGCTTCAATCCAACATCAGAGCAGTTTCTGTTTTTAAGTAAAACACACTGCTTTCCCATTGGCACCTGGAACCAAGTATTTGTGATATTGGGTGTGTCCTCTCAGCTGCCTCACCGTCAGTGTGTGTGATTGCCCCTCCAGGCTGCCTTCTCTTGGCTATGTGTTTGTGCTTTTAATTAATTGGTTGATTGCTTGTTTTTTGAGCAATTGACTGCTTGTGTGTGAATGTATGTTGTCCACAAACTACAACAGTCATTTTTCTATTGCCTGAGAACTGTGCTTTGCTTTGATGCATCAGCTGGCGGTCAATGTGGGGAAAGAGCAAGGCCTATTATGCTCTCTCTGATAGCTGCTGCTGATGGCAGACAGCATAACCCGGGATTTGAACCAGTGACTCCCCTGTTCATTCAAAATAACAGGGTTGTAAAGAGGCTTGTAAAAAGACCTCTGAGTATTTTAAGCCCCAACCAAAGTCCCACACTTACTATCCTACAAACAACCTGAAATACTCAATAAATGCATTCTTTGGCACTCATAGGAATGACAGGACCGGGCACATTTCAACACACTGGACAGTTTTGAAGGCGATTGCTTTTCATTTATTCTAAAAAGCAGCTTTAATAAATATTCATTCAACACTACTGTTTTAGATTTCATTTAATGTGTATTTTCCACAGTCGTATACTCTCTCTGAACCGCCTCTTTTTATCCACATGGAAGACGAGCAGCAAAAAAGGAAAACTGATTTGAATTTCATATTATGAAGCAGCACAAAGTGGAAGCTCTGAAAGGGGATGAATGCTTTCTGTAGATGCTCTAAATCTTGTGTGACCTTCGTATACAGTACAAAAGAAAAGACATATCCGGAATACTAAAGCCAGTACTGCTTCATTTATCCAGTGCCGTTCAGAGAGCCGCAAACTGTACATGTAGCCTGTCACAGTAGCAATGCACTTTGAGAAGTCTGCATATCCACTGGGTTTATTGGTTACTATGGTGAAATGTTCACCCTGCACTCTAACCTCTCTGTCTGTTCAATCACTGACGGTCTGAATTGTGTACGTGTGTGTGTGTGTGTGTGTGTGGATGTGTGTTCTAGCTTCCTAGGCCTCAGGGCAATAGCTCTGGTGTGACATTTCATTAGTTTGTGCTGTGCTAGATGCTTCTCCACTTTAATTTAATCACGCCATGTTCCAGACGCCCCAGAACGTATCTTTGTAATGCATGCTGCCCGTGGGACAGGACAGGCTGCTGCTGCCCATGCACTGTATTTGTCTGCGTTATCCAACTGGATGAAAGCTGATCTGTTGGATGAAATTATTGTACATATTCACACACTGACAGTGGGCAGAACTGGCAAAGGATATACATGTAGGAGTGCTGTCCCTGGCTTTGTGGGAAAGGGTCTGTAAAAGAAAAAGCCAGGGCCAGATACATTGGTTTATCAGTTCATTCGGTACATATACCTTGTACCTACACCTATTAGCCATTTATGATGCAGGTGGACTTCAATTTCTAACTGTAGCTTCCACCAGCTCCATTGGTGGAAAGCAACATTGGGCCACCAATGACCAGATATTCGACAGCAGTGAAATCTCCTGAAGCCCAGGAACATGGGCTCATGGCTGCAAGATTTGTTTACATTTGGACCAAAGGACTGCAACAACACAGGTTAACAGTAACAGTAAGCCAGCTGTAATCAAGGAAACTTGCGCTTAGCATTTAATTTCCCTCCAATTAAGGCAAGATTTAAATTTAGGCCGTAATATTAATGATATAGTACTAACGTACGGCCCTAAAGTAAACCAGAGAAACAAACACCAAAGAAGTAAACTAGAGTCTCATCATAACTACAGCATAGTACTAAAATACATTTTTTCAGGATATTTTAGTGGTGTGGGTGCCTGTTTTCTCACAAGGCTAATCCAAAACAATGCATGGATAGAAGGAAAGGGAAGTCGACTACAGAACAGCACCTCAGAACCTCAAAAATGGTGCTTTACCCAAAACGCACTTCAGTTTTTACATCCTCTGCCAATGACTGATTTGATCAGGAAGCCTGGGGCTAACATGTGACTAGAGCATTAGATCTGTACTCTTAGCACAGCTTTCAGTTAAAATATTGTACTGTTTAATTGTACTGTTGATCGCTCTAATATTTGAAAAAGGAAGTCTAATACACCAGCCTCATCTAGTCAACTGCACTGGATCGCTAGTTGCCGCCGCCCTCCACCGGCCGTCACATGACCATCCACAGTGTTATCAGCAGCGCAGAAGACATCCCTCATCCAGGGTTATCCATGCAGGCCCAGGCTGTTCAAAGTGTTCTTTGAGGACCAAAAAAACCCTCTAAAAAGGCAGTCATGAAAGAGGTAAATATCTCCACCTGAGGATGAAACACTCTCTCTCTCTTTTTCCCTCTCCCCCCTCCTCTGGTCCTCTGTAGCCCGGTCACGTCCGACTGAAAGCAATTTCAGGGAGCCAACCTGATGCTAATAGTATCCAGGCTGCCTTATGGCGGAAGACAAAGGCAGGGCACTTTTCAGCTGCTGATTCTGTCCACGTCAGGCCACAGAGACACACACTGGTGCTCTAACTGCTCATTACTGTGGGCTTCCTCCATCTATCTTTTAAGCTTCTTCTTTCTTTAAGAGGTCCATTAAGCGATGGAGGTTTAAAGTATCAATTGAGCTGCTTCATTCAAAAGGATGGATGATGGTGATGGTGATTCCCATTGACATTCCATCTGTAGATATTTTAGCTTCTAGTGTTGAACCTGTGGCTACATAGTGTTATCTATGTACAGTGCAGGTCAGAGGAGATCTGTTATATCTACAATGCCCTCTTTTTTTAATAAATGCTAAAGGGCAAATATGACCTAGGAACAGACCTAGCAAGCAGGGGTTATTGTAGTAGCTGTATAGGATACACTGTAAAAACCCAAAATTTGAAGCATTTGCTGAACTTACTTTTTAGCCTTAAATTGTTTACTCAACTAAAAACCTAAGAAATGTCAATAAGACGTTTCACATCAACCAAATGGTCTGACAGCATATTCTGTGTTGAGCTAGCTACACTGTAAACCCAAACCTAAAAACTAGGTTTGAGATTAAGTCTCAATCACAGCTTCAACACCAATTATTTCTAAACTAACATTAATAACCTGCAAAAACACCCCATCATATGACCAGGGTTTATCCAAGAGAGAACACTGCCATACTCTTATAACTACTAAAAATGATTTCTTACTCTTACAGCCTTTAACTTTGACCACTAAGAGCCACTAAAACATGCCTCCATACCTGAGAGAGGGTAGCTGGGGGAATGACTCCACATTGATGGTGAGTGAAGGGGTGTAAAGACACACCCAATATGCAAACAGATGATACCACAAGCCAACAGGGACGTTTCAAGAACTGCATATGGGAGCACTGTTCAAAGCCCCTGGTGTGCAAGACTGAGAAGCTCTGTAGTGTTTGTCCAAGGGCCTTAGTACACAATGTTTAGGTAACACAGAAACTCTTGTTGGGACGTTATGAGGGTGAACTCTGTTGGCTTTACATGTCTTTGCGTGATCATGTAAGGTAATTCAGATTTCCTCGTTATAGTGACTCAAATAGCTCCATGGATGGCTGTGGCATTACCATAGATCATACTTACAGTCTGTTGATCATAGGGGCAATGCTGAGATAGACAGTCATGCCTCTCTGGAGCCCCACAGTACACTTTCCTCCTGTATGTATCACCAATACAATCATTCTGATTAAGGCTGTAAAGCAGTGTAGGTTATTTTAACTGCTGGAACTGCACAGAAGCTGATTGGTTATCAGTGACTGATAGTCTTAGTCTTTTTCCTTAGTTTATAAGTTGTTTCATTTTCAGTTTCAGTTGTTTCAACAGAATAAAAAACAAATTAGGGATGCATGATGACATCATTGGTTGGCTCTCCATCCATCTTCCTACTTTGTCCGACTCAGGACTGCAGTAGGTCCAGAGTCCACTGGGAATCATTGGGCTAAATACCTGGCAATTTAGCATAGCCAATACATCTACCATGTGTTTTTGGGAGGTGGGAGGTGAACAGGAGCACCTGGAGGAAGGAGAAAGGGTCTAACCCACAACCCCAGGTCCCTGGAGCTGTGTAGGAACTGTTTCATACATGTTCATTTAATTCATTTAATTCTCTGTAATTGTAATGTACTTTTACAGTGGGGAAACAAAGTATTTAGTCAGTCACCAATTGTGCAAGTTCTCCCACTTAAAAAAATGAGAGAGGCCTGTAATTGACATAGGTAGGCCTCAACTATGAGAGACAAAATGAGAAAAAAAATTCTGAAAATCACATTGTCTGATTTTTTAAGAATTTATTTGCAAATAACGGTAGAAAATAAGTATTTGGTCAATAACAAAAGTTCACCTCAGTACTTTGTTATATATCCTTTGTTGGCAATGACAGAGGTCAAATGTTTTCTGTAAGTCTTCACAAGGTTGGCACACACCGTTGCTGGTATGTTGGCCCATTCCTCTATGCAGATCTCCTCTAGAGCAGTGATGTTTTGGGGCTGTCGGCGGGCAACACGGACTTTCTACTCCCTCCAAAGGTTTTCTATGGGGTTGAGATCTGGAGACTGGCTAGGCCACTCCAGGACTTTGAAATGCTTCTTATGAAGCCACTCCTTTGTTGCCCTGGCAGTGTGCTTGGGATCATTGTCATGCTGAAAGACCCAGCCACGTTTCATCTTCAATGCCCTTGCTGATGGAAGGAGGTTTGAACTCAAAATCTCATAATACATGGCCCCATTCATTCTTTCATGTACACGGACCAGTCTTCCTAGTCCCTTTGCAGAGAAACAGCCCCACAGCATGATGTTGCCACCCCCATGCTTCACAATTGGTATGGTGTTCTTTGGATGCAAAACAACATTCACTCTCCTCCAAACACAACGAGTTCTACTCATCTGACCATAAGACATTCTCCCAATACTCTTCCGGAACATCCAAATGCTCTCTAGCAAACTTCAGACGCGCCCGGATATGTACTGGCTTAAGCAGGGGAAAAACGTCTGGCACTGCAAGATCTGAGTCCCTGGCGGCATAGTGTGTTACTGACGGTAGCCTTTGTAACGTGGGTCCCAGCTTTCTGCAGGTCATTCACTAGGTCCCCCCGTGTGGTTCTGGGATTTTTGCTCACCGTTCTTGTGATCATTTTGACCCCACGGGCTGAGATCTTGCGTGGAGCCCCTGATCGAGGGAGGTTAGCAGTGGTCTTGTAAGTCTCCCATTTTCTGATTATTGCTCCCACAGTAGATTTCTTCACATCAAGCTGCTTGCCTATTGCAGATTCAGTCTTCCCATCCTGGTGCAGGTCTACAGTTTAGTTTCTGGTGTCCTTCGACAGCTCTTTGGTCTTCACCATAGTGGCGTTTGGAGTGTGATTGTTTGAGGTTGTGGGCAGGTGTCTTTTAAACTGTTAACGAGTTCAAAAAGGTGTCATTAATACAGGTAATGAATGGAGGACAGAGAAGCCTCTTAAAGAAGAAGTTACAGGTCTGTGACAGCCAGAAATCTTTTTTTCTCATTTTGTCTCTCATAGTTGAGGTCTACCTATGATGTCAATTACAGGCCTCTCTCATCTTTTTAAGTGGGAGAACTTCCACAATTGGTGACTGATTAAAAACTTTTTTCCCCCACTGTACATCATGTATGTAGACTATTATATTTCAAATCCCAGCTTTAAAAAGCTGTGGTCAGAGGGCAGGGTCAGTCACAGAGGATTAAGAACCTTGCTCATGAGCCCAACAGTGGCAGCTTAGTGGACCCAGAATTGAAACCCACAACCCTGTACTGAGCCACCACTGATGTAGTCCTAAGTAGCTGATATTGGCAGATATGTCAGTGGAAAATATTGGATTTCAGCATCACCCCAGAATTCCCATATCAGTGCATCCATAATAAACATCTTCAGGAATTGTGATGTCATGTTTTTGCTATGTTGCTCATTTCTAAATCTGCATGATTATTCATAGGACCAATCGATTATACTCCTGCGTTCTGACTGACCGTAGTTCACGACCGGCCGGCTGAATGAAGACCTTCAAAAATAAACAAGTGAGATACACACATCCCGCTGACACTTTTCATCCATCATCCTCTCAGCTCTCTTCCTTAGCAACACAAAGCAGCACAGGCAAAACGCTTGAGCCGTAGCGCCTTCATGGCCCTACGTGTCATCAGCAGACGAGAGGAGCAGCTTATCTTTTACCTGAAACGCAATGTGTCACATTATCCTGACTCGTCACATTATTCCACCCCCATCCTTCTTCACTGCTGACATACAGTCAGTCAGTGGGGTCGGCCTGGCACTCACTGTAGGGGGAAAATACACCCCTAATAGCAATACTATTATAAAACACTACTGTATCAATTATATTACACTGCTGTATCAATTCTCAAAAATACAGCGTCTGCTTTTAATGACTGGTTTACAGTTTATTTGTACTCTCTTTAGTCTTTAGTTCTCATTCTGTAAAAAATGGCATATATAGTTTATTCTCCTGATGTAGAATCTGGAGTCACTGAGATGAGGAAATCAGAATTACTTTTCATGCGCCAAAAAGATTCTCTGTTACCTGAACAAGAAATTGGCTTCTCCACTTTGCACATCAGAGGCTTTGAACAGTGGCCCCACATGCAGTTCCTGAAAGATTTTCCATTGGCTACTACCAGCATCTGTTTGCATATTGGGTGTGTCTCTGCACCTCTTCGCTCACCGTCAGCGTGTAGTCATTCCACCCAGACTACCTTCTTTTAGGTCCGCAGCTGTAGTTCATACAATGATTGGTTGTCTGGCTTCAGTGTCTGAAGGTTGTAAAAACATGTTGGTGTATTCTGACTTGCTTAGTGTAGTTATGTTGCTTGAGTACTGCAGCTTTAACATATATAAACAATCATTAGCTGAAAATGAATTTCATAATAGTTTTAGCAGTCTGCACAGAATAAGCAGTGTTTAAAAAGAAAAGCTTTGTTGTCTAAACAAATAAATCTCAGATTAAGCTAAACATATAGCCTTAAATGTTTTTCATTTTCACAGTCTATTAAAGCAAAACGTCAGATTTACGTTTACTCAGGATTTATATTTATGATGCATTTTAATACGATGACTATATAGCCTACAGGATTTTCCTAAAATTTGCTTTATAAATTGTAAATATACTTCCCCATTAGCGCATGTTTGTCCATCGTATCTTCCAAAATCAACTTGTACCAGCCTCTACACTTCTGGAAAGGATTTACACATAGATGTTGGAAGATTTCTTTGATTATCTGATTGTATTCAGCCAAACGATTATTCTCGTGGTCCGGTAATGATGGAGATTAGTTCTGGATCACAAATGTCAATCTAATTCTATCCCATTCCACAGGTATCAGATGGATATCCATCACCCGAGAGAAAGCCACACAGCTCAGTGCTGGAGGGCTTTATACGGCATGATTATACAAGCTAGGTTTATACTGCAAGCAGTTTAAGCCTAAAATGCCAAAAACTTAACTGTTTTACTGGTAAAAACTCAAATTCAAAATATCTGTAATGCAGACTTTTCTGAAATTCTCATTTCAGATATTGACCATGATTTTTATTCATTAGAAATAATATCAGATCTGCAGATGGGTAAAGTAAATTTAACTAGTCATATTACATGTATATTGTCTAGTCCCTCTAGAGAAATATTACCAATGGGATGAGATACTCTAGAGCAGTGGAACTGTGCTCCATCCAACACTTTTGGGATGAATTGGGAAGTTGAGAAGGAGGTGGGGTGATGCTCTCCCAACAACCTGACCTCACATTGCTATTGTGGATGCATGCAAACAGATCCTCGAAGCAGTGCATCGGAATCTAGTAGAAAGCCTTTCTTGGATAGTACAGAATAGAGCATGAATAGAGTTTGAAAATACATTAATGATATGTTATCCTGGAGATATGACTACTCAGAAAGGCTTTCTAGATCTCAGCAATAAAAATCTTACATCTTAATGAAAAATGCATTACCGAGATCTTGCTAAAACGGCTTGCCATACATTTGTGCACAATTGAGTCAGCATACATTCACTCAATAGAAAGGATGTCTGAAAACTTTTGGACATGTGTCTTACATGTGATGTTAACGTGCAGCGTAGAATACATATGTATTCCTAACAAACAGTAGTAACATGCAGTATCACGCATTTGTACTGTAGCAAGAAAAAAAAAACTAAAAATCTGCTGCTGCTCATGTAATTGCACAGGAAAAACCTCAGTTAACAACTGTGCCAAACAATTAATCTGATTGAACTCTGCCCTGCTGGCCTCTTGATGCCTCAGGTAATTTGGCTCGATTGTGGTGGGTGCCAGACAGGCCACTGTAAACTCCCCAGGAGGCAGTGCTACTGGAGACAGGAAATTGCTTGCAGGTGTGTGAACGTGAAGGCAGCTGTGTTTGGATACTCTGCTGTTGGAAAAGAAGTGGGTATCTGATTGAGCGCGCTCATTTACCAACAACCCTATAAAAGCCTGAGTGGGGCAATTAGAGAGCTCTAAGAGGACAACAGGACGAATAGGATATATCTCCTTCTGCCGCCTGCTGTAACAAAATCAAAGAGGCAAAACAGGCATCAAATAAGCCCTTAATTGCTTGTTGTAAAAAGGAACGCAGGATAATTGACTAATAGAAACAGAGCCGTTTTAAAAGGTAATTACGGCACGGTCACCTTTGAGGTGCTGCGTTGAAATGCAGCTGCGCAGCTGGGCATGAGAATAAACTGTACATCCGGGACATACGGATATATTAGGATATGGAAGGGACATTGTGCATCTCAAATAATTCAGTTTTACTGTAGCAATTAGAATTCAGCAGACACACCAAAGTATGACTATGAGACAGAGTCAATGTGATTCCTACAACTTATCATATACCGCTCTCTAGTGGTGATGTTTGGGAATTACTGTTAGAAGTGTTTTTACATGCAGCCAAGCAAGCAGCTCTTTAGACCTGAGTCCATACTTATGAACATTTCATTGTTTATTCATTTAAAAAAGACAAAAAAAGAAAAGCAGAGTTCTCAAATTCAGATCTTTTTAAAGGCCTCAAAGTCCTCCTCCTCCTCCAGCGAAGATCAGCTCCAGAGCGGCCTGCAGGTCTCCGTCTGTGGCCTGGAGGGCACGTAGCGCCAGATCTTCATCCCTGATGCCCATATCTCTCAGCTGCTGCATCTGCGTCTGCCACCGCCCCTACAGGACAGGAGGAGAGGCTGCTTTATAATTAGGCTTAAAGCAGACAGACAGGCCTGAACACAGGTTAGGTGAGTGTTATCACGGTTACACAATTTAAATGCATAGTTAAATTACATTTACATGTATACCAATTTAAATTAAATCCGCTTCAAATCATAAAACACCTTTACATAAGAGTTTCTCTTCCACAACCAACAATCACAACATTTCTATGGATTATTCAATATTAATACATAAACATTTATAAACAATAATGTTTGTGGACAGTCCCTCTAATGAATGCATTCAGTTGCTTAAATACACACACATTGCTGACACAGATGCATGCAAATGCACACACAAAGCTTGTCTAGTCCCTGTAGCGAAATATAGCCAACAGAATAGGACTCTCTGGAGCAGATAAACATGAACCTACTGGCACCCTGTCTTATGCCAGGTGTGGGCTAGAGGGGTATAAACCCACCAGCACTGAGCTGCGGAGCAGTGGAAACAATAAATGAGCAGCTGTCCCAAAATGTTTTTCCATTTAGAGTACACTCAATCTTAAACAAATCTGGGAAAAGCAGAAGAAAAGAAATCAAGGGAATAAAATCTCTGGTGGTGTGCTTACTATGTTCAGGCTTAAGATGTACCATGACCTCTCTGACCCAGTTTTTGTGAGATGGTGGCTCAGCCCTTTTACACCTACAGAGAATTATAGCTAATCACCTAGCTAATAACGTGGCTACAACTTTTTTTCTGAAGTTACACATATATCTTCTGGGACTACTCAAATAGATCTGTTAGACCCTCAGATGTAAGCAGAATCCAGACACACTTTGCCATATGCTGAAACATATTTTGAACCCAAGACTGAGCTATATTGGGATATATTCTTCCCATTTTCTTTCTGAATATATGTAAACTATGGATCATGTTAACGAATGTAATAATCCATGTCTTATACATACTGATGATGAATGCACCAACCTCACAGCCTACTGCCAGGCTTCCTCTGAAATTTCCCCTCCTAAATTCTTCTTCCCACTGGGCCTTTATATAGGTCAAGGTAAGGGAAGTGACTATTTCAATAGTTCCATATTGAGTAGAAACTACTCCTTTGCCTGAAAGATTACTATTTAAACTCAATAATCAAACTTAAGGGTTAAGGGTAAAACTCTGTTCTCCTCTTATTCCAAATAAATTCAGTTCAGTAAACAACTGGGTGCATTTTCCTCTGCCCAGCTTGCATTCCATGAATTGAGAACAACAGAACTAAGGGTACAGATCTAAGCGTGCCTTCATACCCACCTCGTTTGGTCCGGACCTTCTGACTTTTTAGTTTTATCCGAATCAAAATAGCAGGTGTGAAAGCTGCAGCAAACCATGGCCCGGACTACAAGACCAAAATTTTGTCCGCCCAAAACAGGTTGGTCTGGATTAACATGGTTTGGTTCGGTTGCACTGTAATGCTTTTTTGTTGGTGGGCTTTCGGACCAGTTACAGGACGTTGAGGCATGCCAATGTCACCAATTGTCACCAATTAAACAATAGAACATTAAAAAGAACCAGTGTTGTGCCGAAATCCGACTCTTCTTCATGTGCATGCATGTCATTATAGGCACAACATATTCGCTCATGATTCCTGTATGTACTGTAATTGTAGACCCTTATTTATAAACAGAAACAGAAGGAATCAGAGTAATAGGTCAAGTACATTCTGCTGCATGACATCACTTGAAGGAAGAAGGATTCTGGCAGGGGGGCAGAATTTGGCACAACACCTGGAAAGGCAACTTGCTAAATTGACACACTGACAATAACTCTTCAACAAACCAATCAATGCAAAGTATAGAGAGACGCAGCCTACATAAGTTTGACCACAGGATGTTAAACTGCAGTGTGACTGCAGCCAAAACTTACCTAACCCAACGCTTTCAATGTAACAAAACCTACGTTCGGACTTCAGGCTGGGCTTTCAGGTGTGAAAATGCCCCAGGTTAAAAAGTAATCTAGCTATTTAATTTATATTAATGCTTGTCTCTTTTGTTGTGTCTGTGAAACTTATTATTATAGGCTAAAACCGTTTCTGTTTTTTACTATTAAGCAGTTCTTCTATATTTAGGTGTACAAAAAAAAAGTTTAACCCGGACTGACCCAAATTGGGTTCTTTTCAACCTAAAATTTTTTTGAATATAAATACTCAAAAGGGTACACAATAGGACGTTATGCAGTGTGTCTCACCTGGAGAGAGGACACCCCGGAGGCTTGCAGAGCCTGCTGCAGTGCCTGACTGAACAGACTGGTAGTGACTGGAGTCCCTGCTGCCACTGATGAGCCACTAGATGACATGTCCTGCAGAGAGGCAGAGAGATGATGTTTGGAGTGTTTGCCATATTATTGCATGCATATAGTAGCTGTGGATCCAGTGATTATGTTGACAGAAACCTTGAAACTTAATTTTCTGGGTTTTTTTTTTTTTTTTTTTTTAATTTTCCAAATTTCAGCTGCTGTGTGTGTGTGTGTGAGTGTGAGAGAGAGAGAGAGAGAGAGAAAACTTACTTGGCTACCCAGATTTGATGTGGCTGTGCTGTTCTCTGGAGTGCCAGCCAGTGCTAACGCTGTAGCTAGCTCACTCTGTGTAATAGGCCGAGGCCCTGCGGCCCCACTGTTGCCCAGGCTCATAGGCCTGGAGCCAGCAGGAGCTCTCTGACGTCTGGATGACCCTGCACGATTTCCCTAGGGCAAGACAAAGAATTTTAGGTAGTTCTGATTGAATTAAAATAATGTACAGAACTCTTAGGTTCTTCAGTCTTTTTGGGGTATGGGATAGGTATACGGTCAGTGACTCAACACATTTTGATTTAAAATGAAACTACAAAGTTCATACAGTCAGACTGGTCTGCTAAGGCTCACAGAAGATATGATCAGAATTTTGCACCAACAACATGAAACTATGGACCCAACATGCCTTGTGTCAACAGTCCAGGCTGGTGTAGGTGGTGTATGTATAGAAATATGTATTAGCATTAGTATAGCATTCCCAATCACTACAGAGGTCTTCAAATCTGGACCTTGAATCCTGTTTCCAGTCCTGGATTTTGTAATTCTTGCTAGGTGTGACACTATGGTGGCAAAACAATTACATTAACTGTTCCAACTAACTCCCAACAAAAAGAAAAATATATATATCTCAGCATAATACCCCTCAAGATGCAAACAACTGGTGGACATACACTTGAAACCAGAGGTTTACATACACTATATAAAACGTTCTATTTACAATTTCTATATAAAAAGTTCTACTTGCTAAATGCCAGAAGAATGAGAAAGTGAAAAAGATTACTATGCCTTAAAAAAAATTTGGACATCTCATATGATGATGTCATGTCTTTGGAAGCTTCCGATTTATTGGCAACATCTGAGTTATTTAGAGACACACCTGTGGATGTATTTTAAGGCACGCCTGTAACACTGCTTCTCTGTGTAATGTCATGGGAAAGTTGAAAGAAATCTGCCAAGATATCAGGAAGAGAATTGTGGACTTGCACAAGTCTGGCCCATCCTTGGGTGCAATTTCCAGATGCCTTAAGGTGCCTCATTCATCTGTACAAACAATTATATGCAAGTACAAACAAAATGGTAATGTCCAGCTATCATACCGCTCAGAAAGGAGACAGGTTGTGTGTCCTAGAGATGAACGTGCTTTGGTCCAAAATGTGCCCAAATCAACCCAAGAACAAAGACCTTGTGAAGATGCTGGCTGAAGCTGGTAAGAGTGTGTCATTATCCACAGTGAAACGAGTACTGTATTGACATGGGCTGAACGGCCACTCTGCCAGGAAGAAGCCATTTCTCCAAAAGAAACATAAAAAAGCCAGATTAATGTTTGTAAATGCACACAGGGACAAAAACCTTAATTTTGGAGACATGTCCATGTCCTAAAGTTGAACTGTTTGGCCATGATGACCATTGTTATGTTTGGAGGAAAAAGGGGGAAGCTTGCAAGCCTGAGAACACCATCCCAACTGTAAAACATGGGGGATGGGGGGGTGACAGCATCAAGTTGTGGGGTTGTTTTGCTGCTGGAGGGACTGGTGCACTTCACAAAATAGATGGCTTCATGAAAGAACATTATATGTAAGTACTGAAGCAACACCTGAAGACATCAGCCAGGAAGTTAAAGCCTGGGCACAAATGGGTCTTCCAAATGGACAATGACCCGAAGCACACTGCCAAACTGGTTAAAGTGGCTTAAGGAGAACAAAGTCAGTGATTTGGAGTGGCCATTACAAAGCCCTGACCTCAATCCTATTGAAAATGTATGGGCACATGCGAGCAAGTCAGTCTACAAACATGGCTCAGTTAGACCAGTTCGGTCAGGGGGAATGGGCCAAAATTCCTGCCAACTATTGTGAGAAGCTTGTGGAAGGACATCCAAAACGTTTGACCCAAGACATACAGTTTAAGGACAATAGTACCAAATACTAATGAAACATATTTTAACTTTTTACTTAGAAGAAAGTAATAAACATTGCCTTACAAAATTCCCTCTCTCATTATTCTGGCATTTAGCAAATAGAAAAAATGTTGGTAATGCTAACTGACCTACAACGAGAAAGATTTATTCTAATTTCATGTCAGACAGTGAGAAAAAATGCATAGGTCTAAACTGCTTAAAAAAAATCTAAAAAAGTTTTTAAAAGTTCTGTGACTTTGATTAATCTGCACCAGGGTGATGGAATGAGGAAGGCGTAAAGGAAGAGAAGCTATTCAAGATCAACCACCTTATCTGTGAAATGTGTGGGCATATACAGACGTCAGTGGAGTTCGCTTTGTCTTTATTAACTTTGTGACTGCCGCTGGCAACAGTAGGATAGATGGAGGATGGATGTCCAGAATGTCTCGAAACTTTATAATGCTTCACCTTGCAGTACAATAAATCAAAATATACTACTAGGGGCCAAAAAAAATTATGAGTTTGACTGGTCAAGTGAGTCACCTGACCCAAATTTCAGTGAACAGCATTGGACTTAAAACAAGCCAGAACTGAAAACGGCAGCACACACACTAGGGAGGTTTATGGATCACTTTGGACTTTAGGCACTTACGTAAGCGCCCAATTTTTCCTCATATGCTTTTGTGTATAAAACCATATCTGGCACAAGGAGTATGCATAGAAATGCCTGTAATTTTTAGATGGTTTAAACACTAACCTTTTCATCTAATCCTTCTAATGAGTGATATATGAGTGGTCTTATAGTTATTGTTTAATTTAGTACAGAAGTACAACAAAACACCATCACTGCCCAATTACTCAGGTAATAGGTGTGCAGTCATACACAATGTCACTACGTCACCTTACTTATGAACTTATTAACCTTGCTCACAAACAAGACAATACAATCAGGTTGTGAGAAAAAGACATACAAACACATACACACATACATAAACAAAAAAAAGGACTTACAGACTGGAAGTCTTCATCATCGTCAGACATGCCATCAAACAGAAATCCTCCTGTTTTAAACAAGAAAACGCAATCCTTTAAAGCTACAAATATTGGGCATTGACCTCAGAACTTATCATGAGTAATAACCTCCCTAATAACTTCACTGACTAGCCTATCACACCATTGCTGCTCTTCCCAGTCGAATTAAATTGGAAGTGGAAGGTTTGGTGCCACTTCTGACAGCCAATAACAGAAAGCTGAGGCTGCAGCAGGCACTGGCTCACCAAAGCTGGACTGCTGAAGACTGGAAAAATGTAGCCTAGTCTGATGGAACTGGATTTCTCTAATGCAGACAGATGGTAGGGTCACATTTGGCACAAACAGTGTGAATCTGTAGACTCAATTTGCCTTGTCAACTGTCCCGGCTGGTGGAGGTTATGTAAGGGTGTAGGGAATGGTGTCTTGGCACACTTCCTATTACAATCCTAATAAAGTGCTCAGTATAACAAAAGCTGATAACTGGAGAACAACAACTTATCACACCTCAGCTGTTCTTACCACATGAATGTAACTATAATCCAAAGCCTTAACAAACCCAGATAAATAGACAGATGTCCTTTAACTCAAGTGTATTTCATAAAGTATGTACCCATAGGTTCAAACCAGGCATTTCACACTATGCCTATACCCACCTGGCATTTCACTATAAGAACTTGCAGTGACATTACGGGAAGAGCTTGCACTCGATTGGCTGGGCATGCTGCTCGTCACAGAGTGCAGGATCAGAATAATAGCATTGACCAGCGCCGGATGAGAAGGGATTAAACTGTAAGGCATAATGGGAGACATCAATGGTTAAAGCTGTTTGTGTTTGTATCATTCAATTCTGGATTCATTTTATATATTTTTGCCTAAATCAGTGAGAGGATTGTATTTCAGCTATAGACTCACACATCCAGCAGTGCAGGGTCTGTAAACTGTATAAATAGATCCTTATCTTGAAGTACACCTGCAAAAAAACATAAAAATAAGAGAAACGTTTGCTAATTTGCATTTCCAAAAAATCAATTCATAAAGGAGCAAGTGTATGATTTTTGACTTACCTAATGCAACTGGGTCGGAATTCAGCCCGGGTGAGGCCACTATAATCTGGTCTAGAGACTCCTTATTGCTCAGCATCTTAAAAACCTGATTGAAAGATTGTTTAATTAAATAATAGCAACGGCTTTGTTGATTTATGAAATGTAGCGTACTATACATAGCTATGTGAATATAACACTATCAGAAGTATTATTGGTAGCCTACGTATTCAATTCAATTAAATTTTATTTATATGGCCTTTTACAACAAATGTCACAAAGCAGCTTTACAAAGATCCGGGTGCAAGCCTCTTTTGAGCAAGCTAGTGGCAACAGTGGCAAGAAAAACTCCCTCGGGTCGAGAGGAAGAAACATTAGAGGAATCAAGACTCAAAAGGGGAACCCATCCTCCTAAGACACCAGATCATAATAAAAATCTAAACCTTAGAATTCTTCAGATTAGAGTAGACTGCCTCCTTTATACCATTCACTCCATCCAGCCCCAGAACATAATACTACCACAACCAGGCTTAACAGCTGGTACAGTGTTTATGGGGTAGAAAGCTCACCTTCACTCCTTTAAACACACACACTGGCCTAACAATGTATCTTTTTCTCATCTAAACATAAACTTTCCTGTTGTACTGGTCAAGCCGTTGAGTGCTGTCAATGGGCCATTTGTATAGAAACAGATGGGCTACCAGCTGCAGTCCATCATACAGTGGTGTATGTATTTTGTGACCCTTTGCTGGTTTCAGAAAACCCCTACAAAAGTCAAAAGTCTTTTTCTATTAAAAATGGATGTTGTAACTAATTTTGCCCCAGATGATTACAGCTCAAAGAAATGACTGAACGCCCAATGTTGCCACAACATCCATATCAATTACAATATTGTGAGGCTGCAATGAAACAAAGCTACCACAAAGTTTCTCCAACCCCCTACAGTACTTACAGCATCTCTGTACGAAGCATTGGAGTGCATGGCGGCCTGAAGCAGACGGAACTCTCTAGCAGCAGCAGTTTTGTTTACTGGTTCTGAGTGAAAAAACACAGCACTTGCAATGACCTGTTTAGACCTGGTCACTTCATGTGACTAGGATCAGCATTGTATCCTGGTAAGATGTTATTATTGCATTTACACTCTGTGTCATAGTCAGACTGAATCCAAACGCTGCCTGGGACGGAATATGCAAATTTGCTCATTACTGGTGTTGGTTGTACTGGTTTGGCTGTTAATGTTTTCAACAAAAATCATTGAACCAAAGTAGCTTTATGCAAATAGGGGTAAAGATCTCTGATGAGCATCACCAATAAAGATGCAGAACTTGGCAAAAATGCCCCAAGAACATAAGCAAGACACACTGAAAGGGACAAAGCACCATGCAAATGTTTGGGCTAATATATATATATGCTCTCATAGCAGCTTGTTAAGGTTATAATTTGTTCACAGTTATCTTTAAGAAAGGCCAGGCAATTCCCAAAGCCAGGCCAATTTCAAAGCTTTATAAATTGTATGACTTCTCAAACCTTTTCCAAACATTCAGCAGTCAGCCAAATGAAAGATTCTTAGCAGCTACAAAAGTGTACAAGCTGTGATATTTGCCATGGGGATGTTACTATGCCCAAACTTTTGCTTCAGGCTCTTTTCCTTTTTGTTATGCAAAAACAGTAATAGATGGGAATAAAAAAGAATAATATTGCTTTGAAATGTTTGTTGAAAGAAATCATGGTGATCTTATTATATGAAATTATAATTCAAATAATTATTATTAAAATAATTATATTGGCTTAGCTATTCACAGTAACAGAAATGAAGGGTGCCCCCCCAAAAAAGGTCTTCCAAGTAAACCAATGATTATCATATAAACAATCTCTAATCAACAGTAATACAGTAACTTACCTGGCTTGACATCAGGTTCTGGCCATGCTTTCTTCAAGATGTGCAACGTGGATCCAGACTTGATCTCATAGGAATCTAAAGTCAAGTCATCTTTTAGCTTACACCCACAGTGCACCAGTTCTGGAAAGCAGAGGAGCTTGTTTCAGTGAGACATTTCCACGACAATGAATCTTTATTTACATGCACAACACATCACTGCTCTACACATTAATTCCAGTTTACTATTAGTGTATTTGCATATTTACTGTATTTGTTGTTTATACCTATTGTCTATGTACCCTGTCTCGTGTCTTGTCCATAGACCTTAAACAATTGTAACATGTCATACCTATTCTGCAGCAGAGATTTAGCCTAACAGTGTTTTACTATACAACCTTGTATGAGTACAATGACAAAGTTGAACTGAATTGAAAGAATTCTTTGCAAGTCCAGAGAATAGAGACTGACCCATGAGCTCCGGATGTGGCACTGAATCTGTTAGGTGTGTCGAGAGCAGTTGTTTGAGGGTGGACACTCGGCAGCCTCCAGGCTCCATGTCTCCCATACTGATGTCTGAGAAGCGGAAAACTGCCTTTGGTCTGTCATGCAGCTTTAGGGAGAGATGCCAAACCGAATCACCCATGGTCCTTTATAAAAAGATGAGAAAGTAGCATGTTAGATAGAAAAGATCCCGAATAATATTTCCAGTTAGTTACTCTAGCCATTTATGAAACCACTTAAGAGCACCACTGTTTCATGTTATATTTTCCCCCAAAATATTCAGATATTACAACATTTAGCCACCCATTATCCTATCTACGAAGTATGTGTTGATTCTGGTACTGAACAACAAATATAAAAACCTATGTTCATAAAAAGTATCGAGTCTGTAGCATTTTCTATCATAAATAACATTCCTTTTCCAAAACAGATACGGCTCCTTAGCCATGGTCCGGCAGAAATAGCAGCGTGGATGCATTCAACTACAGGACCAAGCTTCAGGGCAGGGTTTGCCTGAAGCATCATAGAACAAAGATGATTATTAAATGGTTGAAGGTTGTTAAGATGATCTTAACACTTAAAACTAGATGGTTTTGAGAAACTGGGCCCAGTTTGTGTTCATTTGACTGGTATCAGTATATGATCAATTATATTATCCCTGCCAAAAATTCTTTGGCAGATTCTTGATGGTCAAGATGGTTGAAAAGCTGGTCCAGGTGAAGATACACCCTACACTGATATGATAGCTGGTCACCCAGCTTTTCTCTTGAACAGTAGTGCTGCAGCGTGTGTTACCATCTGAGTTTGGTGGAGTAGCTGGTTCATCAGCATGACCACCTTCACCAAGCTGGTCATACTGGTTGACCAGTTTGGTCAGCCTGGTTATACTAGCTAGTGGACCAACGTGGACAGGCTGGTCATACTGGTTGACCAGTTTGGTCAGCCTGGTTATACTAGCTAGTGGACCAACGTGGACAGGCTGGTCATACTGGTTGACCAGTTTGGTCAGCCTGGTTATACTAGCTAGTGGACCAACGTGGACAGGCTGGTCATACTGGTTGACCAGTTTGGTCAGCCTGGTTATACTAGCTAGTGGACCAACGTGGACAGGCTGGTCATGCTGGTAGACCTGTTAGACATACCCAAACATACTCTATACTGGTCAACAGCTAGCTAATTAGACCAGATAAACCATTAAACAGGAGCACACCCAATAACTAGCTAACGTTACTGGTTTGAGCTGACCAGGCTGCAGAGACAAATTAGCTAGCTAGATAGCTAGCTACCGCTAGCCAGCACAATATTCAGCTATATAGCTAGCTAGCTCTTTACAGCAAAGTATTTACAATATTCCCATAGACATGTCTGAAAGCCAACTACACAACAATATCTCATACTTGTGCGTTTCACTGACCAAAACTCTGAAAAGGGGGATTGGTGTTAGCTAGAGAAGGTGGCTAGCTAGCTAGCTTAGCTATAGATAGCTAGCTTGCCGTATTAGCTGACCTGGCTATGGTGATCGTAAAGCAGCATTCTGCTGATTGTCGTGTCGTTTAAATTAATAATCCATAAACTGCAGGAATACGGATAAACGGTACATAAAGAAATCATAGTTACTTACCTAGAACACATTAGATTAACCAAACGAACTGGAAACCTAGCTAAGCTAACTGTTAGCTATAGCTACATTAGCATAGCTCTCAGCTGATACAGCACTCTTGTCAACAAAGCCTTGTCTGCTCGGTTTGTGCATTACCCCACCTACTGTACTGGAGTGGCAATATGAGAGTGTGTAAAAACAAGGCATTAAGAAATAGCACACATAAATATGACAATATCAGTAGCTAGCTTTATTACAGTGCCAAACATAGTCTACCATAACAGAGTCACCAGGAGAGCCCCTAACATAATCAGGGACAGTACACACCCCCAGCACACACTCTTCACACTTTTACCTTCAGGCAGACGCTACAGGAGTGTGAAGTCCAGGACCACAAGACTCACAAACAGTTTCTACTCACAGGCCATCAGGCTTGTGAACACCTCACGCACTACCTCTCCAACCCTTCCTATCTGAACTGGTTTTAAACTCTAATCTGATTTGAACTGCACCTTACACTCACTGTACTGCTGCTGTACTTACTTGCAACCTGCACTTTATAAAAAGGATAAAAGGATAAAGGATAAAGGTGCACGTATTCGTCACTGTACAGTGTGGACTGTACAGCGAAATGTGTACAGTGACGAATACGTGCACCTTTATCCTTTTATCCTTTTTATAAAGTGCAGGTTGCAAGTAAGTACAGCAGCAGTACAGTGAGTGTAAGGTGCAGTTGCTGCTGCTCTTCATACTTGCTCATATTTGCACATAAAAGCACATGTAACTTTTATTTTAATTTTTTTTTTAATTGTAAAAGGGAAAAAGTTTACGTTAATTTTATTTACTTCAACTTATATTATTATACTTTATTTATTTTGTATATATTTTTTATTATTATTTGTTCATTTCTTTTTTTTGTTATCTTTATCTATTGGTGAATGGAGGGACAGCAAAGTAAGAATTTCATTGTACAGCGTAACTGTCTGTTTCTGCTGTGCATATGACAATAAAACTCTTGAATCTTGAATCTTGAATATAGTCCTAAACGTTTTTAAAAACCTTAGGACACCTACATTGATTCAATAAACCATATGCTCTATTAGCTAGCTTGCTAATAAGGTAAAAAATATATGTTTGACCTGATCAGATTGTTATGTATTCTTACTCTTCCAACTACGATATAGCTACCTTCTCTAGATAACGTAAATGTCATTACACGACATTATCAAAAATAAAAGTTAGCTAGATTAAGCTAGTTAGCTAGCCAGCACTAACTTAGCTGACTAGCTTTATTTTTAGGAAGGCCAAATATTGTTGTTTTGGCAGGTTTTATTTTAATATGTTTAAACTCAATATGTTAATATTTTATTATTTCGACATTTCAAGTATCTGTTAAAAAATATAGTGCTATTTTACATGCAATATTTCTTCGCATCAAAATGGCATGACACTGGCTTTTGTTTCTGACACTGAAATCTTGAGGATCAGGTGTTACCAGTCTAAAATGTCTCTTTTTAAAACTTTCCAAATTTTAAAATGAGCGGATTAGGTTTAGTTTAAAGCTATTTTACACCCGAAACCCAGCTGTGATGCTCAAACCCAACACTCTGCTACCCCACAGGACACATCACACCAAGTGAAATGGGCCCCTTCCCCATCCATTCACACCCATGCTTCACCCGTCAGCCAAAACATTAAAACCACAGACAAGAGGAGGTGAATAACACTGATTGTCAGTTCTTCAGGTGGATGTGTTGCAAGCTGGGCCTAAACTGTGAGACTACAGTCCCAGTGACTTTGGCCTGCTTGGTGTGGCGGTAGTATGATTGTATCAGGCACAGGCGTGTTGCCACTAGGTCAAGAGTGGTCTGCCATCCAAAAATACCCAGGCAAGAGCTGCTCTGCAGTCAGAAATTAACCAACGATGACGCACCGGAGAACGCCTGACTCAAACTGCTCACCCACATGGTTTCTTGAAGCCACAGCAGTAAACATAGGCAAGAGTGAGTAATCCTCGTACAGAGGTTTGTAGTCTTTTGTAGTCCATATTCAGTAACCTCCTGTTCAACCTTGTATCCAAACCTATTACCAGCTTTTAGCTTGTATGTTTAACAGTTTAACTGCATCTAGAGATCAAGATTTACTGCTGCCATCTCCATCCATTACTGTGTTGCTAGCTATGGCATTATGGCATATACCATTTTTGGTGGCAAATGATGATGAGACTATCAAAGGAACTGAACATGGAGCTGGATTTGCAGTACATCTGTGTGTATCCGTGTTAGAGATCCACGAATACGTTTAATAAGCCATTAACCAGCCGCTTTCATAGCTATAGAGAGACCTGGCTGTTGTAATATATATGTATATATCATCAATCATCTGTGTATATGTATATAAATCATCAGTGTGGCCTGTGCCACAGTTTGGGCACTTTACAGAGTCAGAACTTGCCCAGGTAATGCCCCCTTTGGCAGAAATCACAGCTTGCAATTCTCACTGTGCAGAAGGCCTCTAGTTCTGAGATATTATTGCGTTGCCTTGCTGCACGGCTTGTTAGAAGTCTGTCCACTAATTTTCTTTCATTTACTGATTGGGGAACTGAGAGGGCGATTCCAAAAGCTTCAGTTTGTGTCTCTTCAGGTCTCTTCATACAGGCAGAGCCATAAGTATTTGGACAGTGCCACAATGTAATGTCATTTTGCATTTGTGCAACAACAATATTGCATCAACCATTACAGAAATGAATGAATTACATAAGAATCATGAAATTTGGCACAAGTACATGTGTAATGTGAGTATCTGGAAGAAACCTTGCCTAGCCTGCCACCACAAGTCACTACACTATCAGCACTTTTAAGCTGGTGTTTTTTTAAGCGTTCTGCGCATGAAAAGAGTAGAGAGGGAGAGAAAGCGAGAAAGAAAGAAAGAAAGAAAGGAAGGAAAGAAGCGGAGAGGAAAAGGAGGAAATTAAAAAAGGAAGCTGAGGGATGCGTGTGTAGAAACACAGCACCATGAACAATGGAGCAAGGTACACTTACAGCAGCGTTCACCACACAGAAACCTGATACATGGTCATATGTGCTCATATATATTATAAAGGATTAGGCTTATATTTCAAAACATATGTACATATTTACTGTATACATGTGTCAGTATCATTTATTGGACACATGCATAATATACGGATCATGCATATATTCTTGTTTACATATAACATATAGGTATATTAATTATCGTACATGAACATACATAACATATGTATGATACATACCCTGTATTGTTAAATATATGTTTATATATAGCTAAGGTATGTCCATCCCAACCAACATGCTCATGTGGGGTTCACATGGGTGGAACGTGGGCTAGGTGGGTTCCAGGTGGGCATGGACTTGAAGTCTAGGCCCTGTATGGTGTGTATCATACAAGACAGGTCAAAGACAGGCCTTTAACCCATCCATACAGTAAACGGTAAGCGGTATTGCCATTATTATGGCACCTGGAGAGCAGAGAGAGTTAAGGGGCTTGTCCAACCCAACATTGGCAGCTTCCCGCAACCCAGTCATCAGTAACCCAGTGCTCTAACTGCCACCACTGCCCCCCTAGTGGGTATCATATGTCAGCATGGAACCTAAGGAACCTGAGGACAAGACTTTCTGGCTTAAAGTGGGGCTACCCACATGGACATGTTATCTGGGTATATTTAAAAATGGTCCATTTTAAATCTATACATAGTCATATTTCTTGTTATAATGGTAATATTAGACACTAAATACGTGTAAGCTGGTTTTACTTGTCAGGGTTGTATAAAAAAAATGATCAAATCTTATACAAATCGAAATAGAAATGTGGGGATATTTGAAATCTTGGTGTCGTTTGGAGTCACTTGCTTTGCTTTCTGCAGTTCCATGCTGTTGCAGTCTCATTGCTGTGGAGCAGCAGAAGTAGAGGAAGCGCCAGAGTGATGGGGGTCGGGCTTTGGATCTCTCTGCCTGAATGACATCACGCTGGACAAAGCGAGCGAATGGACTAGGAGTGGTTTCGTTCCCCCCACAACCATTCCCCTTTTTGAATCAGCGGTCGCAAAACAAGACACTTCACGCTGAGCTCCAGCTGTGAAACGATACGGATATTGCTGATTTGGAGAAAGATTAAGGGCGTACCTTTTTAGAGCGAGCTGGAAAAAAGAGGGGAATGAACAAAGTAGGCTGACTCTAATGTTTATCAGATCACTCCTGCTGGATGGCCGGTGGTGGTCTCAGTCTAAGTTTGCGTCTTCTGGTATGGTAAGTTGATTATCCAGTACGCTTCAGTGTGGTTTGTTATGTGTGCGTCTGAAACGCGCGTATCGAAACTTTACGCATGAATCTAAAGGAAAGCCCCGGTGGTGGAGAGGGCTTTGTGTAGGCTAAGGAGCTCAGGCAGCTGCTCGCAACAGCTGGAAGTGGCCGTCTTAAAGGCTCCTACCGTGCTATAACGAGACAGATGAGCCCAACAAGCAACGCTGCATTTTTACGCAACGTTTACGCAATGTTTAGATTCGTAAAACTTCCCCCCAACATTGATATGCCTTCTTAGCCCACCGGAGGCCCATCCACCCTTTCT
Organism: Salminus brasiliensis; assembly: GCF_030463535.1. Lineage (NCBI taxonomy): Eukaryota > Metazoa > Chordata > Actinopteri > Characiformes > Bryconidae > Salminus > Salminus brasiliensis. Next base: position 26,599,100 of record NC_132890.1, on the reverse strand, counting down.
ACCATTTTGGGGGAAAAATCCTGGCAGTGCTACTCCTACAACGGGACCACAGATTGAATCACATTCAGCTTAGATTGACCAGCCTGAATGCTGGAGTGGAAAAGCGCAAAGCCAAAGACCACCACTGAGTTCAATATAAGGGCCTCACTATACCCCCACAGTTCCACATGCCCAACTGTTGGAGTGCCACTTTTAGAAATTTGATACCAGACGACTGGGTCTCATTCAAACAGGCAAATGTAGTTGATCACGACTCAAGCCGGCTAATGCAGTTTGAATGGTCATTGGTTCATAGGTTAGTCATGCTATCTAGGTAGGCCTGGAGCCTGAAGCTTCAAGTCCAGACAAACTCCCATTCAGCTATGGAAAGAGAGTGTATTTCTGAGCTCCCGGCCAACAGAGGTTGTACAGTGACTGCATTTGGGACGGTTTCCCCTGTGGAAGTGAGGTGGTGCTGTATTCGTGAAGGAGGAATGCAGTGAATCCTTCACTGCCTCATATCCGAGGCTCGGGGACAGGCTTGTTGGTCAGAGAAGAAGAAAAAGACTGGCTTTTATTTGAAACCCGCTCCCTGTAGCTGGAGGAATGGGAGGTTGTGCTTCTCTGGCCATGTTTGGACCATTCTTGGCCCCAACTCTGCTTTCAGGCTGTACTTCCAAATCCCACAGAACCTCGAAGGTGTGACCACTTGTGGCATGAGAGAATAGCATAAGCAGCTTGTCATAATCTTTTATAGATACACATTGTATCTCCCAAATGGCAACTTTACAGGAGACGGAAAAACCCTTCTTAATTTCTATTGGTCAATTCGTCATAACATTGACACAATATTAAGAACAGCTTGAAATGATGTCAAAAGTTCAAAATGTTAAAGAATAGAGATGTCATGGAGATACCATCAAAAATGCCCTGTTTGTGAAGGCGACAGGCTTCCAAACCAGAATATGCAGCTGGCAAACAGTGGTCAGTGGTCAGAAGGTGCTGTTGGTCAGTGAAGTTATATGATATGTTGGTTAGAAGAACACAGTTAGAGAAACGCAGCGTTGGTTACTGACTTCTCTGTGAACTCCAGACACGTTTTATCAGTTCCACCAGCATCTCACCTGATTTCCTTTAATAAAGGCTTGATTAGAGAAACTAGGTGTTGTATAGGAACTAACCTGGTCTTCCTCAAGGCGAGATTTGGAAAGGGTATAATCACATGCACGTCACAATCTATTATTTATTTGTTTATTTGCATTTTTTGAACTTTTAAACATTCTCAGATGGTATCTGACGTTTGCACAGTACTGTATATGCCTAAACCATTGATTGTCTTAAATGGCTGAGCTTGCATTCTTACTGCGACTAATTTATAGGCCAGACAAAGGTCTAGACAAAGTCTTAAAAACTACAGGGTGGCGCCCCACACACATTCTCTCTTCTGCATGCTTTTCACAGCCACATTCATTAGCTCTGTTTCTTCTTTCATGGGATGAAGTGGATTGTTTTTTATTTTAGTATTACTGTACATCTTCAGTCTTGACCTTCTAACCTTCTGTGACCAGATACAGAGAGAAGAAGAGAGAGAGAGATTTAATTGAAACTCGGCTTATTTGCTGATAAAATCAAGCAGAATGAAATGATATTTAACACGCCGGTGATTTGTCATATTGCAGTATGACCTTTTGGATAGTAATATTGTCCTCTACAGCGTTATACAGTGGAGCTGCTGATGCCCCTCAGTGTTAATTTAGTTGTTTTACTTTAGTTTTACTTTTCTGTACTACTTAGAATCAAACAGGCTTTTGTTACTGTGCCTTTACAGTACTGATATATGTAAATGAACTCTGCTCTGCATTATTGGCTATAATGCTTTAGGCCTCATTCAAAACACAGCCCAGGCCTAAAAAAACACTCCTTCTAACTTGGCTAGCTTGACTGCTGTAGGCTGAATAGATGATTGTGGATGTAAATAGTTGCATAAGGATTGGTCCTTGTGACCTTTTTTTCTCATGTATATTTAACTGTGAAATGAGTTGTGAATTTTTAAGCATGAAATATTATATTCATTTACTTGATTTCAAAACTAAGGTGAGAAAAAACTAGGTTCTACTTTCTGTTAATGTTTCATTTTTAAACATTATTAGCCCCAGCTGACTGTGAAGGCCACACTGGAGGTCACAATGACACTTGCGTACATTTACATTTACGGCATTTAGCAGACACTCTTATCCAGAGCGACTTACAAAAGTGCTTTTCTATTTACCCAAGAAAAACCTCAGCTAGTTAGAATAGACTAATAGTTCAAAGATACCTCTAAGCTTTAGACATTACTAAACACAAGTCAATAAGGTGACCATAGTACTCTGCTATTCGCCCAATGCGTACCCCATCAATATGTCCGAGACAAACTCAGCGGACCTTACACCCTCAGAAACAGGGCCCTTAGTAAAGGCATGGTTCTTTATAGTCTCCAAGAACTCAAAAGCCATTTACCTACAGTAATAGGTTCTCTGCCTGGTCATTTACAAGGAAACCTCTTAAAAAGGGTTCCACTGTTGTTAAGTCAAGTCAACTTTTATTGCCATTCCATCCCATATATAGGCTGTTAGCAGTTTTCCTTGGTGTAAAGTGACATTAACAAAGCAGAAGTACTGAAACATAAAAAAACAACATAATTAACCCCTTATTGCAGAAAGGCTTATTACACACTAAGGTGTGTTACAGGCCATAGACTGTTTAAGGGGGTAAAGATGATTTGATCAGTTAATGTATTTTTTAAAAACTGAATAACCACTGAGAACCTTCTTAAACCTTCTGTCTGTACCTCCATCCAGAGAGAAGGACAAGCAGTCTGAGAGAAACTCATTTGTGGACACAAAATACCTGTGGAACCTGAGGAACCCCAGTACTGACAGCTAAAGGTTAGATATTGTACCATGCACTTTCCCTACCTGTTTTCCTGTTCTGGAAAAAAAATCAAGGATCGAGCAGCGAGTAGTAGTTTCCTTTACCCCCAAATTCAACATTAAAAAAGCTTATTTGGTATAGTTTCACTGTATTACACGCATCCACTGAGCTATTCTTCCTATACATAAATGGATTCTCATTAAGACTCATTTCAGAGAAATACTTCTATACTAATTGTTCAAACACCTTCATTATTGCTGAGGTAATCATTCAACAAACATATACCTGTGTCTTATTATTAAAGTGTAGTTAAAGCAGCATTATGGAGAACTGGCATTCTGGGCACCCCCTACAGTCGAATATGACTCGAGTTAGGCAGCGTTAGCATCTTTGCGATGCCGCTAGGGAGTTGTTTTCAGTCACACCAGACGTCCACCTCGATTAATGGGGAGAGACCAAAATACTTAAAAGTGAGGGTCAGATTTCGAAAGCATACTGATAGACTAAAACATCGGACAAAAACCTCATGAATAGTTTGAGGTTAACTCGAATCTGATTTGGCTGTTCAATTTGTAGATTTGACTGTTATTTATTTTTTTTAGCATTTAAAATGTTGTACAAGAGGTGCTGCGTATGATGAAACAGTACTGACTGTTTTCATTATCGACATATAATGTCAGGCTGCTACAGGGATTAGTGGAAAACTGAGACAGACGACTGCTTGTACTTATGTTTAAAATAAGCTCTTACAGCTTATTTGACGTTTTATTTCAGTTTTAAACACTTCTTTAATTTCTCTTTAAACTAAAAAGAACAATAGAAGGCCTGAAAAAAATATGCAGCATTGCCCGCTTTTAAATAATAATTTCTCGTCTCCTACAGGCGTATTAGGTGACTGCATTTTTCATTAAATATCAACAAACCTGGCACTTTTTTCTGTCCTTCTTGAGTAACTTTTGTCAGTCGCTCTGGATAAAAGCGATAGAAAATGCCTTAAATGGGTAAAATTAGGTTAGGGTTTGGGTTAGGTTAGGGTTAGGTTAGGGTTAGGATTAGGATTAGGTTAGGGTTAGGTTTGGGTTAGGGTTAGGGTTATGGTTAGGTTAGGATTAGGTTAGGGGTAGGGTTAGGTTAGGGTTAGAGTTAGGGTTAGGTTAGGGTTAGAGTTAGGGTTAGGTTAGGGTTAGGGTTAGGTTAGGGGTAGGGTTAGGTTAGGGGTAGGGTTAGGTTAGGGTTAGGTTAGGGGTAGGGTTAGAGTTAGGGGTAGGGTTAGGTTAGGGTTAGGTTAGGGTTAGGTTAGGGGTAGGGTTAGGTTAGGGGTAGGGTTAGAGTTAGGGTTAGGTTAGGGTTAGGTTAGGGTTAGGGTTAGGGTTTCTCAATACTACCTGTGTTAGATGGTTAGCATCAGCATTACATATATTTCTCTGAAGGTGGTTCACCCAAAGCTTTACCTTACTGAGCTCGACTAAGTGTTTAGGATGTATCTACTGTAAAGTCTGCCACTCAAATAGATTTGCAGTGTTGGATGAAGTGTGCTTCAGGAGTTAAGCCTGATAGTAGAAACACACTGCTCTATTGCTAATTGCTAGAACGGCACACAGAGGTTGGGATAGTTTGGAACTTACTCCTGCCGACGCTTGTGCTGTGCTCAGACTTTGGCCTCAGGAGCTGCTTTTATTCTGATCAAAGCGTTAGACTGCAGAGTGATTCTCCTAAGCTCTGTGCATGACTCACAGTATGTAATGCTGACTTATGAGAAAATTCAACCTGTACGTTTGAATGCGCCACATGACTATATTCATCGAGCCCTGCTCTCTTGTCTGAACATGGGTCGAATTGATTGAGCTCCTGACCTGGCAGTTTGGTGCTTGTTGGCGCTGAGGCCTGAGTCTGAGTGAGCTAACATGCTCGGTAGAATTGTAATGAGGAGCAGCATGTTTATATGGTCTCATTCTGGTCTGTGAGCTAACCTCCCAGAGCATTTACTGGTCCTGCTATTCGCTTAACTCAGCCACCCCTTTTCTGTTACTGCTCGATTGATGTGCTGCCGTGGAAAACTGTAGAAGGGCCAGAAGGTTTTAGCAAGAAAGAGAGGAAGAGCTCTGCAATCATGTGGCAGTAAAAAATGACGTTGGTCACTGGCTGGTGTGTAATGTGAAACCGTGTTTTTCCCCTATTCTTCCAGTGTAATGGTTGAGGTTAGAATTTAGGTCAGACAGGCTGATGCTTGACCATGAGCAAAAATAGAGAAAGAGGGAAGGAAGTAAAGGGAAGAACTGACAGGATGGAATGACATATGTATGAGTAATACGGGTCCAGGGTTTACAAAAGCTGTCCTATGAAAGAAACTTATGGAAGGATCATAAGATGAAAACAAAGACGTTCATAAAAATAATCCTCAATGCAGCGTTCTGTTATATTATCTTAAATATTATTTAAAAAAAGGATTTTATTACAATTATTTTATTCTCTTTATCAAAATGTTTTTTTCTTAAGATTTATCTAAGACAAAAATGTATGGAAGGATCTTAAGATACTTTAAGGATAAATTTTAAAATGTATTTTATTAAAATATTTTTAAATATTTTTATCTACATTTTTTTCCTTTAGATTTTCGAGACTTTAGCAGTGGTGAGAGTTTTGTTGTTTTTCATGGCTTGGACCATGTGACTTGTGAAAAGTGCGAATTTAACAAAAGCTTCTGGGTGGCTTTAGAGTCTGTGGGAGGCTGTAGACTCTCCTGTCACTTGAAATTGGAGCCATAGAAGAGGGGTGGACACAGGGTGGTGGTGGGTGTGATGTGGTTGGTCACAGAAGTAAAGGGGGGAGGGGATAATGTATAGAGTGTGGGAAATCGAGGCAGTGGAGTTCAGGGCATGGTCCTTCTCCCAAGATTAAGTTATTTCCTAAATACACATATTGAATCAAATCATGGAGAAATGAGATATTTCCTCATTTAATTATTTCGTAAAAACATCTCCAGGATTACCAGCACAATTGGTGAAGATCAGGGAGGAAAAAAAGCCATGAGAAGATGCCTGTTCCTTATCAGCTGGATCTTCCACTGCAAATATGAAAGGAATCCCTGCTCTAAGCCCTGAAGCAAAAAACAAACATTTCATGCAAAAAAAAAAAATCCTACGAAAAAGAACATTGGCATATATTCCCATCCATATTTTAGGTTTTTAAGCAATAAACGAATCCTTCTGCTATTCCCGCTGCTCCTCCTGTAAATTTCTCTCAGTGTTTTCCTGTCGGATCAGGTTTTTGATGGGGTTAACAGTGGGACGTGACCTGTCACAGTCCTTGTGGGCACAAACCCAAGCCAAGGCTGGAGGCTTGCAGATGCTTTCATTTCTCTTTCTGATCTGAGGCACTGACTAGTGGCTGGAGGCGCGATCACCACAGGGCAGGCAGCACTTCTGAGAAGCTTTGGACAAATAGAAGTCCCTGAAGTTCCCTGTGTAGCACAGTGGAGTCTGTCTTCTGTACAGGGGCAGAGAGTGAACACACTGTTTCCTGGATGGTATGGAAATTTCCCTCGCTGATTTGATAGGTTAGAAAACATCACTCGCCCAGAGAGGGATCTCTCTTTTGCTGATTGGTGTGCAATGAAGATTCAGCCTTGACATTTTGTGAAGAATTGACTTTGAAGGAAGGAAGGAAGGAAGCCATTGAAGAACCACTGTTGGTTCCATGAAGAGCCATGTTTATAACAGATATGTGGGTTTCAAGAACCTTTAAAGGTTCAACCCGTTGATGTAGGTTCCAGTTCAATGATTCTTCACGCTTACACATCTCTTGCAAATATGGTTCCTCTACGGCCTTTATTTTTAAGAGTGTGGGGATTTGTGTAGTTTCTGGTACCATTTGTGGTGGTACTGTGCTGTAAAGCATTTCTTCATTCTCCCCTGATTTCTAGTTGTGCATATTTGTCACGCTAGGGGTTTCAGATCCTCAAACAAAGTATAATATTAGCCAGCATGAGGAAACTAAATATGATTTGCATCTACACACAGACATATCAGAATTTTATGACCCCCTAGGTTTGGAAAGAACTAAGCTCGGATTAGATCAGCTCCATTTACAGACTTGCCGTAAAGGAGCACTGTGTAGTTCTATAATTCCATACTGTAGTCCATCTGCTTCTCTATATATTGTGTTAGCCTCCTTTCAACCTGTTCCTCAATGGTCAGGATCCCACACTGCATGGACACTAACATGGTGGTGGTGTGTTATTGAGTGGATCAGACCCAGCAGTGCTGCTGGAGTTTTTAAACACCTCAGCAAAACTGCTGGACTGAGAGTAGCCCACCAACCAGAACAATACATCTACAAAGTGGACCAATTCGGTCAGAGTGTTTTATGGAGCTGACAGTGAGTGGACACGGTGTTTAAAAACGCCAGCAGCCCTGCTGTGTCTGATTCTTAGTTTTCTTAGATGTTTGTCTGGGTTCTTCTGTAACTTATGGAGCTTGTTTGGTAGGCTGACCACGTCTGGGAGGATTCACCACTGTGCCAGGTTTTCTCCATTTGGAGATATCGGCTATCGGTGTGGTTTGCTGGAGTTCCAGAACCCCAGGATTGACTTTGTAACCCCTTTCAACATTGATATACTAGGAGTGTACGAAAATATTGATATCGCTGCTGTCCAATGAAAAACAAGTATCTCAATTTTTGTCAATTTGTAGTTTCTCCTGGTTTGAACCCTGTAGCTGCTCTGTACACTGTGTGAGTATTTCTGGATGAATAGACCAATAGAAATGCTCTAAATTACTCAGAATAAACTCTTATTTTTCATTGACTTCCATTCAAGGTTTTTGTGTTTCTTGTAAAGTCACCGTTTTGAAAATACATGGTGTTGATTCCCTAAAACACTGTATTGTTTCATGAATAATAAAGATTGGTGGCAGACAGTGGTTTATTTTGTGTTGTGTATAAACCCCAACCACTAGATAGCAGTGTTGTACTCTGATCCTACTGTTCTGATTGGATAAAAAGTATCTGTTCTTTTACTCTGATTTGATGCACATGATGGTGTGTTTTTATAGTATGACAGCTTACCTATCGATACTGTAAACCTGTCTTCAGCCCAATGATATACTCTATCAATAACTTTCTTTCTCATTTCTTGTGACTGATGAAACTCGTTTGACTCGTTGAAACTTGTTGAATCTGGAAAAATTCAATTTAAAAGCTGTTTTGATTTAATTTGATCTACCAGTAATCAAGCCTGGGTGTGTCTGGATTAACTGCTACGAGTTAATAGCTGAATTTGGATAAATGGTTGCTATCAAGTAACTATGGGGAAAATAATTTTTTTCCACTGAAAATTACATTCTCTGTTTATTCAGTTTGTCTAACGATTATGGGCGAATTCTATTTTTGCAGCACTGTACATGTCAATGTTTCTGTAAAGGCCCAATTGTATAAACGGCAACCTCACCAGCATTGATTCCTTTTAAATGTACTTAGTCAGGGTGGGGTTTCCTTAAAGCATCTTAGCACTAGGGATTATTCCGTAAATGGTGGAACAAGCAGCACACTGAGCGCTCTTCTTTGCCAGCTCTTCTAAGAGGCCTTTGTGTAACTGGGCCTAGAGCAGTTTTGATTTGATATGGGTTTAAGAGAAATGTGCTGTAGATTTGTTATCAGGATAAATAATAGGGGTCACAACAGGGCTGTTCCTACTGTATATTATTGGTATATCCATTGTTCTTCTAGAATCCTGACCAGTTCATGTATCCCAGTGCATCATCAATGATGACGAGACAAAATCTGAGAAAACCGAAAACCATCTGTCCAAACTGAGATTTTAATAATATCAATAACTGCCTCCATACAACATCCCAAACATATTAACCTTTGCATGGTATTGCCATAATATGGTATGGCAACATATTAATATTTATGTATATTTATATTTATGCATGGTATTGCCATATGGTATGGCAATCTACTTTTGTCTTGACAATATCTACATATCTAAAAGTTATTTATCCTTTGGAGAAACTGTCCTTTGGGGCTTTAGATGAATGCTGAGTATTAATGACAAAGTGAACATCTCTAAATCGTCTATAGTTGACTTTCAAAGTGAAGTGCTACTATATTCTACAATGTATAGTAGTTAATAGAGTGTGAGGAATGACCTTAGACACCTAATTTCACATTTTTACATTCATCAGTGATACACTATATGGATAAAAGTATTGGGTCACTTGCTCATTCAGAGTTTCTTCTGAAATCAGGGGTGTTAAAATAGAGTATATCCTGCTTTTGTTGGAGTTAATGTCTCTACTTTTCTACTAGAGCTTGGAGGATTGCTGTGAGGATTTGATTGCATTTAGCGACAAGAGCGTTAGTGAGGTCAGGATGCTGCATGATCACAACCCACCTCCAACTCATCCCACCACACCCAGATCATCCCAAAAGTATTGGATGGAGCACCATCCATCATTCCAGAGAACACAGTTCCACTGCTCCACAGCTCAATGGGGGGCTTTATACCCCTCTAGCCCACGCCTGGCATTAAGCATGGAGCCAATAGGTTCATGTTCGTGTTTACTAATGTCTAAGCTTAGAGGTATCCTTTGAATTATTAGTCTATTCTAACTAGCTGAGGTTTTTCTTGGGTAAATAGCAAAGCACTTTGTAAGTCGCTCTGGATAAGAGCGTCTGCTAAATGCCATATATGTAAATGTTAATGTAAATGTTTATCTGCTCCAAAGAGTCCTATTTTATTGGTGTACCTGCCTGAAGGTGATGTGTTAAAAAAAAGGCTGATCAGTGTAGGTTGTTAACAACTGCTCATGGTTCTATAATATTATTAATTAATATAATTAATTAATTAATGAGATTAATATACATATTTTAAAAGATTTTTTCTACTTGTTTTAAGTGATTTCAGCTTGTTCCTTGGGTAGATCAATTTGCTTAGTTTAAAACATAATACATAACTCACCTTTTGTCAAGTTATGTCGACTTAAAATTATCTGCCAGTGCGAACACACACTTTCAGTAGAGGAAATTACCTAAAACAAGTCAAAATAAGAAATAAAATATTAGATAAATATCAGATAAATATCTGAGACTAGATTTAAGCTACAAAACAAGCTTCAGTGTATTATTAATGCTTTCTGATGTAATATTCAGTGTCGTGTATTTTAAACATCTTTTAATATTGTGATTAATCTTTTTTGCCACACTGTCCTCCCTTATGTGTATTCCCTCAGATGGCATCATCTTCCTCAGTCATACACACATAAGCTTTTTGTATTCAGCTCATCAACTGATGATGTTCAGAAAAGGTTTCCTGCGTGCTGTCTGATTTTCCTCTACCCCCCCCCACCACACACACACACACACACACACACACACACACACACACACACACTCGAACATGCACTCATACTCACACACAATTACACCCCTTCCCTCCTCCTGTCAGTCACACGGCTGTAAGTTAATCAGTGTGTCTGCGTGTGTGTGTGTTTGCTCCTGCAGTGCTGTGATTGAAGAGGCCGTCCCGCTGTTCCACACACACTCCTCCTGATCTCACACACGCTTCCTGGGATCAACATGCTGGCCCTCCTGTTGGCTTCACTGCTGGCCGTCCCTTCTCTCGGTGGGTGATGTGTCCTCTTCCCTCCTCTCTCATTATCTAAAGACCACAACCCCTGTCAGCCTGAACACCAGCAGCAGCAGCAGCAGCAGCATCCAACCCCTCAGCCACAAGCACTGGCTCCATTAACATCTACCATAAAAAGGGGGGTTCGCTAAGATAATTAATATGAAAAAAATATATATATAATAAAACATAAATAAAATTAAATTAAAATTAAATCAAATATTTTAAATGGAAAAGGTACACACACTAAGAGCAACATTGAGGTTATGTTTGTATTGTAAGATATGGTCATTATCGTGACTGGCATATATATATATATGTATATATATATACACACACACACACACACACACACATACACACACACAACTGACACCAAGACTTTAGCAGCAGATCCTTTAACCGCCATATGAGGCCAAAGGGTCAAAGTAAAAATTTTTAAAAAGTATCATGGAGCAGAATAGCAGAAATGTAATGTCCCCATATAAGGACGCTGGGTTTTAAGAGGTTATGTCCTGTAAGATGTAAGGTGGGGCCTCCATGGGTCGCATCAATGAGCCTTAGGTACTGACCACTGCGTACCACGAACCACCCACTGACAAGTAAACACCTTGTGTCCCAGTCATCATTCAATATTATACCATATAGCTCTGCTTAATATTGGTGAAAAAATGACAAATATGGCTGTATTGTCTTGTCCTGTTGTATTTTCCTTGTGTGCTGCTAATTTTCTAGTGCTAACTTAAACTGATACCTTTAGCCAGTAACCGCCAGTGTGAAAAACACACACCTCAAACAGCTCCGATACTAATCTTTCAAACCAAATCTGGTCCTCTATTCTCGAATCATATCTCTTAATAATCAGGGCGACTGTAGATCAGTGGTCATCCATCAATACGTTAATATGGTGCGAAATGTTTCATTTTATGGAGACTGCTGTACACGTCGCTGAACACTCCAGAAACACTGCCTGTCATGTTCTTTTTTTATGTTCCTTCTATATTTCATCCTGAAGAATCTTCCTTAAATGAAATATACATGAATTTACAGTCAGAACCTCTTTAATCTGCTTTATGAGTTTTATATCGAACTCCGGGTTCACATAAAAGCACCCGGAAAGTTTCTGTCCCTTTTCAGCTGAAGTCAGGAGAAGGTCAGGGATTTAATAAGAGTAGTGTAAAAGCGGGATTGTAAAGCAGACAGATGGACTGTAAAACACGCAGGATTGATCAGCAGAGGGAGACAGGAGGCAGAAAGGAAGAGAGGCTGGGTTTTCCCATCTGACTCAGCGCCTGAGGCAGCAGTTTCCCGTTGGTGGGTGGGTGTGTTTGGGGTTATGATTGTGCCTCTTCGCTGGGTGTGGAGTCTGGATTTCAGGCCGCAGCGCTGCTTTCATTATGCAGGCATTTGCAGAGCTGCTGTTTCCGCTGTGGATCGCTCTGAAGGGAAGCCTATAGTAAGCCTATACAGTATGTTATTGATGTGTAAGTTAGAAGGACACAGTTAGAAGATCACAAGTTTGCTTCCTGACTTCTCTGTGAACTCTGTACAGATGAGACACTGTACAGATTTGTTAATGAAGGACTCATTAGATTAACTAGGTTTTGGGCTCGAAATATTGAAAATAACAGAAAATAAAGGTGTGCATGGGTTTTTGAGCAATGCCACAGAAGAATCACTTTATTTCCACGCAGAACAGTGACTGTAACAGAGATGTGTGAGTGTCAAGAACCTTTAAATTGGTACCTTTAATTTGTACATAGGCCCACGCTTTAGTTCTTCACCTTTATAACTGCACTTCTCGACAAATTAACATCAAATTCAGAGACCCTAAAATAGAACTCTGTGGGACTCCACACAAAATGCTAAACCACTACCGAAGAAATATAGCAGTTTCGGCAGTAGGATTATCAACAGGATAATAAACCTAACGTTCAAAAGGTGTAAAGGTTCTTTACGCTACAAACATGGTTCTTTATGGAAGTAAAAGCAGTTATTCTAATCTATGGCATCACATAAAGAAACATTTGTTGTACCTTATTTATTTATTTATTTATTTATTTATTTATTTATTTAATATACCTCCAACATGCCAGCAACACAGAGGAAGGGAAAAACCTTCTTAACTTTCAGTGGAAGTCAAGGTAAAAAGATGTCTGTGTCCCCCATTAGAGTTGTGCTATATAGAGAGGGACTGTTTAGTTTACTAAGTAGTGGTGGAAACACAAGTCATCATCATGAGTCAGCACCGGTCACATAACAAACGTGTGGATGGCTGAGTCGTGTTTAAAGCTCTGTTCACACCTGAACTGAACTCTCAATCAGTAAAAGGAATAACCTAATGACTGTGTGAGGTTGCTTAGAAATGTAAGCCTCCCATTAACGAACTACAGGGGTAATACCTGAGATTCACAGCATGTGGTTGCTTGTAACTTTCACTTGCTCTGTTGCATTCAACTGGCTCCAGTTCATAACAAGACATCACAATTTATTTTGGTATAAATGTCAGCTGATGTAGTGAGCTACAATGTTTACTAAGAATGACGAGTGCATTGTGGGAGATTGTAGTTCCCTTAAAGTGCCCTAAAACTGAATATGGAGCCATTTCGGCCATAGCCTATGTAAATTCGAGTCATTTTGGAGCATTTCTATTGGTATGATATTGTAGCATGTTAGCTCTTGAGTAGTATATTTACTTGTGATCAGCTAAGAAACTAGTATTATACTTTTATAATCTTAAATGCTAAAAATAATAAAACTCTAGTTATACATTATCATATTAAACTGCAGGAGCACCTTCTATATCTATATCTTCTATATCTCGTACCAGCTCAGCACAAACACTAACGCACCACTACCATGTCAGCGTCACTGCAGCGCTCAGAAAGACCCACCACCCAAATACTACCTGCTCTGCGGTGGTCATGTGGGGTCCTGACCGTTGAAGAACAGGCTGAACGGAGGCTAGCAAAGTATGCAAAGAAACAGATGGACCATAGTCTGCAATTACAGAACTACAGAGTGCTCCTATATGGAAACAAAGAGGAGGTGTTAATCATATGGCCGATCAGAGTATATATAGTGTACATAGAGTGTGTGCATATGCACAAGCAAAGGTCTCAGAACTGTTCCAAGAAGTATAATCGTTTCAGCCGTGTTGATAGGGATGGTGTGTGAGCGAGTTAGTGGATGACCTTGCGCAGGAGTGTGTGAGGTTGCTGTCCCTTCACGGGATTATCAGCCTTAATCCTTCTACTGCTTCTTATCCTCATGCTTCTGCTATGCTGATAATTGCTCATATCTTTGAACAGGATTAAGTGCTCTCGCTCTCTCTCTCGCTCTCTCTCTTACACACACACGGAATTCACTCAACTGCTCAACAGGGCAGAATACACATCGGCTTGTGCTAAATATGTGTTTCGTGCAGTCTGTCCTGTTGGATATTTTGGGAAAATCTTTTTTATGCAACTTCTGTTTTTACTATTACAGACATTTGGGACGAAGCAGTCCAGAGTTTAGCTTAGCTCGACAAAAGCTATCATTAACCGAATTTAGACACTACATAAATGCTGCCTTGTTGACATGACGCAACTAGCCAGCTTTGGCCTACTCTGTCAGATCTAGAGGACTGGAGTCTGTGCCTCCGTCTTTAACCATGTCTTCTTTAAAATGCTGCTGTTCTCTTAGCCGAGGAGGAAAAAGTCACATCTCAATCCCCAGAGAGACAGATAGGAGCAAAATGTGGTCCCTGCTTTAGTAATGCAAAGGCTATGAAGTGCCTCACCTCGTTCCTTTGCTGAGGAACTCTCTGAGAGAGACAGAAGAAAAACAGAACAGACTAACCAGCTAGCAAACATACAGGGTTCATAAACTTACACGGCTTAGGGCTTGAGTGTCGTACCCATGTTCTCCACAAGGTTGGTGTGGCGCAACAGATAACACCAGTACCTGCCACTGAGCTGCCACACCATGTGGGAGACTGGGGTTCGATTCCCGGTCTGGGTGACTGTGCTGCGCTACACCAATATGAGTCCTTGGGCAAGACTCCTAACACTACACTGACCCACCTCTGTAATATGAGCAACCCTGGAAGTCGCTCTGGATAAAAGCATCAGCTAAATGCCATAAATGTAAATCAGCTAAATGCCATAAATGTCCACATTCACAGCTGTGGCCTGTTTAGGCTTGGTCTTTATTGCTGAGCTGGAGCTATTGTAACTATTATAGCTAATGTAGCTAACATTTCAGGGAATAAGACATACTGTTAACTGTGAACAGATCCTGTTCAGATAGCTTGACCATATGTCCTTTTTTATATTGTGTGAAATGTCTGGGATTTTGCAGTAATTTCACATCTGTGATTTTTTTCTACATTCTGTGTGCAGATGTATACAGCTTTGAATGTCCCGCCTTCTTAATTTCACTATTGATCTACATGTACATTACATTTACATGACATTACATTTCAGGCGTTTAGCAGACACTCTTATACAGAGCGACTCACAAAAGTACTTCACTGTTTACTCCGAAAAATACCCTTAGAAAATTACCCTAAAAAAATTATGCACAATGAAAGTAGATGTTTTGCCATATAAGTTATTAATTTAACTTATTAGTTTATTTATTTATTACTTATTTACATGAGTAAATGCTTATGTATTAATGTTCATTTCACATTTAAATTAAACATTAAACAAAATAAACAAATCTCTTACTGTTGTTCAGCCAGATTAATTCATTTTAAGGCAGCTGTGAAAAGGACAAATAAGGACCTTGGTCAGTTCTGACAAGCTTCATTTGAACCAAAAAAGAGACTCTGATTAACTGTTGATCAATACAGACGAGGTCTGACTTAAAATGGACTAATGACAACGTCGTTGTATGTAAGGCTAGGCCAGTCATGTCCAATAAAAATGTCAGTGGTTGTCTCTGGTCAGTCACGTTGTTAAAGAGCTGTGCGAGTGTGAAGACCTTTTTAAAGGTTTAAAGCATTCACTTGATGTGGAGGTTCTTTACAAATGAAAAGGTTCCTCAGACAAGCATTGGTCTTCATGGAATCAAAACTTTGGGTATCCCTGGTCAAAAGTTCTGGTACTGTGAATAGACAAGTGGGTTGAATATGAACAGATGATCTCCAGATTAGTGTAATGCTGCTTTGTACAATTTTAGAGTGGAAAACAAAGAAGAGAGGCGCCATGCAAAAGTTTGGGTACCCTAAAAGATTTGTAATTAATGAGTTTGTGAGTTTTATGGCTTGTTCACAGTGATCGGTAGGAAAAGGTCAGGCGAATTTCAAAGCTTTGTAAAATACTGTGACTACTGTGCTAAATCAGTGGTAATCAAGGAGGGCCTTTTCGTGAAGGTATGGGGATGTTTCAGCCCTCAACTGCCCCCTAGTGGAGGTACAGTGTCTATATAAAATTATTCACCCCCTTTTATTGAATGTATAAATGGAATCACTGTCAATATAATTTGGTTTTTAATTTACAAAAGAATGTACAAAATGTATAAACTCTTTATTGTCACAGTGAAATGTAAATAATTAAATAAAATTTTAATTCTATAGTTTAAAATGAATGATTGCATAAAAATTCACCCCCCTTAACACAAGGTCCAGGCACTTGGTGCTAGTAGTCTCACAATTAGTGAAATGGTCACCAGTGCAGTGAATGTGCTTTAAGTGACTGTAGTATAAAGACACCTGTCTGTGGAGTCCTGTTAGTGGTTAATTAGTAATTATAGAATAAATTATTTAAAAATTAAAATGATTTAAAAGGTTATATTGACCATGTTTCCATTTATAAAACCAAAAAAGAGGAAATCATCAATGAGGATGAATTCTTTTTATAGGTACTGTAGCTTTCATTATTCAGATAAACAAGAGGTATGCAGAAGGGAATGTGAAAGTTCATCACAGCCCTATGAGTTCACCATGGTCGCACAGTGCTGCTGAATTGCAGTTGGCTCAGCTGATCTGGCCACAGTGTGAGTGAGCGCGGCTTTGTGGAATGGTCTTCTGTCATATGACTCCTGGAAGTTGCAGCGGAGAACCAGCCTGCATTTCTCATCATCCTATCCTTCATTCCTTCCTTCAATCCTACTGAACTCATCTGTGGAAACTCTCACACTAAGTCAGAGTGGATGAGCCATGGATCAGCCAACACTGGACATAGCTTTCTGATTTTATTGGAGTTGCTGGAGATGCTGCACCTGCTTTCGTGGGACCATAATACTTTCTCTTCTCTCTTCTTATCAAGCAGGGGTGCATTAGACGACTGCACACTCTTTTAAAAAGGTCCCAAAAAGACAGTTCTTTGTGATACCAAAAAAGAGCAAGCCTAAAAACCTTTCAATTGATGGCTCTAGAGAATATTTACATAATGTAAACACAACTGTACACATGTATCATCATGTAAAGGTGTACCTTTTTCATGTAGAACATGGTTTATATTAATTTCTCACCCTTAAGGGAGCCAAATGTGGTTCATCCATGGCATTGCCCCAGGAACCCTTTATGGTATCTTTTGTTTTTTTGTAATACATTAGATTATGAAAGAGAAGTTGAGGAGAAGCTCTTGACTGGTGGAGCTCCCCTGGTTTTGCTCTATGCTCAGGAGATCATCAGAAGGTCAGTAGATCAAATCCCAGTGTTGTCATGAGAGCAAAACTGCTAAGGTAGAAGTAGTGCTATCCTTTTTAATGCTCTGGAGCTGCCGCCCATGAGCCAGCGTTTCTCAGTTGAGAGATAAATGAGCATTGCTTTGTGTTTGAATAGCTGTGTTGCTGTGGTCATTCTCAAGAGTCGAGCCCAGTCCTGGAGCTAGAAATGAGCTTGATTAGCCTTAGTCATTCCAAGGATCTGTCCTCCATCCACAAACAAACACCAATGGACAAAACCGCTCAGTCATTATAGTCCCTGCAGGATGTTCCTCCTAAATTGCATGTTCCTCTGGATGTTGTAAGACCAACTACAAACACCATCAAACTGTAGTCGTGCAAGAGGGGCCGCAAGCCTTAACCCTGTTTGCTTCAGCAGCCTATATGAACTTTTTTTTAGTCCTTTCCTTTGTAAACACTTTGTTTTATCCCCCAGCATTTCTCGGTAAGAGATGAATGACTATTGCGCTGTGTTTGAATAGCTGTGTTTTGATTATTTCCAGTCCAGCCTAGTCCTGGAGCTAGAAATTAGCTTGATCAGCTAATAGCTATGCCAAGGAATCCTATTGTGGTTAAAGCAGGACGTTTCTCCTTAATTGCAGGTTCAACAGTTTGTCTAGAAGCTCTAGGACCTTGTCCACATGTCCGTGGGTATTGTTTGAAAAGTAACTTTTCTATTCATTTTCGCCTTTTGTCTGCAGTCCAACTTTGTTGTAGGTGACTTTTTTTAGATGAACTGTTTTGCAAAACTTTCTATATTCAGAAACTGTTAACAGTGTGGTTGTGTATATGAGGAAAAACTGTTTGCGCTATTATCTCCTTCGTTTAGGCTACATGTAGGGCTGGGCAATATGACAATATTTTATCGTATCGTGATCAATTTGTTATCGTGGTACACAATATGTTTTTCTAAGCATATAAAGGATGTCATCAGTGCTTGAAGAACACTGATCAAACGGCCATTACAAACAGTGTAATTAGTCTGGTGGAACTGGATGAAATGCTGCATATTTTGAGTAAAAATCACTGTAATCAGTATAGGGGGGTGTATGAATAGTACTTCTAATATCTAGTAGTAGTCTTTTGCTACCAATGCATTTCTTAGTACAATTGCGTAGTACAATTGATATTGTGTATCATGAAAATATCTTTAAATATCGGGATATTACCATATCGTCTAGCCCTAGCTTTGTGCAATGGCGGTGTTTAGTTAAGCCAAATCTTTCTTTTGATGCAAAGGTTATTTATCAATTTAAAGCTCATATCTGTTCTACCAAAAAGGTTCTTAATGGAGCCAAACATGTTTCTTCTATGGCATCACTGATTTGCGCTATCCAAATGATTTATGCTATCCAGATATCTGCTCTATACATCTGCTGGGAGCATTCTAATGGAATAGCTTTAATAAAAAAGCCAACATACACCAGCAAACCAGACCAACATAACCTGAGGTTGACTCTTTTTAGATGAAGATGGATGTTTGAACATTTCATGATTAATGGGCCAATATATCTGCCCAAATTAATTTCACTTTTTACAGTCATGAGGACATGGTCTGGTATTTGGTGTTGACAAACAGGATAGTTTCATGTAATTTTTTTAGTTAGTATATTGGAATATGTGGCTTTAAAAAGACAATTAATCCAAAAGTAAGTGAAAGTAATCAGAATAAGCAGTAATGTTTTTTTCTTCATTTTAATTTGTCAAATTGTTTCCAATTTTCTCCCAATTTGATGCTGCCAACTAACCCTAGCGCTAGCAATGCTCCTGACACTGGGAAGGTAAGCCAGCAATCACCCCCTTACAAACTCCTGTCGATGTGTCATCGCCAGACAGCCGGCCAACATCGCTTCAAGAGTGTTGAGGGGAGAGAGCGCCATTTATTTACGTACCAGGAGAGACAGCATGGTCAATTGTGCTCTGTCTGACTCTGACTGCTGATGGCAAAGTGGTAGCGTATTCGACCGCTGAGCAACTCTGAGCTCGGAATGCATTTTTAAAGTAACCCCCCCAGCTCTGGCTATATCCAGCACTCTCACGACACAGACCCCGACGCTTTTGGACGAGACCCGGTGGGACCTCGAGGTGGTGGGACAACTCTGAAAATAAAGGGGTTGCTGTGGAAGAATGGAGAGAGATTTTTTGTTTGTCAGGGACATCGCTGTTGTCGCTGAGTGAGCCGCTTTGCCCGCACATTAAAGGGCAGACAACAGCAGTACGAGTGAATGTCACTGTTGGTTTGGCATGCTGCTGACAGCGCCTGACAGCCTGATTTTATGTTGTTATGTGGATAAAGATTTTTTTTAAACAGTGCTTTTGTGGAAGGGATGAAAAAAATAAATACCCATGTACACTTGGACTGGGCCTAAGAGCAACTACACACACCAGCAGACGGTAGTAATAAAGTAGGGGCCTCAAGCCTTAACCCTAATTTCTTCAGCAGCGTCCCATATTGGCATTTTTCAGTCCTTTTCTTTGTTTTCTGCTTTGCTTCTCCTGCTCCTCAAGGTATGATCTAAATAACAATGGGAAAGGAACTCATGGCCTTGCCTGTGCTGTTACCAAAACCCCACTCCTCCCTCTGGAGATTACAATGTGACCCTCTCCCCTCAGCTAATAGAATGTGACTTTTTCACCCGGGTGGAAGTCCTGGAGGAATTGTATCCAGAAAGTGGGGCTGGCTACTGGGGGTTTTTTCTCCTTCTTAATTCACTGAAAAGTAACAGTTACTCAAATTTCTGAAGAAGACAGAGTCATGAAGACATAAACGAGCAGTGTATAATCACTTCTCTCCCTCTCCCTTTCATTGCCTTTCTCTCTTTCACACGCGTGCACGTCCGTCTTGTCGTTCTCTGACTGTCTGCTGGCCTTATCTCTGTCAGCTCTTCAGCCACTGCCACTATCATCAGCAGTCTGAGCCCATTAACAGCTTATTGATGGGTATGAGAGCAGCACAGCACATCTGATAAAGCCGCTGTCGCCACTGTCACCCAGAGCGAGCGAGAAAGAAAGAGGGCGAGAGACACGGATGGAGGAGTGAAATGCGAAGGGAGAGGAAAACTGACAGTTAAGTGATTGAAACAAATATCACTTAGTAAAAAAAAAAAAATGATAAAAATCAGGGCAGGACTCAAGGACTCAACACCTAGACAAAGACCAGGACTTCTGGTTTCTTCCTTGCACACCTTTCAGGAAAGTCAAGCTGGCGTGGTCTCTTGATGGAGATGATATTTTAGGATTGTTGGAGACTTCTTTACACATCTTGTGGTCTGCGCCTGTGCTAAACTTGCTAGGACAGCATGATCTGGTCACATTGGCAGCTGTTTTACTTGTAAAGTATTTAGCAGACAGTGGAACGGGTGATTTCTAATGGTTCTGAGATCTTTTTTAAATCCCAAGCATATGCATCTACAACCTTTTTTCTGAAGGCATCAGAAAGCTCTTTGGATCTCACCATTGGTGATCCCACTCACTAAACTAACACCAAACTAAATCCCTGAGGTTTTAAACAAGACAGGCTCCTCCAAAGTCCTCTCTAATGATGATCTAATCATCTGCAGCTGATGTGAGTCTAATTTTAGGTGTTTCAAGTAGTTACAAATGTGGGGTGTCCAAACTTTTTCCTCACAACAAAATTGCATTTTTTAAAACTTAATTTCCCTCCCCATTTTTAGATAGATGATTACCCAACCAGCTTCTTAGTACTCTTCCCCAGATCACATGTAATCAATATGACACATGCCTTCTCCAATACGCAACTTTTTTGGTGTTCAAAAAAGAGGATACTGGGGACACAGGGGTGGCTGCCATGGTTAGAATGTTGTGGCTGGGGAGGAGGCCTAAGTTGTAGGACCAGGGGAGTTTAATACCTTTAATACCTGAAACCATTTACTAATTAGCCACGACTAAATAATAGCTTTAATAGATAGAATAGAATAGATACAATTCCATTATTTCACTCTTTTGTGTCAGCAGGCTTTAATGGTGTGTGTGATGCTTATTTGATTACTGATTTGAAACTGGGAGCTTGGTCCACTTGCAACTGAACCACTCTCTCTCTCTGGCAAGCAGTTTGACCAATGGTTGCATGTAAAAGGAGGTGAATTTCCAATGAAAAACATATAAAAAAATATTTTACATTGACTTCTATTGAAAGTTAAGAAGTTTTTTTCCCTTTCTCCTGTAAAGCTGCTGTATTGAAGATACATGTTTTTCATTGGACAGTTATTATATATATATATATATATATATATATAGACCAGTTGTGTCTGTAAGAAGGTTGGGCCTTAAGAGCCTGTAAAAATCTGATCACAGAATATAGAAGCCAATGCTGCCATGAAATCAATGCAGTTTTGCAATTCTGGCTTGATGTGTGTTTGTAGATCCCAAAAAAGAGGAGGCATGGTCCCTACATTAGCTTTGTAACTCCAGTGCAAAATGAAGGACACGAGACACCAAATATGTCTTGGATGATTGGATGTATATTTTTAATGCTGTTTTGATGAGCGTTTTGCTGGTATCACTCATGCTGAGCTGTTTGATGAGTGGCTGGTCAGGAATCGTATGAACAGATGGCCATTAGATGTAAGCTGAAATGTGTTTAGTTTATATATATATATATAGAAAGAGAGAATCACAGGGGGAGTAAAAACAGCCTGTAGCTGACAGTGTGTGATTATATTTGGACAATACCTGGACAGAATGTTAATAAAACTCATCCGAATGGAACTCAAAGTGCTGATGGAAATGTGTGGACAGGAGGAACAGAAGGAGGGAGGGACGGGTGCAGCTGGAGAGAGGAAAAGAGAAGGAAAAAATGGGGGAAAACATCAAGAGTCTGAAGTGGGACATGGGAAGGTGAGAGAGAGAGAGATAGAGAGAGAGAGAGAGAGGTTTTGATTTGACAAGATTTCTCTGGGAGAGAGGTGTCATGTGTGGACGTGCGACTGTGTCTCATCTCCGCTCTGCTCTGACCTGGTAATGACCTGGAGAGAGAGTGATAATCCACTCGTCCTGCTTCGGATGGAAATGAGAAAGTGACAGGTCAGCTAGACTTCCTTTGTGCCGCTGGTGTGTATTAAAGCTGTGAGCCGTCAGATCCTACACGCGATTCCTTTTCCTTTTAGGCGTGTATACAGGCTGCAGGTCACAGAGTTTCCTCAGCAGCATCTGCTACTCCCTATTTACTGGTTTAAAAACGGTAGGTGAATAAATCAGGAATCCCCTCAAGCTGCAGTTCTTTGTCCGTACCACCTGAGGGCGATGCTGTCACACTGCAGTTTTCTAGCTCTGGGGTAAGGCCTTACAGAGAGTACAGTTCAGGTAACGTCTGCCTGATTTCTGTGTCAGATGTAAAAAAAAAATAATAATAATAATAACACTCAGGCATTTGGAAAGGGGTGTATGCGTGTGTGTATGTGCTGTGTAGGAAAACCTGGAATCTACCCACCATTTACAAATAACACAAGTCGGCAGGAAGGTACAGGTAAAGTGCTTCTTGTAGAAGCTACGTCTTTCATTTTTTTATAATTAAAATGATTTAAAGCAACATTATGTAGCATTTTGTACCTTAAAGTGACAGCTTTGCGATAATGGTGATGCTCCACTAACTTGGAATAGGGGGAATAGTGCCTCATTCGTTGCCTCTCTGGGCTCAGCACACTGCTAACTGCACTTTTGCTCACAAGAACTGCGTAACGATGCATAACCCGAGTCATATTTGTGTGAAATCCAGTAATATTACTCTACCGCCTTAGTCCACATGCTTCTTTACTTTAGATGCTGGTTCTGTAGCTCTCAGCTTGTGCAGAAATGCATGTGTCAAACGTGTCCTTTATGGGTGGCTCAAAGTGCAAGTTCCACTTCCCCGACTGTAGGGGGAGCCCAGTAGCAAGAGAAATCTATTTAGCATAATGCTCCTACCAACACGTCCTGTTGGTTACTTAGGGTAAGGTTAAGATTTCAGGTTTACAGAAATAATTTCAGCGGCCTTTCAGACACCATCAGAGGTCCTGTGCATGCTTGGAATGGTCAGGTCTGTAGTGGGACCTACTCAATATTAGGCTGGTGTTATTAATGTTATGGATGATTGATCTGTTTGTCCATATATATACGTACATATAAATGGCTATCAGCATATTAAGCAGGTAGCAGTAATGCTTTGGCTCATTGCTATTTGTAATGATATGAACTTCTTGTAATGCAATTTGACCAAGGTTATTCAAGCCTGTTTCGCAATGGATCCTTTGTGGATTTGATGCAGAGTCAGCTGTTTTCCTAAATCCAACATATATGAATAATTAATTAATTAATTAATTAAATTCAATGCGGTCTTTAGCAAACATTTGGGCAATCCTGGTCAAATTGCATGCTCATATGACCATCAGCATATTTTAGGCCATCTGCGTATCCCCAAATCAGCTTGATCTACAGGCAACACTACAAGAACCCGGTCGAGAACCCAGTTCAGTCACTGGTAATCAGCGCTATTCGCTTCAACTGTGGTCCTAATGTTTTGGCTCATTTGGTGCATATATTGCCAATGGCTTAAAACGAACATATGTGTGTGCGCGAAGTCCTGAGTGAATTACGCACCACTACGTGCACGGGTGTGCACACACTTGCAAGTGCATTTCCAATGTGCTGTTCTGTGAATCCGTGCACGTCGGGCCCTGCAGCTCAGAGCGGAGTGATGGAGGGATGATAGTGCTCCAGTCAGTTATCGAGCACTTTAAAATGAACCTGTATGTTTCTCCACAGGTAGATATTGAGCCCTGTGTTTTTCAATGATATCGAGCGCTGTTATTTGAAGCTCTGTTTGTCTGTATGTGTGTGTGCCAATGTGTGTGTGTGTGTATATGTGTACCAAGTCACGCATGCGCGTGTGGCCCATGGCTGGGCTGATATTGGTCTAAAGAGTGTGTGTTATATTAGGAATGGAGGCGCTGGGCCCCCTCTGTTATTGAGTAGAGCGCATTGAACCTCGATGCATTACAGCTTGTGTTATTAAAGTTAGAGATAGGAAGGTGTGTGTTATTGAACCATGGAGCGACTGATACGGATGGAGAGAGTGGGGGGGTAGAGGGATAGCAGGGGAGAGCGTGAGGGAGATTGATAGAGACAAGGAGGATGAGGGAACAGAATTTGAAGACAGAGTGGAAGTGGGAAATGGAGAATGTGGGGGTTTTGTACTCTTAAAGATCCCTAAGCAAAGTTTTTTAGGCTGCCGAGGAAAGAAGCAGTGGTTCCACTGTAGCTCACTCTGCAGCTTGAGCTGAGATGACCCCAGCTGTGCATATTGGGCAGAGAATCCCTGATGAGGATACTGATAGTTGTACACTTTAGTTAGTAGTGTGTCAAATTTCACAGTATCTACATCAACCTGAAATATAAGAGTCAGTTATGATGAGAGATATTAATATGTAGAAAAGTATGCACTTATTTCTTTGGCTAAATCAAATCTAAAGGGCTTGTTTTGATTGGAAAAACTATTTATACAGTCGTGTAGACAGTCATGTTTGTGCTTTCAGACTTCAGAATACTTTTGTTATTGGGCTGCGACAAGCGACTTAATTATAAACTATTTTGATCATCGAATAATCGGTCTATTATTGAAGCGAATAATCGATTATTTACATAATAAATCACTAAATAACCAAATTACCCTTATGCAGCTATCAGGTATGAAATTTAGCTCCACTGTTTTCAGAAATTCACTGTTTTCCGTTAATTCGTTTTCCCATGATTTTCCCAAGACAAAAGACAGGCAGATGCGAGACATTGGGCTCTAACTTACACCCTCCAAAAGGCACGTTGTGATGCTAATTGCTATCTTACACCCCACCAACAGTCTATTTTCCTACCTTCCGCCTGTGATGTTCAAATAGCAACTCTGCTTACGAATATATCTACGCCGATATCTATGGCATGGTGGTCTCGAAATGAGATGTGTTCAGGTCACAGGCGCCACTGACAGCAGTGCACAAACCTACAGTGCATGCCAGTTGGCAGCTATGCTAACTTTTACATCAATAATAAACAGAAATACAAAATAAAATACTATTATTCTAGAGTCGAGACACTCCACTGCCTCAGCAAGCCTTCCCAGGCCGTGAGCAATGCACCATTGAAATAGCAATCCACCAAAGTCAGACCACACCTGAATCTTAATGGGAATGGCACGTGACACGCTGAATGGTTTATTGCATGTTACGCCCAAAACACACCCATGATTAATTACATTTATTACACCATAAATTAAGCTGTGCGTTTGATGGCTCGCCTAAAGATTGCTAAAATAAGGCCCATTAGCTGCGTTCCAAAGCATAGGCTGCAGCCAAGGTAGGGCGGGTCCTTCATAGGCAGAGATGGGATTTATAGGACATTCGATTGGTAGGAGGGGCTTCAGGCATATTCCTCTTGCCAAAATGTTGTTATTTCATAACAGCAACATTGGAGATACAAGGTTTATGCACTGTGCAGACGTTTCAGGCACCAAAGCACATTATTTTAAACCATTTATCTCCTCAATAAGAGTGTTTTTGCTGGTAAAGCAACTCCAGAACACGTTATAACAGATGCTGGTAAACATAAATACAGTCAAATGTTACAAGAATCGCTCATGTTGAAGAAAGTACTTGAGATCTTATGAGATAGTTTGAACAACAGAGCTTGGATCGCATGGATGTGTTCAACTGCATCACCAGCTCACCTGATTTAACCCCATTAAGCAGTGATTTACCATATATTAGATAATTTAAAGACTTCATGAAGCATTGAATTGTAATAATAATCAAACAAAATCAGGTCAAAGGTCAGAAATGGAATTTGTCTGAAACGACCACAGTTACAGGGTCTATAAATAGAACCGGACCTCTGGACGTTTCATTACATTTTACAGCATGGGACCATTATGCTTCTAACTCTAACTAAAACACTTGTGGACCCCAATTAAGTAATTATGTGACTTGGTGAAAAGCGGGAGGTAATTCAAATGTGTCAAAGCATGGAGGCAAACACTTATTCTCTTTTTTAATCCTTTCTTTTTCATTAGTGTAATTAAATGTTTTTTTTTTGATGTTCTAAACTGCTTCCCGTTGAGTGGTAAAAATTTCATAAGTTAAACACATCATGGTGCTGTAATTTAAGACAATATTAGGTCTAAATGGGGTGAACAGGCATTTTTAACAGGAAATGAGTTGAATATTGCATGTTCATTTGGTTTCGGCTCGGAAACGTGATGTTTTTATAGGGATGCACCGATGTGATATTGGGATCGGGTATTGGTCCCGATATTAACAAAATTAGCTGGATCGAGTATCGGATAATTTGGCTGATCCATGGAACCAATCTTTTAACTTTAATTTAGTGGCGTGAGACTGCACTAAATGTGCAAATAAATAAATTACAAATGGTAATTTAGTACATTTATATCTATGAGTTAATTTATTATATTATATAAAGTCATGTTTAAGTCAGTACAGATACCTTAAGTCTTTCCCACGTGGTGAAGTATAGGGTTTATTAATTCAGCAATGGTATCGGACTGGTATCGGGTATTGGCGGATATGCAAAATTTATGTATCGTATCGGTATCGATATCGGAACTGAAAAAGCCAGATCAGTGCATCCCTAGTTATTTATCTTTATAGCAGTCAGTGGCATCACAACATAACATGCATTAATGATAATCAGTATGCTATGAGTATATCTTTTTCAGCTGACCAACTACATGTTTAGGTATAATTAGTGTTGGGTATAGTACAAACCAGCACTTAATTACATCAGTAATTAAGTACAATTAAAAAGCAATTATAATTTTTTATAATAATGCTGGATTTTTGTACAGATCCTGCAAGTTATTTGCAAGAACTGTAAGATTTTCAGTTTGTAAATAAGAAAATACTGAAATAGTATGCAGCTCTAAATATTCACAGTTTGAACTTCTGATTTACATTTTTTTTTGCACAGCAGTCTCAGCACAGAGGTTCCTCAGGATGGTGCAATAAAAAAGTTTTGTAGCGGAACGGAGCGTCCAAGGAGGTTACGTCCAAAACTGCACACATGATTTTGGATGCATCCTGTGATGTCCTGGCACGTAGCACGCATAATTGTGAAAGTGCTTCACAGATTTAGATGTCTGATGTAGAAATAATGTGATAATTGGGCAAATCTGTAAGGCCTTTGTCAGAATTTTGCTTAAATTCATGTGACTGCAATTACTGGAGGGGTGGGACGGCAATATAGCCACACGTAAACAGCTTTAGTTACAGATATCCATTACCTTACAAAGCGGCCTCCTTTAAAAAGGCCTGAAACCAAACACGGATATCCGCTGATGAAAAGAGAAGAGGAAATAGCTGGAAGAAGGAGGAAGGAAGGACGAGAGTGAGAGTCATCGATTCTATCTGAAGGGCAGAGTGGATGGTGGAGAGGTAAATAAAGTGTAGAGGGTTGTGTGGCAGCGTTCACAGGGTTTTAATGGCTTTATTTGATACTGCTAGTGTATGTCCTGTCTTTCCCATTCTCTCATCCTCTCACTTTCTCTTCCTCATCGGCCAGCATTATTAACTAAAAATCCAGCCAGTCTACTCAATCCAACTCTTCTCTCTTAACTCTCCAATGCACACACACACTTCTCTGTCCTTTTCTTCTGCGCTTCTGAAAAGAGCACCCCTAGATCAATCATCTCTGGTATTTAGAGGGTCCCAATACCCTTATATAATTCTTAATCCTCGCATTTACCCCAGACATGGGTCAAATTCACATTTAAAGTGTTTGAATGAGGATTTGAAGTTCTCTCTGACGGCCTTTTGCTCCCCCGGTGAGGAGTATTGAGCCAGATATTCTGAATGACCAAGTGCAATTTCCTTAAATGGTGCTTTTATTCTCCCATTCATTCTTTTCATATCCAAGTCCAGCGAAAGAATCAATACCTTTACTGCAAGTTTTTTCGAAATACCTACCCAGTCCCTACAAGCACTGGGTTTACAGTCATTGGAAGTAGCTTGTCTGTAGCTGCAACCCTGTCCATCAAAGGGAAGGGACCACCATAGGACCTCCAAGGACCAGATATTGCTGGGATTCTTGCATCCTGAGTACACTTACAGACCATT
Organism: Salminus brasiliensis; assembly: GCF_030463535.1. Taxonomy (NCBI): domain Eukaryota; kingdom Metazoa; phylum Chordata; class Actinopteri; order Characiformes; family Bryconidae; genus Salminus; species Salminus brasiliensis. Next base: position 26,570,810 of record NC_132890.1, on the reverse strand, counting down.
ATCTGACATATCTTCCTTGCTGGAAGGTTAGAAACTGTAGCTCATCCTTTTCCATGGACAATTAGTGTCAGTCATTCTCTAACCTATCATCCTTTGTCAGTTTCCCACCACATGATCACTGTTGGTTGACTCATGGCATCCCAGCAGTGGCGCTGAGGTGTGGAAAAACTCTACCTAGAACTCTAGAACCACTGCTTTGCCTGATGCATGTGTATCAGCACACACACGCTGCTGTACAACTAAAAATGAATAAATCTGGTCAGTGATGAGCCTACTAAGGTCTCTTTCCACTGATGGATGAGGTTAGAGCTGAATGTCTCATTGAATATCAAAAGCTGAAAGGTTAAATACAGCCTACATTAATAACAGTGTTGTCTTAACACATTTTACATGGGAAATTTACACAATTTACCGCTTGGATCAGATGTAATTGATCAGTCAAGACATGTCTAGTGTCTGAATTTTGTTTCCTTAGTTGTGCACTGCAGCTGTGCTTCTTATATAGCTAATAAACACTGGAAGTCAATAGTCACCCCAATCTTTTCTATTGGAAACTGCCTGCAGCTTCTCTAAAACTGCATGAAGGTCTTCTTAAAGGCCATGCTGACTTACATCCATGATTTAAGGTGCACTACGACTTATTGTGACCTATAAAAACATATAAGACACCTCTAAACAGCTGAACACCAATGCATACATTGTAGTTTTTTGTAGCTTCAGTGTTAAACTAAGTATGTGTTCATACTAGAGATTTTTTTTTGGACCCAGGTCTGCTTGCTCTGTGAGTTCGGCACATTTGGTCAGGAGTGAAAGCTGTGGTGGTCCAGAGCACCGATCCCCGGCCCTTCTGAAATCAGTGAGCTGGAATTTGCTTCAGGTGGACTCTGGCACGGGCTGCAGGTGTGGAAGCTGCCCGATCCCGGGCCTGCATGCAGGGTTGCGTGATGGGTTTATTTTTTCACGTAACTGCTTCGACTTATTGCCTGTTAGAACGGTTCCTTGTTTACAGCTGTTCCTGCATGATGAAATGGCCATTTTTCCAAGACAGATTTCAAGAAAAATAAGAAAAAGCAATAAACGGGTGAACCTAGGTGCAGAAAAGTGACGTTCGAACCTGTGCAATCAACTCACAATTCAGATCGAATTCTTTTGTGTGAAAGCAAACCAGTGATCATGAGCCCCATGAGTCCAGAATCGGCCCTGGCTGCAGACATTTGTATTCAAGTGTGAAAATGCACTAAAGAAGGCAGAAATCTGGATCACAAACATGTCTTGACAGGATTGATTATATCAAGGGTAAGCAGGAAATTGTCTAAATTTTCACTTTCATTTATAGAAAGTAGCAGTTTAAGATAAATTGAAAATTGGTTTTGTTTGCTCCTGGGCTCCCCCTACAGTTGGGGAGTGTAATTCGCTCTTCACCCCTGCTGTAATTATAAATTTTCATTTTAAGTGCCTCCTCATGGACAGCTGTACACATGCATTTGTTGACAAGCTGAAAGATACAGCAAGTATAAGAGTAATATTACAGGATTTTAAACAAATTTGATTTGGGTTCTAATGCCTCACACAGTGCTGGCAAGAGGTCTTGTGTCGGGGGACACACCAGCAAAAACCAAAAAAATGTGTGTTAAAATATGAAATATTTTATTTTCCACTCACACTGTTGCATTGCAAAAGAAATACATATACATAGAAACACAAAAAACAGTATTTGGCCCACTGTAGCTGTTTCAGATAAAACGGTCATTAATTATCCATCCAAAATAGATAAACTGGCAACTTAGTGTGTATTAGCCAGTGAGAGATTTAGAGGTATGACATGTGTGCTGTTTGGTCTGACATAAAAGAACTGAAGCTCTGGACCCTACTTTTGGCTAGAATACTTGCAGCTGAGTTGTATACACACACACACACACACACACGCATGCACACAACAAGACTCCGAGTCAGGCCTAGGTCTGCCTCCCATATGGAAACAGATTGTAGTTGATTGAAGCATCAGTAATCAGTGTGAGAGCGCGTCCTGCTGCTGCAGCCCCATGTGAAGAGCGGAGCATTCCTCAAGCTCAACTTTCCGTGACGTCAAAAGCTCTTCTCCCACCGAGGCACACTCCGCACTCCCACCGCGCTCTGTTCCTGCAGACACACTGAGCTAGCAGTCCACCTCAAACCCGCTATTACACAAACCGCCAGCAAACACTTTCGATTGCTGGTCCATTTGCCGGGGTGAGAGAAGGACAGATAACGTGCAATAACCCGTTCAGAGAGGCAAGGCTGCTCAGAGATAACGGAAAGTTAGCGCCTCATTGGCAGGGCTTGTGTTCTTATTTTAGACTCCTGAAGCTGACTTTTGTGACATTTATGTTGTTTTATGTATCAGAAAATTAAATTAAATTAAATTGCAAATTAAACTGGCTGTTTTGTTACTGTACCCTTAAGATGGATGTAAATAACCTCTGGTCTGATTAGCTCTTCAGTACTGTGCTTCAGTCAAGGCTAAAATGTGTATGGGGATCAGACTGGTCCAGTAGACTAAGACCCTGCCACTATGATTCGAGGATCACTGGTTCGAATCCTGGGTCATGCTGCCTGCCATCAGTAGCCAGAGTCAGAGAGAGCACAACTGGCCTTAATCTCTCAGGGGTTCTCATCTCTCCTAGTGTAATGTTGGTCAGGCTTATGTTAGCTGTTGTATCAGAGCTAGGAGCCGCCTGTTCCTGTAAGCGAGTTGTCTACCTAGTTCAAAAAGGGGCAGTGTCTGGCTTCACATGTGTGGGAGAAGACTCTGTCACTCTCCTAGTGTTGGGGTAGTTTACATAGTTGGGATAGGGGGAGTTCACATGAACAGTGAAAAAAAAGGTAGTTGGCCATTCAAATTGGGTAGAAAATGAGCAATTGGGTAGACTCCAAATGTGTAAGAAACAATACTGTAAAAAAAAAAACTAACTCAGCTTAGTCAAATTGAATTGAGTCTTAAAAACATTAGTAAAAGAGCTGCAGCTGAAATTGATTAAATATTGCAAGATATTTAGGTAGAACGTGAAGCTTCTTAGACTTCTGGCCACGGAAGGATGTGGTATTGACAGGATTTGAACTTATGAACTTCAACTTATATCCTCACACTTGATAAGCAGGCAGTTAGGTAGCTGCACCACCCTAGAGCTGAGAAGCCATGTACATTTCTGTGTTCAAAAAAGAATGGAAAGGTAAATTTACTGAGTCATTTCACAGCTCTAGGGTGGCCCTACAGTCTAACTGCTGCTCATTATGTGTGAAGAGATATGCCTTTCAAATCTCAGAAAGGCCTAAGCGCTCCATTGTCAAAAGACTCCCAGTCTGGGGATGTCATGTGATGGTAGAGTTCTAACCTGCAGATGAGCAGCAAACAAATTTAGGGGGAGGTTAAAACCCAGGCTTACACAATATCTAATCCGTTTCTGCTGCAGCTCATTTACTTATGTTCTTGAGGCTCAACTCAATGTGTATCGTTGACCAAACTGAGATGCAAAAGTAAAAAATGGGAGTTAGGAGAACTTTTCACTAAACTGAGTTGAGTTAACTCAAAAAATGCAGTTGGCTCCACTAAATATTTTACAGTGAGTTCTCAAAGACTGTGAATGAAGCACACATCAGCTGCTGTGTTCATGTATCTGTATTCTTAGGAAGGATGTAATGATCCATGTTCTTCCTAACATCCAGGAACAACACAATGTTTAATGGTTTTCCCAAGTTTAATCATCTACTTTTACTCCCACAACCCTGCAGGAGCAGTGCCTCACCTCACAGCATAAACGAGTGGGCTGAACTGCTGTAGGCTGAGTGAGCAGTCATACAGTATGTTTCTGACACCATAAGCATGGGCTGGTTTTCTGGTGAACTGTACGTCGTGAAACTGTAGCTGTGTTTACATACTGCGTCAACCTGTCATCGATTTCAAAAGAAAACATCAGGAAAGCGTCCTTTAAAATAATAAAAAAAGACAAGGCAGAAGAAAGAAGTGTCAGGAGGTGACGCCTGGGCTGTGTTTTGAAGTAGAGTGCTAATCAGGTGGAGACCTCTCTGTTCAGTATTGATCTGAGTGAAGAGGTCTCTGCTCTTTTCAGTTTTCGGATGTCATGATCATCATCAAAAAACTCTTTGTCTTCTGTTTCTTTTTCCTCGCCTGCTTCTTCTTCTCTTTTCCAACTTCTCAGACTTTCCTTCCTTCTCTTCTGAGAGCTTTTCTCTTCTCCTCTCTTCTCCTTTTCTCTCTTCTCCTCTTTTCCAACTTTTTCTCAGGCTGTACTTTTTTTTTTCTTTCCTTCTCTTGTCTTCGCTTTTCTTCTCAGATGTCTTCTCAGTTCTTCTCAGATTCCTTTCTTATAATCCTTTATCATCTCCTCTAATCTCTCCTCTTCTCAGAGGTCTTCTCTGTTCTTTTCAGTCTTCTCTTCTCAGACTCCTTGTCAGGCTCCTGGTCTCCTCTTTAGTTCTCTTCTCTTTCCAGACCTTTCTTCTAAAGTTTAAACTTCTCATCTAGTCTCTTCTCTGATGTCTTCTCAGACCTTTCTTCTCATACTTCTGTTTTAAGGCTTCTTCTCCTCTTAGGCCTCTCTTCTGTTCGCTTCTCTCCTCTCCTCATCAACCTTTTCTATGATTTCTCTTCTCGTCTCTTCTCTTCTCTTCTCTTCTCAGATGTCTTCTTCATTCTTCTTAAACTTCTCTTAAACTTCCTTTCAGTCTTCTCTTCTCAGACTTCTTGTCTAAGGCTCTTGGCCTCCTCTTTACGTCTCTTCTCTTCCCAGACCTTTCTTCTAAAGCTTCTTCTCTTCTCTTCTCTTCTCTTCTCTTCTCTTCTCTGATGTCTTCTCAGACTTTTTCTCTCATATTTCTCTTTTACGGCTTCTTCTCTTCCCAGGCATCTCTTCTGTTCACTTCTCTCATCTCCTTATCAACATTCTCTTCTCATCTCTTCTCTTCTCAGGTGTCTTCTCCATTCTTTTTTTTTCTTCAGACTTCTCTTCTCTTCTTTCTTCTCTTCTAATCTCACCTCTTCTCAGAGGTCTTCTCAGTTCTTTCCAGTCTTCTCTTTTTAGATTTCTTGTCTAAGGCTCCCAATCTCCTTTTTACTTCTCTTCTCTTTCCAGACCTTTCTTCTAAAATTTCTTCTCATCTTGTCTCTTCTCTTTTCTTATCTCTAGAGAGGTTTTCTCAGGTCTTCTTCTCTTCTCTTTGGAATACTACTTTAGCAAAAGTTAAAACATTTACTTTCAAAATGTAATGGGTTCATTCACAATGTCAGTGGAAGCACTTTCAAAAATAAGTCCTGATACAAAAATAGAGTTACAGGGTTTTCTTAGGAAAGTGGCATTTGCCTGAAAAAGTAATTTAGTGATTAGTGTAACAGTTTAGTAAATAGTACAGAGCTGTAGTTTATAAATATGCAACACTGAATGAGAGTGTTTATGTGTGTGTGGGCTTTAAATGACCCTGCCTATTGGTTTGTATTTAACATGCTGGTGGTGTTGTTTCACATGTTTGGAATTTCACATAATTTTATCAGATTTGATAAATTCTTTATGTTGATCTTCTGAATAACAATGCAGAACATCTCTTGTGTTTTTATAAGCCTCATTAAAGTTGGATTTCCTCTCTCTTTGTGTCTCTTTCTCTCTGCAGCTCTGGAAGTGCATGTCCCCGAATCTCCAGTGGTGGCACTTTTCGGGACCGATACTATCCTTAACTGCACCTTTTCTGGGGTCTCAACCTTTAACCTGTCGGATCTGAGTGTGTTCTGGCAGCTGGCGGACACTCTGCGGAATGTACACAGTTACTCAGCCGGGCAGGACCGACTTACTGACCAGGAGGAGAGGTTTGCTAACAGGACCAGCCTTTTCACAGGGCAATTAGCTGCTGGAAATGCCTCTCTGCTGCTGAAGAAAGTGCAGGTGGCAGACGAGGGGATCTACACCTGCTTTGTTAGGGTGGAGACATACGGCAAATCAGCCATAGCCATGCAGGTGGCAGGTGACGTATCACTTTTACTAAAGAGTCTGATTTCATGCACTTATTTCATGTGTTGTAAAACCTTTTATCTCAACAGAAATTGGGGTTTTAACTTATCACAAACTCCAGATCACATTAGAACAGATGCAGGGAAACTGCAAATATGGGAAAAAGCAACAAGAAGCAACCTTTTGAAGAAAGTAGTTGAGTAGTTGAGTTGTGAGCTAGTTTGCAGAACCTAATTCAACACCTAATTCACCTAATTCAACATTATTAAGCCCTGGTTTACCCAACCTGGTGTTGAATGATACCTATAAATAATACTAGACTCCCATTAGGAGAGCTTTGGAGATGTTTTAATGAACATAATTATGTAGTGGTATAAGTAAATGCTATATATCATCGCTGTCCAACGCATCTCCAGAATGGTGACTTTACAGGAGAAGGCAAGCATGCTCTTAACTTGGAAGCCAATGTAAAATAAGAGTTTATTCTAAGTAAGTAATAAAGCTCTGTCACTATGATCAGAGGATCACTGGTTTGAATCCCGATCATGCTGCTAGCCAGGGCCCAGTGAGAGCACAACTGGCCTTGCTCTTTCTAGGGTGGGTAGATGGCGCTCTCTCCATACATCACTTCACTGCACTTCACTGGTGATTGGTTGCCCAATGATGTTGCGTCGGTGGCAGTTCGTAAAATGAGGCGCTTGACTGTGCACATGTTGGAGGGGGCGTGTGTTGTTCTCCGCCCTCACCAAGTGCGATGGCAAGAGATTAGGTATGGGTTGGGTCATTAGTGGTCCAAATTGGGAAGAAAATCTGGAATATAAATATATATATTAACTTTATATGAGAATAAAGACACAATATTGGTTCTATTGGTCCATTGAACTGGTTCTATAATAGTTTTGATATAACAGCAACAATACATGATGTACACTGAATGTGTTCCTTTTAGTCAGGGGTTATCTGCACGAGCGATTATCTGGCACTTGGACTCAACAGCAATCCAACCAAATGACCAAATAATCAATGGCCAATGGACATTTTTGGATTTGTAGCCAGGAACCTCCAGCTAACTGAGGCTCAAATCACACACACACACACACAGCCTCATATCTGAGAGCACAACGTCTTAGGAGTGTTTTCGACTGTTTTCAGGCACATTTCGAAGACTGGTTTATCCAGGTTTGCTTGCTTTCTCTATTAATCGAACACAATTGGCTGTGCTCTCTCCATGTGGGTAGATGGCGTTGACTCCCCTCATCACTCTTGAAGCAATGTTGGCCGGCACAGGCGGCTGTTAGCTGGTGTGCTGTTAGCTGGTGTGGTGGATCTGGGGAACCTACTCGGGCAGCGGGTCGGCTGCCCAGTGCTAGTTCAGAGAGAGGTGGTGGCTGGCTTTTCATGTATTGGAGGAGACACATGTTAAGTCCTTATCCTCCTAGTGTTGGGAGCATCACTAGTGCTGGGGCCAGCCACAAACGAGTGGATTCACTGGCAGTACCAAATTCTGAGAAAAGATTTATAAACAAATAGATAAAAAAAAACAAAAAAACACTTGTGAGGTCACGTGCATTCCCTCTATATCTGTGAGTGCCCAGTCCTGGCACTGGTCTGTCTACACTCCTGCAGAGTTTAGCTCCATGTCTAATCAAACCTAGCACACCTGCTTCAAGTCATTAAGGCCTTCAGGAGCCTCTGAATATTGGAGTCAAGTATGTTGGACCTGAACTCTCCAGAGTGGTACATCTCCAGGACCAGTATTGAGAACCTCTGATTTAGAAAGGCACAAATGACACAGACATTTCCACTTTGTGGATTCGTGGAACATAACCTCATTGTTCCTACTCTGAATCAGCTGTGAGGAGCATCGCAGGTGCATCTCTGGGTCTACTTCAGAATCTGGACTGTGATTTCAGCAGTTTCAAGTGGTGCTTCACTTTCGAATGTGATTGTCAGTGTAAGCTTACCAGAATGATACACCTTGATATTCCTCTCATATCCTTCTCCCCTGGATTTGGCAGATTTTGCAATATATGAAATAAATCGGCGAGAATTCCTGTGAGCTTTATTATTAGAGGGAGCCTTGAGTGCGATTTGTGGGCTCATGTTTTATTGCCTGCCATGCCACAAGGTCACCCTCTGATACAAAACCAAACATCATGCATCATAGGAAGCATCAATAAAGCTATATCTCTTGCCCGCTATACATGAACAATAGCAGGTGGACTTGCATGTCTAATGCGTTGGCATGGTCCAGACACTGTGTCCAGTCTTGTGATTCTTGGCACTGACTGAGTCATAGCAAAGGTCAATAACGGCTGATAAACAGTGACAGTGAGTCTGGATGCGTATGCTGAAGCCTTGATTTATAACTTTTTTGGTTTTTCATAAGATTGATTGACCCACTCTAATCCCCTAAGAGGAGATTTGGATGTTCAGGTATGGCTTCATGCACTCTTATTCTTATGGATAAGTATGCCGCCACTTAGGATGATACATTGTCATTCACTGTTGATTGCATTTGCTCTCTTCATCTCTCTCTCTCCATCTCTTACTGTCTCTCGGGGAAGGCCAGAGTGCCTTTTTTTCATCTCTAAAGATGCATTGCATTAAACACTGTTAACAATCAGAAATCCAGGGCTTTGCCAGTGCTTTTCTGGACTTGGCACAGCCGAAGGAAAAACAATTGTGGCATTTCCGATGTGGCCAAATCGACTGGAGCTATGTTTGGGACAGAGTTCTCTCTCACTTTCTTTTTCTCGCTCTCTCTTTGATTGGTTTTCAGATACTTAAAAGGGGTTCTTCTGTGGTTCTTCATGCTTTCTAAGCGACTGGTTGAGCTGTCTTGGTTTTGCTCTATGGTCTAATCTAATCCAATCGTGCCTTTCTAATGATGGCCTTCATGGGTTTTTGAATATTAGAGCCAAGTGTGTTGGCCTGAACTCTCCAAGGTGGTGGATTTCCAGGACCAGGATGGAGTATCCCTAATTTAGATGGCCAGGCATTTCCACTGATTTGTGGAACATAACCATATTATTTAGACTCTGAATCAGCTGTGACGAGTTTATCAGAGTTTAAAAAGAGCTTTAGAAAGCTATTGAGGGGTGGAGCTGTCTTAGTTTTGCACTATGGTCAGGAGATTATTAGTTAAAATCCCACTGATGCCATGTGGAGCTGTGGAACTGCCTTCTCTTGAGCGATGGAGCTCCATTTAATACCTTTGAGATGAGAACTGAACATCAAATATCTATACCTGACCTCACTGATGGTCTTGTGGCTGAATGCAATCAAATTCTCACAGCAATGTTCACAGCAACATCTAGTGTGAAGCCTTCCCAAAAGAGCAGAGGCAGTAAAAAGCAGACATAGGTTGTAAAGCCCCCTACATTGGGCTGTGGAGCAGTGGCACATGCCTTCCCTGGATTGATGAAAGTCCATCCAGTATGTGTGGGATGATCTGCAGTGGAGTTTGTGATGCTGAACTGAGCATCCAACCTTAGGACAAGACATCGCTAACGCTCTTGTGGCTAAATGCAATCAAATTCTCACAGCAGTGTTTGAATATCTTGTGTAAAGCCTCCTCAGAAGCGTAGAGGCTGTTACTGCAGTAATTGGAGGACAGATGCTCTATTAATACCCTTCAGAAGAACCAAATGTGTCTTCTGTGTCTACATGTTGATGTACCCTCTCTCTCTCTATCCTCCATTTTTGCTTTTTCTCTTCCATGATCTCAAAGACAGCCGTTCAGGCCTAAAAAAAAACCAGCTGATTTCATCTTTTTATTATTTTCATTTCTTCTTTATTGTTTGTTATTTTTGTTTGCGTGCTCTTTTAACTGCCTGTGACTCTCCCTTTTTCAGAAGTGTAGAGCAAATCTCCTCTGCTAGAGCTGTCACCATTACTTGATTAAACTCGCATTCATTAAAATGTACTTTTCCAGTGCATCAGCAGTGATTCGTCGGCAATCTGCATGATGATAGTGCATATATTAAACTCTCCTACTGCTCTCTCTTACAGTATACACTCATTTATATGCATGTAGTGATTTTATGTATGTCAGTGTGTTCACTTAACCATTTCCGAGCCGTTCTGTGGGATACAGATTATTATCTGTATCCAGTGCCTGGTTTGCTTAATCAGGTATGATATTGGTGGGTTTTGGAATATATGTATAGTAGTGCTGGCAGATATGACCTCAAATCAATATCATGATTAATCAAGCATTTGACCTTGGTTGCAATTAATTTGCGATTATTTTAATGAATGACAGACATGGCATGTTTCTTTGGTACAAGCTGATCGAGTTGCTTAGTTGGCTCGGAGTTTGAGTTTTTATTGGTCTATTTTAAGGGGACAATACATGAAGGCACACTGTGAGGAAAGTATTAATAGAATTTTTAAAAACTAAATAATAAAATAACAGATGTGAAGAAGATGATTAGAAGTTCTGAATGTCAGTTGATTAATTTACCCAGTAATGATAGTGTAGTATTAAGCCATTTCTATTAAAAAAACTTTTTATAGTTTTTACTATTTTTCAAAAATATGATTTGGTGAAATATAGGTTGTTATTGTCAGTTGAGTCCATTGTCATTATTAGTTTATTTAAAAAAATAGATGTATTACTTGATAAATTGTTAGAATGACTGATAGATTACTAGATTACTTAAAGGATCAATACTCATATCAAATATTTAAAAAATAATTATTTTAAAGACGATGAATGGTCTTGAATTCTTCAATTAGGTACATATTTTTTAACCTTTAAATGACCAGAATTACTGGTAGATTACTCAATTGTTTTTATATAAACAATAGTGACTGTTCTGTAATTTGAAATATTATCAAATAATTTATCATGATTTTTTACAGGACTATGCATGGTTTATTATTATTCAATTAAGTATTTTTTGCAAAACAAAAAATCTGATTAATCACCAGAATTACTGGTAAATTATTTGATTACTTGTAGAATCAGTAGTGGCCATTCTTGGGGCTAGATCTAGGGGACTAGTAGATTATTTCATTGGATATAAAACCAATTGTCATGACTGGCTAGATCAGACAATGACGGGTGAACACTTGCAGGGACGGTGCAATGCAAGATGTTTAATGAACATAAAATAGGGGAAACATAAACGTGAAGCGGCAGCAAAGTACAGGGAAAACTGAGAACCAAAACAAACTTGTGACAACGTAAAGTGGGCGAAAACAATAAACCCACCTGAGGCTGGTGGAAGGCCTGAACAGGGAAACAGAATGGGGAGATATAACTAGAACTAAAACAACTGGCCGTGCCAGCGGAAATACTAGGGAGAATATAAACAGCCCTCGTCAGGCACAACAGAACTTACTAGACGTGGTTACGAAGCTTTGGGATCAGTCGCCGCACCCGAGAGGCGACTCAGAACAAACCAGAGCAGTAGTACTCTCCTGAGCGGTGAAAGCCGAGCAGGACCCTTGGAACCATGAAGGACTCACACGGACGTCCTCATGAAGAGCTAACTAGACACTTGACTTGACTTGACAACTCATCAAGTTGGCTCAGAACGGTAAATTATTGGGAATGTGACTGCTAGCGCTGGCTCCCTGAATACCTCAGCCTCAGGTGAAACCAATATTGACTGGGCTATGAATGGTTTATTATTGTTCAACTAGGTCCAATTTTCTCTTTGGCCTTCAAAAAAAAAAAATTAATTACTCGATTAATCACCAGAATCACTGTTAGATTAATGGATTACTTATATAATCAGTTGTAACTGCCCTGGTCTTTATGGTTCAAAATAAAATAATATAACTTGCTTTTTATTGTTTAATTATGTAAAAAAAAAACATTACTCTGATTATTCGATTAATCACCAAATTCACTGGTAGATTATACAATCAGTAGTGACTGGCCCAACAGTCAATGTGGCTTAAAATTAAATAAAATAACTGGTCACAAATATGTAAATGAATATGCATGGTTTATTATTTGAGCTTTTTTGAAAATCTTGAATTACTCGATTAATAGTCAAAAACATCAGTAGAAAATTTGACTTCCAGGTCCATTAATAGTGACCGCCCTGGTCTCTATGTCTCAGAATGTAATATTTAATTGGTGACCAAAAACACTGTCTGGCTTTTACAGTGTATATGAAGTGTGTGTTGCCTGGTAGAGGATGTAGAGGTTGCGTCTCCGTGGAGATCTTCGTGTCAGTCAAATGAACAGTGCCGGAGGTTGCAGCCTCACCGACATCAATACCCTCTCTTTTCCTTCGGAACGCTGCAACATCCTGATTGCATTTCCTCCCCTTGTACCTGCGCCCCTCCCCTTTGTTTGCCGGGCTATGATTGGCTCTGGGAATTAGGCCGCCTCCTCACAGCCCAGGAGACACTGGTGCTGTGATTTCTCAGTCTGGGAGAAACAACCCTCGTCACCTCCTTCGACCGTATAAAACACACACACACACATACACTGACACACACAAGCTCCACTGCTGCCCGATTTCCCAGTGGCCCTTCCCGACTGTGGGGAAAGAGCAAAAGAGTGTGAAGGTTCTACCAGGAGAGGAGTGTGTCAGCAGATGCTTTCTGTCTGTGTGTGTGTGTGTTTTGCTAAGCTCCTGGAATGTAATTAGGGCTTTAATAGCCATCATGTCAAACTATTCCCAGGATGAGGCACAGTTAGTATGAAGGCTAAGCTACACTCATACTCCACTCCATTCAGTGACCAAACCCCAAACTACTCCAAGCTGTCTACACAGTGTCTTTATTACATATGTATAAGCATTGAATAATATTTATAAAGTTAGGTATAATTACTTTTGACTGTTAATCAACTCATGCTGCTACTTGCAAGATGATGTCAGATGTTTACGAAGTAAATGATCTGAACAATGCCCTTAAAACCGGCATCTTTTATATTTATAACACTGTTATAAAACATCTTATATATATATATATATATATATATATATATATATATATATATATATATATATATATACATATATACACACAAGATGCTTTATAACAGCATCATATCATCATATATATATATATTATAAGGTTAAAACAGCTTTGCTGGGATTGGTCCACCACCCAAATATTATCTTCTCAACAGTCATCCATTGGTCAGAAACTGAGGAATTATTAAGGAGGTGGGGAATGGCTGGTAAATTGTGCATCCAGAGATACAGGGCCAGTGTGTAGAGTTGTGTAATAGGTAGGTGGAACTCATAAAGTGTACAATGAGTAGATATGCAAGGAAGGTGTTTCTAATACATCTCTTCCATCTCTCCTCCTTAGCCCCCTACTCTAAGCCTTCAGTGTCCTGGGAGTCAGATCGTAACCCCAAGCCAGGTGATGTGGTGGCCCTTACCTGCCTGGCGTACGGAGGGTACCCCGAGGCCGAGGTGCTGTGGCAGGACGGCAGTGGGCGCAACCTCACTGAGAATGTCACCGTGTCTCCAGTAGCCAACGAGCAGGGCCTTTTCACCATCAAGAGCATCCTGACAGTGATCCTGGAGCCTAACAGCACCTTCAGCTGCAAACTGACCAATCCGCTGCTAGGGGACGAGGGCCACGCATCTGTCACCATCACAGGTAAGAGGCCTAAAGTCAGCAATCATGGTGTAGTCTGGTAGATCACCTATTCAACTGCAGAGCCAGCTGTAGTTAACTGTGGCACGGGTGTTCTCAGTGTCATCGTCTCTCCAAATAACATCTGTTCCAGCCCTGACTGCTTTTACTAATCATTGAGAAGTTAATCAAAACAATCTAAAGTCTATCAAAAGTCAATTAAAATCCTAGCTCTGATAGCTTTTCCCCCTGTTTCTCATAGCTATTCTTTGCCAAGCTAAATGGGAAGAAAATAATGAATTGTCCAATTATGGTCCAATAAGCATAGCCATCAGTTCCCTTCCATTGTTAAATGAGTTGAGTGGATGATTATTTCGCAGATTATCTCTATGAAATTAGAACGAGCCTTCATCAGAGATTGTGCGCTTAACAGAGGCAGGCGGCTTGAAAAGGAGGCCTAACCGTGGCTGGCTTTAGCCTCGGCTTAGCCCAGATACCACCCTCAGGATCGTAGGCAGGATGCAGGACTGGAAGTGAGGCGAAGGTCAGTGGGGTCATAAGGTTGAGCTCCAATGGTCTGGTAAATTGTGAAGCTGTCTGGGACAGGAATGGGGCCGGCACTGAAAAAGATGAAGGCGGACAGGCTCCACTTAACTCTGATGGTTAACAGCCACTGGACAGAGATGCTAATATTCTCAGGTGGTGAAATCTCCATATAGCCTTTATCCCAAGTTCAGGTTGGCTTTGGCTAATCAGATTAGTTAATTGATTTCATTTGAATCCACTAATTGGGTAATTGAAGGCATAGGCAATATGTCATCATGTCTTCATGTCTTTGCACCGTTAAAATGCTCTGATTTCTGCATTGTGAATTTTGACGTAAGACATATGGCTCGTCTGGCAGCGCAGAGACTTTTGAAAACGCTTTGCTCTGTACCAGAAGAGGCTTCCTGACCTTGTGGCCTGGCTTCAGAACCCTTCCTGGAACAAAAAGTGACCAGCTGGGCGGAAATAAAAAAATTCCTCTCGCGCTACCAGCTTGTCTCGCCTCAAACTGGCCTTTGCAGAATAAAGCAGCAGAAACCTTGACATCAGCTAAAGAAACTTTTGGGGGTGCATGCTTAGAGAGCTTTGTGCAGGGGCAGGTCTACCAGCATTTTGCAATGCTGCAAACCCAATTTTAGCATAAAACATGACTTTTGCAGTTTACTATGTAAGCGCAAGAAGCCTTTAGCTGCTGTAATAAGAACAAAAAGGCAGTCGCTGAACTTTTGCCTCATTTTTCTTATTGCAGTTTCCCTCTCAGTGCACAAAATAGTTGGAAGAGGTTACTATAATGAACCTCCAATTTGCTGAAGCCCTATTTGGACAAGACTAGTTTTACATGGGAAGGTGGAGGAAGCACAGCACATTTGTAAAATTTAAGACCGATTTGCATGGGGTAAGACATCTCTAATGACTGAAATGGGAGTGGCTACTCATATGAATACCATTCCATCACCTCCAAGAAACACAATGATAAAATTAAAATGTAATTAACAGCTATAGGCTACAGGATAAGCTAACAATAGCTTGCCTAAAACCGTCAGACGTCACATCGCGCCTCTGAGGAGTCCTTTGGTTCGTCTTCTGGATTTGACTGAGATTTTCCACGACCTGAGGGATCTTTGCCATTCACAGCATATCGAAATGCCTCCTTGATCGCCTCCAAAATCCTTTTCGACAGGATATGATGGAATATTTACTCACATGTCGATTCACACAGGATTAATATAACCCTGTGAGTCTTTTTTATGGCTTATTTCACAGAAGTCTCCAGAATCACGGAAGAACACACTCACAGTCCGTAAATGACTGGCATGTCTGTAACTGTCTGTAATTAGCTTCTCTTTTAGTTAATTTGCCCCTTACTATTTAGGTGCTGGGAAAAAAGATGAATACTGTAGAATGCTTAGCATCCTGGAACAGATGTGAGATGTTAAAGGTGCCAAAGAATCCATTTACACAGCATTTTAAGTTGCTGTTTGATGTATAAAGAGTAAGCATGAGACGTTTCTTGGGGTAAAACTGCTCATATGCAGTTTTACAACCCTGTTTACAACCCTGTTATTCTGCCTCTGTGCTGAACCGTGCTGATTTTCTGGATTTTTTAGGAACAGCCTTACAGCCTGATATTTTACTGTTTTCAGAATGGGATGTTAAACTACACTCTCGGCATTTGTTGTGCTTTCATGAATGTAACTATTAAGGACCAGAGCAATTCCACGCAGTCAAACTGTAACAAGTATTATCTTTATCATCATCATTAGCAACAATTTACATGCAGAGAGTGGGCAGCCGTTTAAATCTGTGGCTTCAACAGGCCCCAGAGCAAGTAGGTTGTTAGCAGCAGGCTGGAGAAGCGGTCCCAGCACTGCCCACCCCATCTGTGGCTCCATCAGCTTGGCCACCACAGCCCAAGAACGTGTCGGTAAACAAGTGGCGGATTGCGTCTCCAAGCTGCGGGATCACGCTGGCCTTGTTTGATATGAAAATGTATTTGCGTTTGTTTACAACAGCTGCTGTGTGCTCAACATCTTGGGTAATTAATTTCGACCTAGCACAGCTAAGCTATGCTTGTGTGGACGCTTCTTAATAGTAAATATAGCGCAGTGTTTTTCTAAGCACAATCAGGCAAAACATTAAGACCACCTGCCTAATATGCTGATGGTCATCTTCGTGTGACCAAAACTGCACAATCTACAATATCTCTGAAAGCGCCCTAAAGTACCTGGCACCAAGACGTTCCAGCAGATTCTTGAATCCTGCACATTATGAGGTGGATCTGCTGCAGATTGGATAGTATGTTTTTAGCTGTGATTCTTTGGATTCTTTGAATTTCTTTTGAATAGATGATCTGATTCTATAACTTGCATATTACACATCCAGGTTCATCCAAGATCATCCAGACCCACCTACACAATGGTTCTGTTAAAAAAAAAAACATCCATTGTAATGCTTCTTATATAGCATCTATCTACAACATGTTATTCTGCCTATTTACAACCCTGTTATTTTCTTGGATGTTATTTTTTTGGATGGCTATTGTTTGGTTTACGTCACTGCAACAGATCACAGAAGCCAATTAGAATAGCTTAGTGTAGCACTGTAACAATAACATCAGAAAGGCGGTGATCTTTTTTAATAGATTTGTTGTCATCTCAGAGACAGTGTTTTGCTACCCAGCAGTAGAGGTCAGTTGGCTAGCATTAGCATTAGCCTAGAACCCAATTAGCACACACTCACTGCCCCTAGTTTGGCTTCATTGCACAGCACTTTGGAGTTGTTCTTCTGATGCATGCTTAGCCCTAGTCTGGTAGGTCCAGTCCAGTTTGAAAGAGCTGGAAAGTGTTGGAGAGAAGAGCGGATAGAAGCCTGTCAGCCAGGGATATGACGTAGCATCATGGATACCAGCTTACTTTCAAAGGCTTTAGTTCCCTCGCTTACTGAGTTTACTGAGTTACCTGGCACATTAAAACCAGCAGAACCTGGTAGTGATGTGCTGCTTGTCTCCAAAAAAATGGACTGAACGTATCAACACCACCATATTCTCTTGAAGTGATCGTTGTGTTTTACCATGTCGCAGCTTTAGGACTCCAAAGGCTTTTGCTATTGGGCTGGGGGCATGTAGATTTTTATTTATTTTTTTTTTTTTGGGTGGGGGGTGTGGGGGGGTGTAAATATAAAGAGTTAAGACTGTTATGTAACAGTTTTGGGGTTTTGGAATTGGCCTGTCTTGCAGCTCTGTTTTGCCTGTGCCGGAACTCTCATTATTTTACCCCTTAAAAAGACTACGCCCCTTCTGCGGTCCAAAGGTGTTATTACAAACTTCTGTTACCTGAAAATACCCCCACTGGTTTATTCAGAAGTCCCGTTAGTAATACACCTTTATTACGTGTGTAATAAGCCTTGGATTGTTAAGGGGTTAACTATACCATCCCAGGGCCCCTTTATTGTCATTAAAACCTACGCCTTCCATTTAAGTTATTACAGAACCTCTATAACTCTACAGATTGGAACCTTTACCCTTTGTTAAGGCCCTTTTAACTTGTTTAATGTTCTTTCTACTCACACACAACCTCCATGGAACCGAAAGTGGTTCTTCTACCGCACCACACCAGAGGAAGAACTTTTCTGGCACAATGATTTCCCTATTTTTCTGTATGTAATACTGTACGGTTGCAGGGGCCAGCCTAACCCTGTGCTTGCACGGCAGTGCCGTTTGTGTAATAAATGCTGTTTGTGCTGCAATCAGGACACTGTGCATCTTCTGAGTGAGCCAGGCAGGAATCGTATTACTGAAGAGAAGAGAAAATCTGTTTAACATTCAAAAGAGAGCGTTCCAGTTGAGCAGACAGAGACCCAGAATCAGAACAAGCACATTAAAATGTCACACTTCTCCTCAAATTCTGATTGAAAAATTACAGTAGAAATGCAGCCGCCAGACGAACAGAGATAGCGCGAGGAGCTTCGCTGGAGAAATTCAGCCACGGAGAGACGAGGACTTGTCTAGCTGACATGCGAATCTACACATTTCACAGAAAGTGACTGCAGAAGTCACTTGGAACTCTTACATGCAGAAATAGAACGAGGGAAAGTGCTGAGTAAGGCTGTCATTGCTGCTCGATTAAACCTGATTACTCCATTTAAAATATATTGTAATAGACATTTAAATATAGCGTCTCTCTTGCCATATAAAGGCCTACAGACGCTCTGTTTTATGCATTTTTTTGAGAATGAGAACATAAAGTAATGTATCGTCACTGTCACTGAAATCGCAAAAATCCCAAAAACCTCCCTAACTTTCAATGGAAGTCAATGTAAGAAGCTGTTATTCCGAGTCAGTTTGCAGCTTTTCCATTGGTCCATTCATCATGCAATTTCAAGGCAACATAAAAAATTCTGTCCAAAAGTGAAAAACAGCTAAATTAAATATAAGTTTTTTGTGTGACAGTGACAATATTTTTTACACATCAAAGCTAACATGTCCATGTGGGTCCTGTATGGGTGGCCCAACTGGTACCCAGAATGTTGGTGGATGCCCACTGGGGTCAGTGATGGACCCCATCTGGGTTATGCACTTCATATACGGCCTAGATGGGATGCATGTGAGATTAAGGTGGGCTGTAACAATGGGGCCAATTTGGGTCCATGTACAAACCCACTCAGAGCCCATGCCCTCCCAGAACCCACCTAGCCCATGTTTCACCAATGTGAGCATGAGCATGTTGGCTGGGATATTAATAATAATTAAAAAAGCAGACATAAACAATGCCCCCATGATTTCCAGTGGTACTGCTGTTTTTAGAATGGTTCCACCCAGTAACCATACCCTGTTTAGACACCTAGGGCAAGTTCATTCCACCACTGTCCATTGTTTTTGGCTTTGTAGACATCAGGCAGCCAAGGAAGGGAACTCATCCAGGTGGGAGTTGCAGTACTCAAGCCTTGAGTTGACGGTGGCTTGAACAAGCTCCTGGGTGGCCTCTCTAGAGAGGAAGTTCTCCCCGTTTACATTGTTTTTGCTGGTCTTGCCATTCCCCCTCGTTTGCACTGCTCTCAGAACACAGTGACTGGCTACAGCTGTTGACATAGAGGTATGAGAGGGCTCCAGGTAAGTGTGTGTGTGGGGGGAGTGGGGGGGGGGGGGTGGAAGTATGATGATGATGAGAAAGAGAGTGACAGAAAGGCATGGGGTGAGACAGATCTAGAGGGATGATGAAGAGAGAGGGAGGGAGATTAAAGTGAGGTAAAGAGAGAGACAGTACGGGAGAGAGGTAAATTGAGATAAGAGGTGGTGGGGGGGGGGGGGGGGGAGTTGAGAGCATGTAATGGCAGCAGCTGTAGTTCCTGTGTGAAGCTGCTCATAGCCTGCTCGGCGCGTGGGGCTGCACTGAAGCCAGTTGTTTGGAGGCTAAATGGAGAGTTCCAGGCCTACCGACTCCATCCTTTACTGTCCCTCATCAGATCAAGTCTGTAATTCGATCTCAAGCCTTGAAATAGTGAGGGACTGAACAAGCACCAGGGTGGTCTCTCTAGACAGGAAGGGGCAGATTTTTTCCGAATGCTGTACAGGAGGAACCTGCACGTCTGAGTCAGGTTTGCGACATGAAGCAAGAACCATAACGATATGCCTAGGCTTCATGGTTCTGCAGCTGGAGTGACCAGGGGGGATTATAGGTGGGACGGGATGTCAGCCAGATATGTTGAGATGTGAGCAGAAGGTAGTCAGCATAGCAGACCACCGAAGATCGTACGTCTCCAAGACAGTGAGCATGCGATCACACGAGATCACATGTTCTAGATATTTTCCTCCACTTATTCTCTTATAGGATGTCCTGCCCATTTATACTGTTCTAGACATGTTCTCCACCTTTTACAGTTTAGAACACCGAATTTGTGCTGTTCTAGAATGTTCTCCTTCATTTCATACTGTTCTAGAAATGTTCTCCAGTTTTAGAACGTTCTCCCAATTTGGGCTGTTCCAGAACATTCTCCATTAGTTCATACTCTGTTAGAAATGTTCTCCAGTTTTAGAACGTTCTCCCAATTTGTGCTATTCTAGGACATTCTCCTTCATTTCATACAGTTCTAGAAATGTTCTTCAGTTTTAGAACGTTCTCCCAATTTGGGCTGTTCCAGAACATTCTCCTTCAGTTTATACTCTGTTAGAAATGTTCTCCAGTTTTAGAACGTTCTCACAATTTGTGCTGTTCTAGAACATTCTCCTTCATTTCATACGGTTATAGAAATGTTCTTCAGTTTTAGAACGTTCTCCCAATTTGGGCTGTTCCAGATCATTTTCCTTCAGTTCATACGGTTCTAGAAATGTTCTCCAGTTTTAGAACGTTCTCCTAATTTGTGCTGTTCTAGAATGTTCTCCTTCATTTCATACTGTGTTAGAAATGTTCTCCAAATTCATACTGTTCTAAAAATGTTCTCCAGTTTTAAAACATTCTCCCAATTTGTGCTGTTCTAAAACATTCTCCTTCAGTTCATACTGTGTTAGAAATGTTCTCCAAATTCACACTGTTCTAAAATATTCTTCCCATTCTCACCGTATTGAGACTTTTTCCAGAAATATTCTTCCAGTTTATGCTGTTGTAGAATGTCCTTGCCCATTCTACGTTCAACGTTCTACTGATCTAGCACACTGATCTTCCCTGTTTACACTGTTCTAAAATGTTCTCCAAATTCATACAAATCTAGAATATCCTCCCACATTTGCACTGTTTTAAAATGTTCTCCAAATTGCTACTGTTCTAGAATATTCTACATTCTACATTATTCTCTACGTTCAATGTTCTAGAATGTTCTCCTTCCCTCAAACCACAGTGGAATGTTCTCTCCCATTCATACTGTTCTAGAAATGCCCCCCCATTCATAAACTGTTCTAGAATGCTCTCTCCATTCCTACTGTTCTAAAACATTCTCCAAATTATTACTGTTCTAGAATATTCTTCCAGTTCTTCCATTCTTCCAGTGTCCTTCCCCACTCTACATTGCCCATTCTATGTATCTAGAACAAGTTCCATGTTCATACTGTAGTAGAATGTTCTCCCTCACTGACACTATAGTAGAATGTTCTCTCACATTCATACTGTTCTGCAAATGTATCCCCATTTATCACAATGTTCTAAAATGTTCTCCCCATTCATACTGTTCTAGAGAGTTCACTCTCATTCACATTGTTGAAGGTCCAGCTATTTACACTGTTCTACAGTCCATCGTACACACTGCTTCTCAGAACACAGCAACAAGGCCAATTCCTCTGATCCTCAGCTTTGGGGGACGCTTAAGTAATTGACTCTGAAAGAGGCTTCAGCTATCGACAAACTATGAAACGAGGGTGGGGGCTCCAGGTAAGTGGGTGGAGGAAGGACGATGAGGAGAATGAGAGTGACAGGAAGGCATGGAGTGAGAAAGAGCTAGAGGGGGGATGAAAGAAAAAAAAACAGGAAGAAACAAGGAGAGGGAGGGCGATAGAGCGAGGTAAAGAGAGAGACAATACGGGAGAGAGGTAAATTGAGACGAGAGGTGTGTGTGTGTGGGGGGGTGCGATGTGTGTAATGGCAGCCGCTGTAGTCCCTGTGTGAAGCTGCTCATAGCCTGCTCTGTGCGTGGAGCTGCACTGATTCCAGTTGTTTGAAGGCTAAATGCAGAGCCAGGCAGAACACCTTCCAGTCTCCATCCTTTACTGTCCCTCATCAGATCAAGAACTCAGGATTGTTACACTTGAATGTGAGTGTGTGTATATATATATATATATATATATATATATATATATATATATATATATATATATATATATATGACTGATATGAAATTGTTGAATTTAGGTCACATTGGCTTTAGACTTTGTGAACATCTTGCTTTTTTAGGTTTTAATATAAATGAATAAATGTTTTGATATAGAATACAGAGCAGAACAGTTTTCTTTATCAGTGATCTATGGTGGTGTTGGTGTTTAGTGGTGTCTGATAGTGTATGATGGTGTTTGTTGGTGTATGGTGGTGTTGGTGTTTAGTGGTGTCTGTTGGTGTATGATGGTGTTTGTTGATATATGGTGTTTGTTGGTGTTTAGTGGTGTCTGTTAGTGTATGATGGTGTTTGTCAGTGTATGGCTGTGTTGGTGTTTAGTGGTGTCTTTTCGTGTATGGTGGTGTTTGTTGGTGTATGGCTGTGTTGGTGTTTAGTGGTGTCTGTTGGTGTATAATGGTGTTTGTCAGTGTATGGCTGTGTTTGTGTTTAGTGGTGTCTGTTGGTGTATGATGGTGTTTGTTGGTGTATGGTGGTGTTGGTGTTTAGTGGTGTCTTTTCGTGTATGATGGTGTTTTTAGGTGTATGGCTTTGTTTGTGTTTAGTGGTGTCTATTGGTGTATGATGGTGTTTGTTGGTGTATGGTGGTGTTGGTGTTTAGTGGTGTCTGTTGGTGGTTGTTAGTGTGTGGTGGTGTTAGTTGGTGTTTAGTGGTGTCTGTTGGTGTATGTTCGTATATGGCAGTGTTTGTTGATGTATGGTGTTTGTTGGTGTTTAGTGGTGTCTGTTAGTGGTTGTTAGTGTATTGTGGTGTCTGTTGGTGTTTAGTGGTGTCTGTTGGTGGTTGTTAGTGTATGGTGGTGTTTAGTGGTGTCTGTTAGTGGTTGTTAGTGTATTGTGGTGTCTGTTGGTGTTTAGTGGTGTCTGTTGGTGGTTGTTAGTGTATGGTGGTGTTTGTTGCAGTTTAGTGGTGTCTGGTGGTGTTTGTTTATGTTTGTTGGTGTTTTTTATGTTTGTTGGTGTCTGGTGGTGTTTGTTTGTTGGTGTATGGTTTTGCATGGCTGTGTTTGGTGATGTTTGTTGTGTTAGTGTGGTCTGGATTTCAGAGCCTTTATGGTTTAAGTAAGGAAGATTCAGAAAGGCTGATTCAGTGAACTGTGGAGAGATGTGTTGCTGGAGATGTTGAAGGGTGGCTACGGATGATGCAGTTTTTGCGGCGCACGGGTTGTAATGCGATCTTAGTGTTGAATCTGTGTTAATGTTGCCATGGTGATTAGGGCACGTTGACGGACTGGTGGTGATCGAACTTGGACAGAGGCAGAATCCCCTCTGATTTTTTTTTAGACTTGTGCCAGCTTGGCTTACACACACACACACACACATACACATCTCTATTCATCCGAACTTAGCTGAGCTCAGAGCAGCGAGCATTTCACTGCAGTGTAGATGGGCAGTGGTGTTGGGAATATTGCTTTGCGGTGTTTTCCCTTCATTATCTTTCCTTCCAGGCTCTCTCGCTTTCCTCTCTTCTCCTCTCTCTCTCCTTCTCATTCTCTCTTTTTGCTATCGTCTGTTCCACCGCATGTCCCAACATATGTATCCTCCTAAATTACTAGCTGACAGAGCTGAGCACAGTTAGCAGGAACCCAACGAAATGAGAAAAGCAAGAAAGTGGGGAGAGGGGAGGTAGGTGGATGAGGTGAAAAAAGAGAGAATGGTTGATAGATCTGGACTGAGAGGAAGAGACAGAGAGAGAGAAAGAGAGGGAGAGAGGGAGTTAGAGCAAATGAGAGAGAGGGAGGGAAAGACAGAAATAAAGCATTGAGAAAGAGAGAGAGAGATAGAGGGAGATAGAGACAGTGAGGGAGTGAGAAAACAGAGCAATGAAGCAAAAAAACAAAAAAACATAACAGTGTATTAGTCCTCGTTCTCTTCCTCTTGCCACTTCTTTCCAGGTCTAATTTAAATGTAATTAGTGCATGCAGAGGCAGTAGAAACAGCAGTGTAAATGAGTGGGCTGTCAGCAGAGCAGTACTGCACTCTGTTCCCCTGATGGAGCTGTGGATTAATTACTGTCTTAAGCACAAACAGCACTTTCTCCATGTGAAAACTGGCCTTCTCTGCCCCACCGCACCACCAGACCTCCAATAAATAACCTGAAAACAAAGCTGCGGAGGCAAAAGGGCTGTTTTTTGCTAAAACCTCATTTACTGCAGGTGAGCATGGCCTGAAGTTAATCAAATTAGTCAAAAGGCCTCCTCCTTTGTCTGTTCAGAGGCTGCTTGAATCAGCTCAGTTAACCAGCTGCTTTTCTTTTCATTTGAAAAGCACAGCGAATGCTAATCAGCACTGGAGTGTATAGAGCTTAGTATCCCAAACACAGAACATCTGCCTTTCTGACCACAGTGTTTGATCTGATTAATCATCAGGTAGCTACGTAAGGTGGTTCTAGACACTGGTTATTGGAGGATTGCAGGATTGCCCATAATTGTGAGTTTTCTTTTTTTTGCCTATAAAGGCAAAGCCTGATTTTCAGCGAAAAGCAATCTTGCATGTTTAAGGTGCTAGTAACTTCAGGCCCCTGCAGATGCCGCTGCACAAGGGTGATCTGGCTATAGATACCTGCGGGGTGTGTGACGGGATTCGTAGATTGAGAAGTGGTGGTACAGTGCAGTAAATGGCTTGTTGGATGAATGGAAAATAGGTTGCAAAGTAGATGTTAATGGCTGGCCAATAAGCACTGATTGCATTTGGGCATGCCAAAGGCCATAGTGTGAAGGACGCGGCTGAATTTGCAGCTGTAACGAAGTGTACGGTCATACAGGTCTACCAGCAGTGGCAAAAATCCCAGTCTACAGGACATTCTGGTCATTCTTAAACAAAGTGAGCAAAGGCCTCTTGCTTGCCACTCTGCTCCATATGTTGAGCGAAGTGCTTTTCATTCACAAGCCGTGAAATGACACATGCTTTGATACAATTGCAAATTCAGCTACTTCCAGCTCCTTCCCAAATTAATGTCATTAATATTTGCTTTGCGACCCATTTTCCGGTCTTCCGATTCATCTCTTCTCAGTCTATGAATCCTTGTGCAACAGCATCAGCAGAAGCCTTTATAGATTGCTTTCCAGTGGGACTGCTCTGTTCTGTCTGTATCTATCTGTAAACCCTTAAAGAGCGTGCACAAATACCGATGAAATGACCACAGAATACAGACCGAAGGCTCTGCCCATATCCGTATTTAAGGTTGAGCAAAAACGAGCCTTTAGTCAACTGGTTGATCTTAGCAATTAATATCTACCCGTAATACTCGAGAAGTAGCAGTTATGTTGTGCTGTAGTTTTCATTGCTTATATATAATACAAGCTATTTACGACCTCACTACGGTACTTCATTTGGAACAATGCTAGCTAACATGCTTGCCAAATAGAAACGTCTGTATAAAACATGGAACAGGAACAGATCTGATAATGCAAAACCCCCGGTCACTGACACTGGCAGCGCTTTGAGTCCAAATGTAACACCACACCAGCCCTGACGACAGCAGCAGACTGAATCTAATCTTTATGCACCTCACCGCCTGTCATCTTTCACACCCACTGCAGGTACAAGAAAGAACAAGAGTTGTACTTTAGGTTTTGCAGACCTTATTATATTTTTTTTCTCCGGGTAAAAAAATGACCTCTGTTAGTCATAAAAGCGCTTGCAACAATTTTTTTAATGGGCGAAGACAATGCTAAAGTCCCAAAGGCTAGTTTGTTTGTATGTATGTGTGTGTGTGTGTGTGTGTTTGTTTGTGTTTACCGTGTGTATTTGAGTGTGTCTGTGTGTATATGTCTCACACAGCCCCGTTAAATCCTGTCAGAGAGATTGGTTTCGCACGGACTGTCATTTGCCTTGGCTCAGCGATATAAAATCATATTAGTCTCAGCGTTTTTACTAAACACTAAATAGAGAATAGCCTCCTAAAAATGCCCGGGCCATCCCCACCAAAAGCGCTCTGCTCAATTATTTACATCCCTTTATATTTGGGTTTAACTCTCCAGGAGATATGGGCACAAATTAGTGTTGCACAAAGGATGTTTGCCACCTTTTTAAATTGCTTTTGTTCTGGGCTTTAAAACAGTCTAAATCAACGTCGGCCTATACACAAAGACCATTGTCTTTTGGTCCAATGTATTTTCAATTAGGAGCTTGCCTGGAGAACTGGCTGTCCTGGGGCTGGCTACCTTTTTTTCCCCCTCCACTTTGCTCCAGAGGCCAGTAATTGATTGCAAACTTACGCATGGCCACACAGTGACTCCTTCCTAGAGAAAGTTTGCAGAGCAACATGCAGCATTTGTAAAACCAAAGTTTTTGGCTTTGAAGAAGTATTTACTTCTTCTTCCTTCACTTTGTGTGAAGGCATGAAAGGACTGAATTTTAGGAGGAGGAACATGCCTGAAGCCCAACAGTTGTAAAAAGTCATCACGGGATCTATAGGTAGCTCTTGCCACAGTTCCTGTCAAAGTACAGCATCTGTTACCAACCAGACAGACCAAACAACCATGAGAGGTGAGCAAGGAAGAAACACTTGCTGTCGAAATGCAAACTTTAGTCTTATCCTGGTGTCTCATCATTTAAGAGCAAACCAAACTAAATGTCTGAGGCTTCAATAAGACAGGCTTTTCCAAAATCAGGACGTTGGATGATCACCACCCCATCTCATCCGAAAATGTATTGGATGGAGCACCATCTTTCCAGCGAAGACAGTTTCACTGCTCCACAGCTTAATAGGTTCATGTTAATCTGCTTTAGAGAGTCCTATTGTATTGGCTGTTATTCGCTACGGGGACTAGACAAGCTGTGTGACAATCTGTGTCAGCAATGGATGCAACTTAAAGTAGCTGAAATGCAAACATTTGGACATACAGTGTAGGTTTTCTAGGTTTCCTAGGTTTTTCATTACCTTCTGTGTCCATGACGAAGTTCTCGCATCCCACCACCACCCCATGTATTCCCTTTACCTAATCTCTCGGTTCTAGCTCCACTTCCCAGGGGGAGGGTCTGGCCTTTTGTCTCAAAGCATAAGCCTCCTAAACTCCTGCCCAAAGTTCTCTAGAGTTCTTCCCAACTCTTTCAATCTTCTCCTCCAGTATCTATGTGATGTGTGATGGCTGTGATGGCATATTCCGACCTCACAAATCTTCTGCTAAGCCATGTAGAGTGTGAAGATGTCTTTTGAACAGAGGCTGTGCCGCCTACCTAGCTAACATGTCCATGTGGGGCCTGTATGAGTTACCCAAGTGCGTTGTCCTTGCATTTCATGTTAACCCCACCTATTGATGCCCACCAGGGTCAATGATGAGACCAGGACAGGGTTAAGCATGGGCGCCATCTGGATTGTACACAGCATACAGGGCCTAGATTAGACCCAAGTGCCTTAACTGAGCTGCATTAGGCCAGAATCACCTGCTGTCTGTGGATTAGCTTTGTATTCTCTTATGGCTTTTTTAATGAAAATGAATTGTCTAAATTAATTAACACAATCTATAGTTAGATTAATTACTGAATAATTATCAGCAGCTCTAATTTGCACATTTGACCACATGATACCAAATGATTGTCCTGTTAGTGACATGTGTTTGCCTCATTTTCTCTATGAACATGACAGATGGTCCATGCTGAAAATCAGGATGTTGATCTCTCCTCCATGTGGTTCCTTGCTCATGAGCACGGCCTAGCTCTCTCTCTCTCGCTCTCTCACTGACCTGCTTATCATCAGGCCCCGAAAAAAAGGCAGAAGGAACATAAGCTCACCCCTCTTCTGTTATTAATGGAGTCAGCTGTATTTAATTTCACGCTGGGCGTGTGTATCGTCCCTAAACGTTGAGGCGCTAAGTGCAGGCTGCCATCCGCAGCACACTGCGCTCGGCACATCAGTTCTCTGACCCGCACTTAAGCGGGCTGTCATAGCTGTAATGCGCCTGTCCGCTTCAGCATTGGCTGTGCTGAGGGAGAGGGGAGGGGACAGTGCCATTAGCCTCATGCTGGAGCTTTAACATGCAGCACCACTGATAACTCTTAATTTACTCTGAAAGCACTTGTGCGTCAACGCATCCCCTGCAATTTGCTGATAGAGTTGCTCTTTATTTTACCTTGCAGGAAACACCCAGCGATGGGCAGCCTTGTTTGTTTTACCAACTGTGGGACTGTAGTCCAGCTTTAGAGCAGCATTATGTAGCTTTTTATACCTTTGAAATAACAGCTTCAGAATCATGCTGATGCTCCGCTGGTAAAAGGGAGAATGGCGCCTCTATCGCTTCCAATCCGGGCTTGGAACGCTGCTAAATGCACTATGTAACTGTAAGTTGTCAGCAATGGCTTGTCAGCAATTGCATGTGCACAAAGTGTTCTTTAAATGTGGCTCAAAGACCCGAGAATCGCTGGTTTGAATCCTGGTTTTAGTGCCTGGTTTAGGAGGTGCAATTCTTCTCAGTAATAGAAAACCTCTTGTTGAGAGGGCTGTTGAAACTCAAAGAACAGTGGTCTTGAAATGAGGTGTGTTCAGGTAAATCTCTGGTGTTGCTATCTTGGCAACAGAAAACACAGGTGTGCCACTGACTGAAAACAACATAGGCAGACGTCAACAGTAGACGTTCATTACTATCTTGGCAGTGAATTGTCAAGGCGCCAGCTTTGCACCATTGAAATTGCAATCCGCCAAAATTGGACCGCACCTGGCACTTAAAGGGAATAGCAAGTGACGCGCAGATTGGTTTATTACATGTTATGCCCAAAACACACCCATGATTAATTAAGAGAATTAGTACATGCTTTTGCGTGTTTCGAACAGTGACCTGCCATTACGATAGCAAAGACACACTGACACGCCCTAAATCTGTACAGTGCACACTTGGCTCGCAAAAAGATCGCTAAAATAAGACTCAGAGTGTCGTTAGTAGTGGCTACTAGCTCTGCTGTGTTCTGATACTCACTGCACTAGGCTGAGTGATTTACTCTCGAGAGGGGTATCCGGTTAGTGATGTTAAAAGTTTTACTCTGCTTCCTTACGAGTCTGTGTCAGATACTGTAACCTCCATCAACAGAGTGGATTTCTACACTGGATTTAATGGGCTTCTGCAGCTGTGCATGAGATCCATATTGTCATCTAGTGGTTGAATGAGGAGCTCCAGGGTCGTATTAGGCCAAATATGAATCATAAACAATCTGACCGTTTCTCAAAATTGGGTAGAAATATCGGTCGATGGGGATCACATAAAAACAATACTGTTTGTATGAAGGTAATGGGTATTTCCCACTAACACTGATTGCATAGATACATAATTAATGACATTTACATTCAATTTATATCCTGTATTGAGAGCAAAATTATAGAAACAGTACCACAATTGTTCCCAGTGGAAAGGGGCCTGTTTTTGTGTGTAATAACTGCCACGTCTAAAGGTTAATTCCATGCATTCCACAGAAGCTGTACTCCAGCTTTAGGTTTGATCATTGCCTTAGTGTTGTGTCTGTAGCACTGAGCCTCATTACTGTGTAACATCAGCTTTACATCCGAGTACAAGGCTCGGCCTCTTAAAGATTAGCAGTGAAGAGAGCATGCTTTGTACTGTGCAGGCCTGGCTTTGTGTCCAGAGCTTAATCTTAGATGTGCTCCAGCCTTGAGAGTGTAAAGTTTTTAAAACATCCATGTATCGTCACTGTTACGCTGAAACCTGCCATGTCCATTTCTAGCAGTTGTTCTTTACAAATATTTTTTTTATTTCATAGAGAGAGAGAAATAGAGAGAGAGATAGCGAGAGAAATAGAGAAATACAGAGGGAGAGATGGGGCAGGCGGCGAGTGCACTGTTAAACCAGGGGCTTTTAAATACCACATTATTAAACATGCTTGGTGTGCGGCTGCTGCATCGATTCGGCCTGAGATCAGTGGTTGAACTCAGTATGGATCAGAACCCTTTTGATGGGTCTCATCTGCATGTGTGTTTCGGTCCCACATTACTCTGTGTCCTTTTAGTTTGTTTTCTCTGAAACACCTTCCAAGCCATATCGATCCAGCACCTCTAATAATAGACCTCTAAGAAAAAAAAACAAAGCCACAAAGTCCTTGAGGTCAAACTCAGCTGGCCTTTTTACTTTCACAACCAGAAGATCAAGATGGAGCAGCATCACAATTCCCACTATGTTTAGAAATGCAATGTAGGTCTCTCCTCCGCCAGCTGCAGCCAAAAGTAGCAGGAAATATTACAACTCACTCCACAAACTGAGGAGCTAGTTGCTAAACAAAACTGGTAGTGACCAACTGTGAACCCCTAACACTGGTGTGTTCCTACTGCCTGCCATCAGCGGCCAGAGCCTGAGAGAGCACAACCGGTCTTGCTTCTCCGGGTGGGTAGATGGCTCTCTCCCTTTCCCCACATCACTTCAGACTGATGCTGGCCGGCATGGGCGCCTGCTAGCAGATGCCTCAGAGCATGAGACCCGGCTCTTTTCTCTGAGTGCATTGGTTGGCTGGTGACGTTGCCTCAGTGGGAGAGCAAGAAGAGGTGGTGGCTGGAGGACGCATGTGTCAGTTGTCAGAATCATTACATGTGATAGGGGCAGAGTATTAACGAGTGTGTCTCATCTCTCCATCGTCTGCCTCCTCAAAAACAAACTGGACTACTTTAGCTGAACCAAATTGAAGCTAAACACATAAGAGAAAGGAAAGGGAAAGCACCAGATTACATTTTTTTTTACCATTAAGTCTCAAGAAGCAGAAAAAGCAGAAAAAGTGATTGGGGAAAAGTATAAAAGCTACTCGCCTACAATCTTTTCAGCTTTGCTAACAGCACATCACACTGAGAGGACACAACAAGAGGACAGCAACACAACAATCAAGAATAATTACTTTGCTACAGTTACAGTGTTAGAACTATGCTATAGTCTCTGTGAGCTGCCGCCTGTGTCGTAAACCAGTCAATAAAACCTTTTTTTTCTGCTATGAGTGGTAAATAGGCTTGTTAAATCACATCTGAGCATTTTTCACCCCAGCTAAAGTCATATAAATGGCTCGTCACGCTGAGAGGACGCAATGAGAGGACAGCAAATGTTATGTGGAAAGACTTGGAAATAATAGCAATAATAATAAGTGTTTTCGTTACAGTGTTAGGACTGTGAGCCGTCGCCTGTATTGTAAACAGAGATTATCTGTAAGATAGGTAGGTAAAATAACAGGGTGGTAAACAGGCTTGTTAAACCACATCTGAGCAGAGTCACATACTTTCTATTTAAACACCAAACAACCACTTAAATAATATAAACGCATCATTTGCCATCTTCAAAATTGTAAATAACCCATACTAACTCTATTGCTCATCTAAGCTCAGCGCATCACTAGGTTTGAGAGGAAGATGGTGATGGCCAATATACTTAATTGAAGTTTTGGGGGCGGATGTTGTGAAGAGAGAGTGAATCAAAGTGTGTGAGTTTATGAGGCCTCAAACCTGAGAGCTTCTCCAAACAAATCACGCCTTTACCTTACACACTCACACACAAATTACCAAACACATCAGCAGGAGGGTCCTTGGACTGAAATGAAGAGTCTCGCTCCTTCTCTCTTAACTGCTTTCTCTCTCTCTCGCTCTCTGTCACACACAAACACAACCGCACACCGTGGTTACTTTTCAATTAAGTAAGAAAACAACACCTGCCAGGTTTTATTAACATAAACAACTATTTGCTGGTAAATCAGGATATGAATATTTACACATATTCATATTCATCAGAGTAGCTTCCTTGCTTGTGAAGAAGGTTTGGCTTCAGTAATTATTTCACAGTTCTCTTTTCCAAACTGTTGTTAACCCTCAGAAGCCCTGGGGGTTTCTGGGCTGGAATTTCACAAGTAAGTGGTGCAAGTATCAGGATGGATCTGTAGTATGGGGTTGTGCTCTCTCAGGCCAGTATGAGAAGTATGGGATCTGCAGAATCTACACTAAATGTTGGGTATGTTGGGCACATCTCTTGGATCCAGTCTTCTTACAGTTATCCTAAGAATTGTCTTGAATTTGTTTTTGAGGAAAGTCTGCATCAGATTCATGATGTGTTTAACCCCCAGAATTGTTCACAGTTCTGCTCTTATAAGGATGAAGCCAATTGTCCTCATAAACTGAACAAATTCCGAAGAAGAGGAAAAAGCATTGGTAAATGTCAGAATCTTTGTGACAACTGGTGGATGTGAAGTGGATTTTAAGGATATTTTTTTTCCTAATAATGGTTAAGGCCCATTCTTATGAAAATCTCTGTGGACATTTTAAGATTCTTAGAAAAGCTTTATGAATCTGGTAGTCAAATCATCATCAGTGAAAATCCCTATAAACTGGTCATTTCAGAGCATGTACTAAAAAGTCTGCATTTTTACTGTAGTTTACCTGGCAACCTAGCCATAACATTAGCACCAATGACAGGTGAAGTAAAAACAGTGATTGTTTTCATTAACAGTTGCATCAAGGGGTCAAGGGGTGGAATATATCGGGCAGTAAAGCACAGGAGCAGTCAGTTCCTAGGTTTCTAAAATCAGCAAATAATAGGCAAGCATCAAGTATCTGAGCCACTTCGACAAGGACCAAATTGTGATGGATAGATGACTGGGTCAGAACAGCTCCAAAACATCATACAGGACTTAAAGGATCTGCTGCTAATGTCTTGTTGCCAGATACCACAGGAAGCCTTCAGAGGTCTTGTGGAGTATGTGCCTCAAATGCGTAGAGGGGACCTGCTCATATATTAGGCTGGTGGTGCTAATGTTATGGGTGATCGGTGTATACCAGGCAGCCAGTCAAACTACAGTGACAAATTATGCATCAGTCAGCATTAACTGAACATTCAAGTGAACTGAAAAAGACAATTTGCTCATTTATTTAAAAAAAGGCCCCAAATCTTTGATGGTAGGTGTATCTCAAATGCTATTTGAAAGGGCCGGACGTACCGCTGTCTAGTATCTAATGAAGTCTGTGAGAGATGGAGAAATAAAGAGTGACAGCATGTCTTTTAAGAAACTGTCATCGTACATTCATCTGTGGCAGATGAGCCACTGTCGATGCAAAGCACAGTCCATCTTTGAACCGAAGATTCGGAAAGATTTATCTGGACGGATGTGATGCCACGTCTTTCCCCTGGAGGATGAGGTCGAGCTTTGTTTTTTGTCCAGTGAGGGATGTTCTGGCTCTGTGGGATAATTGATTTATCTATCTGACGCAAGAGCGGCGCATCAGTGAGAGTGAGAGAGATGAGAGAAGGAGAAGAGATTGCAGTATTTGTTTTGGGCGTCAAACACAATGGGTGGCCTTAGAGCCTCTCATACTGCAACATCTACCCAAGTACCACTGAATGATGCCTGTGGTTTCGGTTGTGTGTGTGTGTGTGTGTGTGTGTGTGTATATATAAACACTGACCAGCCACAACATTAAAACCATCTAACAAATATTGTGAAGGTCCCCCTCGTGCCACCAAAACCCGTTGAGGGGTGGGCTTTATGAGACGTAGCCAGTTTTTTTGTGCTGCAGTGGCTAGCCTTCGCTCTCCAGGCACATCGGTGAGCCTTGGGTGCCCATGATCCTGTCCTGGGTTCACTAACTGCCCTTCCTTGGAGCACTTTTAGGCATTTTCTGTTTGTCTTGCATTTCGTCAAGCTACAGATGTCTGTGTGCATGAATGAATGGTGTGAAAGGCTACGGCAGCAGTAAAACTGTATCCCCCACTATTATGGTTAAGCTTTAGCGTTTAATCCATGGTTCACATGCCTGCCGAACTGCGGGGGGCTTACAGCGTCAGTTAAATAAGCAGTTAGGTTTTTCAGTTTCAGACTTTCGCACTGTTGTTAGTGTCTGTGCTTGTGTCATGGATGTAGCACTGAGTACAGCACTGTTACATCTGTCACATTTTGACCATTTGGTCATAAGAACAGGCCAGCCAGGGCTTTTAAACAGTCGACTGTGAAACAACTGGACAAGCTGGGGCGATATATTCTGGTTAATGACACAGCTGTGGATTAGAGGGGCACTGCCTTCTGTCTCTGTGCCCTTCAGCCAAGCTCTTAATGGAATACACCAGCCTTTTTCTTCTCAACGTTATCTCTGACTGCCATATCTACAGTATTCAGTAGATTAGTATTTGTGCTTAGAAATGAGCAGAAAAGGTATTGACTCTAAACATATTTTTAATGGAAGCTTCAGCCTCTGCCCAATGGCCTCTATTATTAATGAATTTTGAGCCACAAAGGGTTCTATGACTGATGCTGTAGAACTATGGTTCTCAAAGCTGGTCAGGACTGGAAATCCTTCTAAATCCTTCTATCATTGTTAAATGGTTACCACCCTCTCTGCCATTTAAAGTCCTCCTCACCATATTTCACTCCATATCCCTATAGAAACCACCAGCAGCATAGAAATCATTGTTAAATGGTGACCACCCTCTCTACCATTTAAAATGATCTTAGTGATCTATTAAGCTTTTGGGAAACTGGGCCTAGTTAATGAACAATCCCTCTATAAGCTCATTCCCCATGTGCATTTAAGAGAGCCACCTGGAGCTCACTGGTTGGTGATGCCACATTCAAGTATCACACAACAAGTGGGAGAAAAAACACCACCACTGTAGTTGCGAGTTTAGCAGTGTTCTGAGTTCAATTCAAAGGGAGAGCAAGCAAACTTGGATGAAGCAGTCTAATTAATGTCCCTGAAACCAGTCGAACACACCTTTAAGACCATTCACTCGACTCTGTGATCTTAGATATGATGCTAATTCTCCTATATGATGCTAAAGAAGGGTTCTTCTTAGAATCCTATAAGCTTTTTCTACACCATGTAGAGGTCGTTTGAGTGGAATAGTACTTTAAGATCCTCCAGCTCTGTTCCTGCTCTGTTCCTCATTACACCTACTTGTAAAACAGCCTATGTTCTGGGTGTGTGTTGCCTGGTTAATATTGGGCCTTCTCTTTTGTTTCCTACTATGGAAACTTTTCAAACGAAATAGAAATGCCTACAGTGGTTTAGTCATAAGTCAAAGCAGGGTATGGAGACAGGAGTCAGGCTGAAGAGTCAGGCTAAGAGTGAATTTCGGGTGAATTTGTTGATGCTGCATTGTGTTCAGGACAACATGCTGTTTTCAGAGCTATTTTCATCATCTCATACTCTAACTTAGATAATGTTTTTTTTCTTCTTCTCTTTGATGGCTAATGGAGGCATAATGAATAGCTTAGTCTACTTTTTGGGTGGTGTCAAGGCTGCTCCAAGTAATCATGAGCAGCAGTTAATTAGACGCTTCTTTCTTCAGCTTTATTGTGCGCCAACAGCAGTGAGCAGTTTTAATCAAAGAGGGCTAATTCTCTGACTTTGCCGGGTAAATGGCACATTCCTGCTGTGTGCGAGGCTCACGTTCCAGTGTGCGCTATAAACTGCTTGCTATTTGGTACGAGAGACGATGCAACCTTTTTCATCTTGGTAAAGCGTTAGTTTGGTGAAAAGTCTCATCTAAATAAAGTCGATCAGTCTAGACCTTTCTGGAGTCTAGACCACTGGAGCTACGAGACTGATCTACTGTTACACTCCACCAGTTATTGTAGCAATGCTTAAATAATCACACAACTTGCCTTAAACCATACTGAGTCGCGAAGTAATCCCAAATTGACTTGCTTATGTGGTTTCTGACATTGAATGACTTACTGTTTTAACAGAAAATGGACAGAATTACAGGCAAACATAAAGCTTCAAGATGCTACCACTGTTTTTAGCCTTAACAGCTTTTTAGTAGCTATTTTATAGTGATAATCAGTGTAATTTATGAGTTATTACTTGTTATCTATATTGTTGTAGTAAAATAATTTATTATTCCACTACACCAATGAAAATACGCCTTGCCTTTTTAATATTTAATATTCCATTACCAACAAAAGTTTAGGTCACCCACAAATAATTCAAACTAATTTAATCCAGTTTTAAAACAAGCAAAAGCAAACAAACAAACAAAAAAAAAATACAAGTGCACGATAAAAAAAGGGTACTGCCACCCATTCGTAACTCCCCCTGGCTCTGGCAATACTCCTGTCACTAAGGAAGCCAGCCACTGCCGTCGATGAGACATTGCTGGGCAGTCCCAGCTCCACCACACCTGCTAACAAATGGCTGAGCCGGCCATCATCAGTTAAGAGTGAAGGAGGACAGAGGGCCATCTACCCATCCAGACACAGCCAGTTGTGCTCTCTCAGACTCCGATGTCTGATGGCAAAGCAGCATTTCTCAGAATTCGAACCCGCAACCCCCAGGCTACAGTGGTGTAATGAAATGGCTGAGCCCCCTATAAACACATTCTATTACTTAGCTTCTGATGCTTCTTATTAGCTCCAGTCCAAAACTAAAGAAGCAAACTTCAGACATCAAACATGTCTTGGCCGATCCACTGCATTTGGGAAAAGAGGGAAAACTGTGCATTAAATTTTGCTGAACTATCACTTTTACACTCTCATGTAGACAGTTCCTAAAGTCAGTTCTTAAAGTTTTCTGCTAATTGTCCTTGTTTTTTAGCCAGTTTTGCCCCAAGCTTTTGGCCCAGCTGTGCAGTAGTTTACTGCTGCGCATGAACAGCAGTGTAGCTGCTGCTCCCTACTTATGAGTTTTTCTCTTGTAAACCTCCTATTTTTCCCACTATAGACGTTTCTAGCACTGACAGTCTAGTCCTAATCAAGATACGGAAGTGAAGTAAACATCTCTATTGTACCTTCACCCAGTTCTTCTTCTTCAAGAGTCATACCACCGGGGAGAAACACACACAAACACACCTACACCTGTCTTCATCTGTCTCCAATCAGCCTTTCCTGCTTGAGCCCCCGTCAGGTGAGAGCAGAGTGTGTGTGTGTGTTCTGCCGACGATTGCTATCGCTTGTGATTGCCTCCTACACTTCCTTGCCCTGGTGGAGCAGCGGCTTGTTTTAAAGCTAATCAAAAATTTAGAGAACGTACCTTTTTTAAAATGATTATAGCAGCCAAAGTTTCCATTAAGAGTTCCTGTCGACAAAGAGAGAGAGGGAGAGAGAGATACAGAGAGAGAGCGAGAAAGAGCACAAATAGAGAAGTGGGGAAAAATCGATAGTCCAGTCCAGTGGTGATGGAGCTGGTGTCAGTCTGGGGCGGGCCATCAGATCATCCACCTGGCTGGACTTTTATTTCCTCAGAGGTGTCCAGGGGCAGAAGTGTCCAGTTTCCCCCCCTTCACGCTGCTGCCCTACATTCTGCCGCTCCAGATTCAGCTCCTAATGAGGCAACCTTCATGTGTTTGCTTTGAACAGCGAGTCTTAATTAGCCACTCCACTGTGCTTCATGTTTTTTTACCTTGAAAACGAAAAAAAAAAGTTCAAGGTAAAAGCTTCTAAAACCTTCAGGAGGTTACTCGAGAGGGCTTCACACCTCCCAGCAGGCAGCGTATGTCAATTTGATGTCAGAACGACGTTACGAACTCTTAACGTCGGACAGACTTTGAATTTTAACTGAAAATGAACATCAAAACCCAATGTTGTAGAGACTTCCGGATGGAAATCAAAGTCACATATCTTTCAGAAATCAACATTGGGTTGACATCAAGCTCCAACGTTAAACAGACATTGAATTTTGGCAGCTGAACACCATGATTTAAAACCAACAACATATCAACTTTTAACAGCGTTAGGACTTTAACGTGATGAGGTTTAGCAGACCTTAGATTTTGGACACCAAACCTCAAGGAAATGTTGGTATTTTACGTCAACATGATGTTGGCAGAAGACATTTTGGCAATTTGGTTACTGAACACCAAGACTTTAAACATCTAACAACATTAGAATTTTACGTTATTGTTTATGTATTTTACGTCAATGTGATGTTGGCTTTTGCCGTTCAGAAGAAGCTTAAATATGGTTACCTAACACAACAACTTAAATCCAACATGTCAACATTTAACAATCTTAGAAATTTTGGTTGTGTAGATGTTAACATTGGGAACTTAGCAGACTTTGGGTTTTGGCTGCCAAACCTCACAAATAAATGTTATTTTACGTCAACATGACCTTGGAACGTGATGTTGGAAGAGGTTGAATTTTGGTTACTTAACATTACAACTTAAACCTAACAGCATATCGACATCTAACAACGTTTGAATTTCGCGTTGTGTGGATGTTAACATTATGACGTTTAGCAGACGTTTAAAAGACGCTGGATTTTGGTTACCTAACATCAACAATCACTTAACATCACAACCAACAAAATGTCAGTGTCAGCTGTTGTCAGTTGACGTTGGCATTAGATCTTGCCCTGACACTACATTTTGACTACACAACCTAAAATCAACCAGCAATGTTTAGCGATGTTGGTGGCCAGCTGGGCTTACGGACCCTCATCCACAAAGGCCTTCAGCAAAAACACAAAAAGCCTCTGTTTGTGCTTAAGCTTTAGTTTGCATCAAGCTCCAACGTAAGACAGATGTTGAATCTTTACTGAACATCAGAACTTAAGACTATCAACAAATCAACAATGTTAAAAAATGACATTGTTTGGACTTTTAATCATAATGAAGTTTAGCAGATGTTTGGACTTTTTGGACACTAAATCTGACAAGTAAATGTTGGTATTTTAGGTCAACATGATGTTGGCATGTGACTTTTGGAAGACGTAGGATTTTGGTTACTAAAGACTAAGACTTAAAACTATCAAAATAATATTAGATGTTTTTTACGTTAACATCATGAAGTTTAGCAGATGTTAGATATTGGCCACCAAACCTCACAACTAAATGTTGGTATTTTACATCAACATGACATTGGCACAATGTGACAAAGGCCTTCAGCAAAAAACACAAAAGCCCCTGTTTGTGCTTTAGCTTTTACGCTTTAAACCCAGTAGCTGTAATGTGGATGAATTGTGTGTGTGTGTGTGATATTGCTAGGCTAGGGGTTTTAGACTGTGTGTGTGTGTGTGTGTGTGTAGACCACAGGTAAGGGAGGAGGTTTTTATTGCCCTGTTGGTAGATTTTGTTAGCAGATGTAGTGTTGCTCAGCTAAACATATTGGACATTTTTCTGGACACTTTAAAAGGTGCTTTATTGATCTGAGCAGGAAGCGTGAAGCGGGCGGAGTGTATTTACATGGCCGTGTTCTTACTGTTGAGAGCACTACCATTAGACTGGCCTTTAAGCCTGGGCATAGAGAGAGAGAGAGAGAGAGAGCGAGTTAGAGGGAGAGGGGCGGCAGGATACGTGGAGACTGTGACTGGAATGCTCATTTTTGCGGAGTGCTGTACTAATGTGTCTCATCAGAGTGAAGCTCATTTAGAAGGGTCCTTCATTGCCAGGGAGACCGTTGTGCGTGCCAGCTTGGCTCCGCAGATCACATGCAATCATCGGGCCCACTTTAGCCAATCACGGCTCAGCTTGGTGCAGCCCCGTTCGGAGCTTGTGCCAGCCAGGGAGCTGTGAGATATTCTAATTGGGTTGAGATTCTAAACAGCGATTGAAGAAGTGAGCTCCGTTTCGCCGCCAGTCGTCAGCAGAATCACTCCGAAGTGCCGCCTCGGTGTGCAGGGTGAGGTGGTGTGCTGTGTCTGGTGTAATTTGTGGTGTGCTGGCTGTATCTGTAAGCCTATCTGTGCAACCGCTGGAGCAATCGTGCAATCCCATCATGCCCATTACTTTATGCTGTCAGAAAGGTTGTGCATAATGTTAACTGTGTGATTTTGATAGGCTACCTTTGAGGCTGCATGTCTGATACCTAAAGCTAAATGTACATTATTTATGTAGATAATTTCGTATTGTACAAACTGCATGCATACTCCAGACTAGGTCTATTCCTAAATAATATAACATATTTTTGGTCAATTTTATTCAAAATATGAAATATTTAAAATATGAAAAACAAACACAGAGGGAAATGAATATTGAAAGATGAGTACCGAATAATGTGTGTTTAAATCATTCAGCTGTTGATTAACAACTAAATAAAATTGATATAAAAAATTAAAAACAGAAGGAGAGAATTAAAATTCTATATATAAATTGTATTTATTTTATTATGTATTTTAAAAAATAATAAAATGTTATTAAAATCTTAGAATTATATTATATATTTTCCAATATATTATATATATATAACTATATATACTATATATATACTATACTATAACTATATATATAATATGCTCTTATGCTCTGTCCATAAGTATCCGAATGTTTTTAAAAACAGATTTTAAAAATGTATTTACATTCTTTTTTTTTTTAAGTATTTTTGTACACAATGAGATGAAAAGACTAGCTCAGCATGCTAGCCTTGTATGGGGCGATAGTACCTCATAAAGAGAGACATTCTCCCTATGTATTGTACTATTCAAGCCACAAAATTATGGATTGCAAATAGTACTGTAAATAGAGCAATATATATATTTGCAATAGAACAGTATTCATAAGTTATTCATATGTGTAAATCAGAAATCTAGTGTGTGTAGACGTTGTAGTTTTATGACTTATGTAGTTCACTATATAGGGAGTAATATGATATTGGAGATTAAGCCAGAAGCACGCATTTATTGTGACGTCAGCGTTTTCAAACAGCTCAAAAAGTTCTCAGTGACCAAAAGTGGCGAAATTCATGTGGATGGGGGCCAAAACGCAGAATAAAAAACCTTTAAACCTTTCTTAATATCTGGATATGTGTGGACCAGGCCTCAGACATTTGGTTTGGTTTGTTCTGGATTGTTGAAGTGAGTGATACAGCATGGTAAGATCCAAAGAGCTCTCTGAAAGAAGGTTGTAGATGTCAATGAGTCCGGGAAGGGATTTAAAAATAGATCTTTGAGCAGTTAAAAATGAGACATTCCACTGAGCAAGTATTTGCTGTAGAGCAGACGTCTCCCAAAAATCCTAAAATGTCATTGTGGGACCTACAGGTAGCTCTTCCTACAGACCGCCAGAGAACACCAAGACAAACACCAGGACTTCTGGAACAATGTACTTTGGACAGCTGAATCTTGGGTCTTGCGTCACTGTGATGTGATGTGGTTGTTTTTTCATCCAGTTCAGCCATGACTGGGTTTTCCTAGCTCCTCCTCTGAGAACATTAGGGGCTGAGTTACCCACTGCTTTCACTAAATTCAGTGGTGGTCTGATACATTTAGTCCTGTCCGGATACACAGCTCTGTGATTTCCCAGAAGGAAAATAAAGTCAATCAGGAATGGCCGGTTACAGGCGGGCGCTCAACTTCACCTTCTTTCCTTCTCTTTCCTCTCCTGCTAATGCTCTGCTGGTGCAGACAGTACGGACACACAGTTCTGTCATCACCCAGATTGAGTAAATACATGAGAGACTTTAGAAAAGCTTTGTTATGTCATTCAGGAAGAGTTTAAATTGGTTATGCGTGCCTGGAGATTGACACAGTGACTAGCAGATGCCGAAAAACACCAGTACTAGGTGACTGGCCTAGGAAATTGCTGAGATTTTCAACTGAACTGTCATGTATGATTATATCATGATCAAGTAAAACAAGTATGTGCTCATAACCCTCTAAAAGGAACACGTGCAGGGACATGACATTAATCTGAAAGGTTATAGGTATGTTTTTAATAGCTACGCATTAAGAACAGAACCGCTAAAACAGCTAGTCTTGGGTTCTGGTGTGAGTCCCAGACGTACTAATGACTGTGTGGTCAAGTGTATAGGACTACTTATTCGGTCATACAGTCTGAATTTTGCATGGTCATGCAGGAGAGTGGAGCACTTCGCTGGTAACACTGTCCCTCAAGCAAGCCATGGTACTCAGCGGTTCTCTTCGCCCGGTGTTTCCAAACGTAATGGGCGCTTTAGCTTGCTGTTCACTCTTGATCAGGAAGATGGAGGTTTCCTGAACTCAGCTGAACTTTGGCAACATTCAAATGCCAACACTGATCATACAGAGCCGTCTATGACAAGCGAGGCTAGCAGGGATGCTAGCTGATTGATGATTTTGCAGAACGCAAGGCACAGAGCGCTCCTAAAATGAATGAGCGCTCCGCTGTTTTGTGAATTATTATCGCAGGCATATAATTTATGAGGCAGATTGTGCACTTTGTGCATCAACTAAGGTCAATGATATAGGTCATTGTCGAGGTTCCACAAAGGGGTCAAGGTAGGTCTTGCAGTTGTCTTTGGAAACAGGGTGACTCCAGTCCGGTTGCCTCTCTTAATATCAGCGCTTGCCATCGAGCTAAGGTGAGTGATGTCATTTTAAGAGGCGTATCTTTTTAGGAGGCAGAAAGCGAGGCGTCTCGGGGTGAGGGATGCGCTCTTCTTCTGAATGCCAATAAGCCGGTCCTCCTCTTTTTCCAGCTATAAAGTAATTCATTGAAACTCACAAAAACAGCAGGCGGCCGCTGTGCAAAGATGCTGATGAGACAAAAGACTGTCCCAATCCTTCACAGTTTGCCAAGTTTTTCAGCTCCCACTGTGTTTCATATCCTCTTAAACACACGCACACACTCTCACATCCAGACAGGTGGCCTTACCCAGCCACGGCGCTCAGTCAAGAAAAAGTTCCTGTAAAAAAAAATTAAATAAATAAAAAAACAGATCTTCTTCTTTTTTCTTTTTTTTTTTTTAATTGAAA
This sequence comes from Salminus brasiliensis, assembly GCF_030463535.1. NCBI lineage: Eukaryota > Metazoa > Chordata > Actinopteri > Characiformes > Bryconidae > Salminus > Salminus brasiliensis. Next base: position 26,528,327 of record NC_132890.1, on the reverse strand, counting down.
TGAATGCCACACGCTTTACGTCGGAGGCAAATCCAAAGTCATTTATTCAAACCAAATCCCTCTAAAGGGGGGGAAATCAAATCTTAGCCCTCCTTATGTCTCCCTATTTAGCTAATCCCTGTCCTCTGACATTTCTGTCTTGCCGTCTGTGTGATTGCATTTATTGTCATTATTGCTAATCAGAATTCACAGAGGGTCTCTCGGTGGGCTTGGTGGAGGAGAGGAAAATAAATAGATGGATAAATAAATAATAACAAATAACTCCAGAAATGTCAGTGAGCTCGAAGATGGAATGACTGTGGTATTTCCCTGATCATTCAGGGAGCTGTACTGTATTCATTACTGTCGTAGTGTTGGGTTTTGTGTGTCCGCGGTGACCCCTTTGGATCGAGGCATGAGAATGAGTTTACTAAGTTTACTGAGTATAATCACCTGTTTAATAGTACTAGTGGCTAGGGAGGTCACAAGACCATACATGTGGTAGTCAGTAGCAATGGCAATGAAATTCTACGATTTTCTAAACCAATTTTGACACGATGGCAAATAATAAAGCAGTTAAATATGAATTAATCATTTAATTTACATTCCACAGGAACCTTTGCTTAATAAAGTGTTGCATTCTCATCAATAATAATAAAAAAGTCTGTTATTTAAAACTAAAAAATGATGGCACAGCATTTCTACTGCATTTCCCTTCTGCTTAAAAATATTTAAAAAGCATGTTAATAGCCTAGATATAATAAATCACACACAAGACAGAATAGTAATATTTCAAAAACAGTGGCATGTAGCCTTCAAGTTTTTAAACCAACCCCATACAGCATGTCAACAGCATAACTCAGCCTGGACATTTAAAAACTGGTCAATTTGTTGATTAGAACAAGAAGACCACTGACCTGGAGGCCTGTCATGATCATTATTTTTTTACTATATATACATTTTTTACTATAATTATGATAATATCACAATTTTAATACCATTTTATGTTCTGATAATAGGCATACAATTATGACATTTTGGTAAATCCACAGTCCAAACAGGCCCCAGCTCTGTCCTGAACAGCTGCCTGGAAGTGAGGCCTATTCTTACTGTACATATCCTCCTTCTCTTCTCTTCCAGTGCCCTAGAGTCTTGCTCTGGCACTACCTGTACCTCCTGTTTTGTTTCTCCTTTCTTTACTCATTTTCTCCTGCTGCTCGGGGGCTCATCCTAGCCAGTAGCTATCACTCACTCTGCTCATGCTATAGTGTGGAGATGACACTGGTAAAGACAGTGACAGAGAGAGAGAGAGAAAGAGAGCAGGAGAAGGACAGATTACTTTGATCCTGATGGCTCGCAGAAGGGTGAGAAGAGGAAAAGCATGGAGAGGCCAGTGAGAAGTGTGTGAGCTCTTTATTCACACAGATGGAAGAACAGTAACGGAAGCGACTCCTGCTAAAGTAACAGTAGCATGTTGCTAGTGCCTGGGCCCAGCTCCTTATCACCTTCAGTGCAGACCAATTACTAGTTCTTTTCATGACCACTGTTGACCATAAGTGCCTTAGTGGCTATTTGCAGTAGTTGATGCAGCGGTAAGGTTGTCAGGCTAAGCAATTCAACTGTCAGTCATTCGACTCGGAATCGACTCGGAATGGCCAATATAAAATTAAAGGTTAAAAGTTGTATTATAATGTTTTATATGTATTGTAATGTCTACAATAGTAATACAAATAATAATAATACAAAGGGCTCACATCATCCAAATCATTCTTATTCAATACAATTTGTTAGGTTTGGATTAATAAGAAGTGCTTGATTTGCTTCCCGAGCAATGCCGCTTTGCCATCAGCAGCCGGAGTCAGAGAGAGCACAATTGGCCATGCTCTCTTCATCACACAGCGTCACGCCAGCTGGGGTGGCCTTGCTGGGGATCCGGCGCTTTCCTCCAAGTGTCTCAGGCTGTCCAGCGTTGTCACGTTGGTCGGAAGTTTGACAAAAGAGGCGGTGACTGGCTTTACATCTATTGGAGGGGACATGTGTTAAGTCTTTACCCTTTTACCCTTGTTAAGCATTGCTAGTGCTAAGGGGGTTTTGCAAATGGGTGGGTATATTGGCAGTACCAGATTGAGAGAAAAATAAAATGCAATTTTTGAGTGAGTGACAGTTCTGGAAAGCCAATCAGAAAAGAGCTCTTTTACATGTCTCACTTGGTATGCTAACAAAACACATTTTCAGTTCGATTCAAACAGCTACAAATATGAAAAGTGGACCTACAAAAAAACATAGGATATGGGCCCCAGAATAATTCTGATTCGAAGCAGATCAGTCCAAATCACTGTGCAGGTTAAGATTCACACGCTAATTGGAATATTCCTAATTTGTGACACAAGTACTTCATTTAAGTTTATTTAACTTTGTGTTTCAAGCATTGTCCCCTTAGAATCCGAGGTAGTGAAAGGAAAGCCGCAAAACAGCAACAAACAAACGAAGACGGCTCTGTGTATCCCAAGCTGGGGTGGAGAGAAAAGAGAGGGAGATGAGTAGGGGCTGTAGAAAAAGAGCTAAGGTGGATGATGGGTAAATAGAGCCATTAGGGACAAATCTATTGCAGTGGGAAACAAAATCACATCATCAAACAAGCGAAAGAGAGAAATATGATCCTGCGGGCCTCAGGGGCATCGGCGCAGAAATGATAGCCCTCCACAACATTTGTCTTTATCAGTCCGCCCTCACTCAATGGCAGAGACAGGGCGGGAGAGATAGAGGAGAGAGGAGAGAGACAGGGGGACGGAGTGATGAAGAGAGAGGGAGATGAAGAGGAGGAGGAGGAGGAAGAAGAAGAGGTGGAGGAGCAGGTGGGGGGGGGGTGGGGGGTGGAAAGATGCACGGTGTGGCTACTGTTTCCAACACTACATCCATTTATTCCATTATCTCTCATATATCCTCCCTCTCTCTCTCTCTCTCTCTCTCTCTCTCTCTTTTTCTTTCTCACGCTCTCTTCTTACACTCTCTTATCTCTGGTGGTCCAGAACACTCAGAAGATTCCTTCATTTTTATTTGTATTTATTTTATGTGTTTGCTTATTTATTTCTTTTTCCATTTCTTCTTCTGTTCATTCCACCTGATTCGCGTTTGCTCCGCCGTGCCGTCCCATGTGCCAGAATTTCTGGCTATGATCCAGGAACAACCTGACAAGATACTACTGTCTTCTGTGGCTTTTTCCTTGCGCTGATATTTACACAGCCAGCCCTCGAAGACATTAATATAGAAGTTAGATGTCATATTGATTTCTCGCATACGCAATTACTGCTTTCCCCACTGAACTGAGGCAAAGACATCACCCTTTAAAGCGGCCCCGGAATGGAAAACTGCATTTTCCTTGGAATAGCTGATTAGTGAGAGTTCAGTACATAGAAGTGACGTTTCGTGAACCTACGTGCCTCAAACAGAGCTTTAAACTGGGCAGATTACAAAATCCCCAAACTATTACATAACAGTCTTGACTCCGCCCCCTTATATTTGCATACACTCAGTCCCCATAGCAAAAGTTCTTCGGGAGAATATACAACCATTGCTAAAAAGCCTAAATCTAAAGGCTAACACTAGTTGACCAGGTGAGGCACCGCTCGGTGAAGGGTCGAACGGCAGAAGTGTTTCTAGGGTACCCATATACAGAGCTTCAGAGCCATTGAAGTGAGCAAGTGCTAGTCAGGTGCTAGGCTAAAAGCTAACCCTATCAGAACCTGCTAGAATCCCTTTACCTAGCTATCAGCCCTCACAGCACACTGTGTCGACTGGACACCAACAGGACAGCAACACTTTCAAAACATAATTGCAATGCTATGCTAGGCTAGGCAAAGCCATGCCATGCTATGTGGCTACTGTGGGCTACCATGGTGACATAAACCAGCCAAAAAAGCAGAGCTTGTCAGTGTTTGTCCACGGGCTCTCCATAAAATGAAAATCAGTGTACCAGCAGCCATATCTGAGCATGTATTGGCCCCCATCAGAGTCACATGCTTACTATTAATACATCCAAAAACTACAGCAAATGCTCAATGGATACATTCTATGGCACCTTTAATTATTATTGGGTTATTTTGACTCCACAGAGAGTTTCCTTTAGTGCTCATTATCGTTTCACAGTGCACAGGACCTGTATTTGTGACTTTTCCTATAGTTTCAAAGGCAAAAAAAAGATTGTAAAAGAGGTCATGGCATGCTGTCGTAGATCTGTCATACGCACCGAGCTTTACAGGCCACGTTTCTGCACACAGATTAAGCCCAGTGCTACAAATGCAGTATAGGAGCAAAAGTGGAAAGCAAAAATAGCAGTGACTCAACCTAAAGCTACAATATGATACACAAACACGTACACACACTGCCTCATAACTGCAGATTAATAGACTCTGAGGGCGAGAGGTACAGGTTTTTCCATTACTCGGCTCCATCAGTCTGTCTTGTTTGAAGCAAGACGGGGTGAGATTGAGGGAACACGTTCTAAAATTGCACGTACGCCACACAGCAGCCTGCAACAGTCAGTCCTGTGGGCTGGGATAAAGACAGTGCAGTTTCTGCATAGATACTCCAGCAGGCTGGAAAGGGAGGTGGGCAGTTGTGCCTGCGAAGAGTTAAAGGACAATTTCAGCATTTTTCTCCAACACATACTTTGGTACTTTATTGGATATCTCCCTACAGACAGATTTCAGATTATTAACAAACTGGTGAAACCTAAGGGAGAGGATATCTAACACCAGACACTAAATTGGCACTCAACAGATCCATCATCAGGGTTTTGCCGTGTTTGGTTTACAGATAAATTCACCAAATAGTGCCTTTAGGATTTGGGATAGGAATAGGACTAAGCTTGGGGTTGAGGTTAAGGTTAGGATTAGAGTAAATGTTAGGGCCAAGGAAAATGGAGGGGGAAATTCCACAGATTTTTTCTACATTTCTGTGTAGTTTAAACCATTGACAAAAGTATTGGGACACCTGCTTATTCGTTGTTTCTTTTAAAATCATCAGTATTGATTTTAAACACACACACCTTATTCTTAACCACCCAACTTGTCCCAAAATGTAATATTGGATGGAGCACCATCATTCCAGAGAACACAGGTCCACTGCTCCACAGCTCAATGCTGAGGGCTTTATACCCCTCTAGCCCACATGTGGCATTAGGCATGGTACCAGTAGGTCCATGTTTATCTGCTCCAGAGAGTCCTATTCTAATGGAAATACTTCTTTACATGGGCTAGAAAAGCTGTGTGTGCATTTGCACATCTGTATTAGCAATAGGTAGAATTTAAAGTAGTTGAATGCATTCAAGAGAGGGGGTGTAAACATACATTTGGACATATGTATATATGGCTACATCCAGGTAATGTAAGAATTGTGTGTGGGGGGGGGGGGGTGAAGGCTGTCCCTCATTCCAGGACTGAAGTGCAATTGAGCAAGGCACCTAACCCCTAACTGCTTTCTGGGCGCTGGAGTTAGCTGGAGGTGTGCTGCAGTGTGTGTGTGTGTTCACTACCACGGATGGGCTAAATGCGGAGGGCACATTTTACTGTAAATTGTACTTTACCTTTTTACGTAGGTGGGGCTACATCAATTTGGCATGGCCAGGACCCAGGGTTTAGCGGCAGGGCATGTGCTTCATTTATTACATTTACATTTATGCCATTTATCTGACGCTAAATCCAGAGCAACTTACAAGGTTCCTCGTATTACAGAGGAGGGCCAATATAGTGTAAGGAGTCTTGCCAGCATAGTCACCCAGACCGGGAATCAAACCCCAGTCCCCACATGGTGTAATAGCTCACTGGTAGATTGTGGTGTTATCTGTTGCACCACACCAACCATTCATTTATGATTGGTCATTATGCTTTGGCGTAGACCACCAGCCCCTAAAACACTGAAAAACTGACTAGTTTGAGATTTTTGATGAACATGGATTGCTAAAGAAGTGACTGCTGCACTGTCCAAATACTGCAAATGAACAAAGTGAACACACAAATGAACACACTCTGTAGGAACACACTCTGATGTTATATTTTGTGACTTCAGGCATGAATTTGTCCTCTCCCTGCCTCACACTGTTCATTCTCTCTCTCTTTTTCTGTTTTGTCCTGAGTTTTCTGTTCTCTTCAGCTGTCTCTTCTGTCTTAAACTAAAAAAGGAAAAGCCAAAAAGGACATTAATGCCTGGTGACCATCACTGCCCAAGCAGATGTGCTTTCCTACTTACCTCTATTCACTATATATATATATATATATATATATATATATATATATATATATATATATTGTTTTAGTGAGAGTAGATGTTATTAAGGTTAGGCAGTATAATGGTAATAAGGTAATAAGGTGAGGACAGTACTTCACATTTACGGCAAGAACTTCTATCTAAAAATGAAGCACCCTCTATCCAATCGCATGGTTCCCATGGAGGCATTGTGCTGGGTAAAGTAATGTTAGTTAAGTTACATTTAGGGTTGCAACGGGGTGAGAATGTACCTTTACAGACAAAAACCTTGTATAAAGAGCAGGTAGGGGGAGTGTACTGCCACCCAGGATAAGAGCCATACACACAAACTATGTCCATATTCACAAACGTGAAGTATATTGTACATCCTGGTCTAAATAAATGATCTGATCTTAGTAATGGGAATGAACTAAACATAAAGGAGGAGCACACTGACTAGTGAGTGGTCCTTGCTATCAAGCCTGGTCAAACAGCATAGTGTACGTTGCATTTGATTTTGGCCATGCTTGGTCGTGCTGGTCATCCAGCTTGGTGATGCTGGTCAGGCTGGTCATCTAGCTTGGTCAAATTGATCATGCTTGTAGACCAGCTAAAACGCCAGGTTGACCAGCTTGAGCTGGCCGGGTTTTTTTTTTTTTTTTAGCAGGCATGGCATGGATGCCAGGAACACGTAGGACCAGCGGCGTTACTTACTGGTCATGCTCTCTGCCTCCAGCAATATCACATACAGCAGTAATATTTGGAGGCGCTATGAAAAATGCAGATACCACCCAACCCTAGGTTGCGACATTACTGCGTTTGTACTCCAGTCCAGATATAGAGCCATTTAGTGGGGTTTCTATTTCTCTCTCCCTCTCACTTTCTCTCTCACACACACCTTTCCTAACGTACACTGACACCCCCACACACACAAACGCAGACAGTAATACCCAGGGGAAATTTGGAGGAGTCTGCAATAACTCTCCCCTGTCTCGCTGACCAGTTTGTTTTCGGCTGTTTCTTTACCTCGTCTGTATCCTGTCACTCATATAACGCTTTCGTTTTCTCCGCTTGGCGTTCATTCCGCTCCACCTGCTCAACACTCTGAGACATGCGCCGGGCCGCCGCTAGCTGCTCTTCATGGAGGAATAAAAGGCCATCATGAGAACATAACTCAGCCTTTAGGGAGTCTTATGAGAAGAGAGTCTTTGTCTGCCTAAGGAAGGCCGAGCTGGGCGAGGGAACACTGTTTAAAGGAGCATGGGTGGCTGGTTTTGTTTGGAAGTGGGAGAACAAAAAGGGGGTAAAAATTCACAGCTTGCCTCATTAACTTGACTATTAATTACTCTTATGAAGGACCCTGAATTCCCTAGCAAATGCTAGTTATCTAGTTTAGTTAGTCTGCCTTAATAGATGTAGTCTAATAGTGTTGCTGTCCTCTAATTGTGTCCTCTCAGCACAATATGCTGTTCACAAGCTAAGGAGATTCTAACCTTGCCCCCATTCGCTTCCCTGGGCTTGGCTTTCTTGAGTCTTAAGAGTAAAAAATGGCCAGATTTCCCTTCTGACGTGTGTTTAGCTCCACCTTGGTTCAGCTAAGGTAGTCTAGTTTGATTTCTAGGTGGCAGACAACGGAAAGAATGGGTGGAAGAAGCCACTCGGCTAGTGTTAGCTTTAAGCCTTGCGTGAATCCCTGTGAATCCCCTTTTGCTTCGTCATGTGTCAAGTCTGAGCACCTGGAAAAGTCACGGTCACAAGGACTGGTTCGGGTAACCACCCGTATTCCCATAACTAGCATAGTCTGGAGGTGATGAGCTGCTTTCCAGTATCAACAATGCCGTATTGCCGTAATGCCGTATCTTCTGAAGTTGCTGCACATTTGACTTTTACTAGTGGCCTGGCTTCATGGGTTAAAATTTTGGGCATATACAGTTTTAGGGTTTTGGAATTTCGCTCATTTTCCGGCACTGTTTTGGATATGCCAGATTTTCAGTTGCCAATTTGAGTTGCTAATTACCCAACCCATACATAGTCTCCCCCCTATCACATGCAATGCTCCCGGCACTGGGAGGATGAAGATCGACACACGGCTCCTCCAACACGTATGCAACCAGCCAGCACCCTTTTTTCGGAAGTGCCGCAGATGCAACTACTGAGTAAATAGCGGTGGGTACCCAGCTCTGATGCATTGGCCAGCATTGCACTGAAGTGATGTGGGGAGAAAGTGCCATCTACCCACCCTGAAACGAGCAAGACCAATTGCGCTCTCTCAGGGCCCTGGCTGCCAATGGCTAGCAGCATGACCAGGATTCAATCCTGTGGTCATCTTGACAGCACCTTATTCCGTCTGACCACTTAGGGCCATGTCACGACCATGTACCGAACTCTCATTATTGAAGCATGTGGAAGTAAATACACATTTCCATTCTAGGGCCCTGTAAGCTATATTTGTGTCTGATGCTGCTGCTGAAGGCTGAGCACATCTGGTCCTGAGAAGAGGCCAATTCCAGAGACGAGAGACACTCTTGCATTAACGTTGAGAGAGGTGCCTTCTAGCTACTTTCAAAGCTTCTTAAGTGGCCATTCAGTCTCGTCAGCCAATCACCTGCACGATTCACAGCTCTGTGTTGGGCATTAAGAGAGTGTTAAACTGGTATTAAAGTGGGATGGGTGCGATTTGTCATACCGTAACCGTGCGTACGGTGATGAGGCGTCTTTCTGTACTGATCAGAGTAATGGTGATGATGGTAATGATGATGATGCCCATAAAAGTGAATACACTGTGATTCTGATTATGTCTCTGGCTTTCTCTCTTTCTTCTTCTCTCTGTGTTCAGCTCAGGGTTCACCGTTTCCGCCGGTGGCTCTGTGGGTGACGGTGGGTTTGGCCGTGTGTTTGCTCGTCCTGCTCATCGCCCTGGCTGCTGTCTGCCACAGGAAGATCAAAGAGAGCTGTGAGGAGATGAGAGCAGGTAAGGGCACTTCCCAGCCTGGGTGCGTGTGTGTTTGCGTGTGTGTAGCAGACCATGAATGCCCTGTCCCAAATCACCCTTTAGCCCTCCTTGTGCAGATTTTACATAACAAGGTATGATTCAGCTTCGGGGCAGCTGAGGACATCTCGATGGATGTCTATAGAAGACCTTGTCCTGCTTCACCTCCTGCCTCTTCCCTGTGGCCATACAGAAGCAGCTTGCCTTTTGAGGAGCTGCAGCATATGTAGACTTTTCAATACATACACACAGTATACAGATGCTCTGAGTGTTTTTTTTTTTTAATAGTTGGCTTGATATTTTCTTGTGGAAAAAAAATGGTATGATAGATTATAGCATTATAGTTGCTCATCTAGAAAAGCCCTCCTTCTAGGTCTGTGATTGTCTATAGGAAAAAGCTCATGTAAATGTACAGGAGTGTTAGCTTTTTGTATTTAGCAGTATTTCTAGTTTGACGGTTTAAAGGATCATTATGGAAAATTTGCTATTTTCTGCTTCCAGGCACCCCCTACAGGTGTGGAGTGTAATGCATAAAAAATTATTTTATGCTGAGCTCCCCCTCACAGACAGCTGTACACATGCATTCACCAGTTTGTAAATGTGGAGGGCCCAGGCCCTCATAACCATGACTTGTGACTAGCTCCACGTTAGTTATGCTGGCAAAGCCGGCGGCAGGCGTGGTAGCGATGCTAATGCTAATGGTAGCGATGCTAATGCTAATGTTCGAGCTATGCTCGACAAGGCCGGTGGTCATATCTTATCCCCTCCGACGTCATCTTACAAAAGGACCATTTAGGACCCAATACGTTAGCCAGCCGATATAGCTAGCATGCTACTAGCATGAGCTGGTCCACCCCCTCGACTGTATTAAAGGTGCACGTATTTGTCACTGTACACTGTACAGCGAAATCTGACCTCCGCATTTAACCCATCTGTGGTAGTGAACACACACACACTAGTGAACTAGGGGCAGTGAGTACACACACACCCAGAGCGGTGGGCAGCCAACTCCAGTGCTTGGGGAACAGAGAGGGTAAAGGGCCTTGCTCAAGGGCCCAACAGTGGCAGCTATCATGCTACAAGTTAGCCAGTCGAGCTGATGCCCCTTTGATTGTATTAGCATGCTACTGGTTAGCCAGCCGAAATGCTAATAAGTGAATTACAAGTGATTTAAGTTAAATGGCAACACTTGATCAAGATACAAAAACTATGCAGTATTGATTAGTACATTTCTTTCGGTAAATTAAAGATGTGGAGATGGACAATTAATCATGTGCTTCTAACCTTCTAACCCTGTAATGTGATTTTAACCAATGGAACAGTTGAGGGGATAGGATGTGTCTGGGGGGATAGGATGTGTCTGGGGGGATAGGATGTGTCTGGGGGGATAGGCTGTGTTACGACACCGGCAGTAGTTCTATAACGCCTCGATAGTGATGCTAACACCTCAGTAGCGATCTGCTGCGTTATCAATGATACCTGTGTAACATTTGGCTACATTTGCCTACCTGTGTAACATATTAGCTGTGTGTTTTTTACTGTGGGGTACACGAGTGCTTGAGTAGTTTGAACATGGTAGCTTTCTTTTAGTGATTGTCATTAAATGTGTCTTTCATTAATATAAAATAGGTCTGTTACCCTGTTACAGTATTGTGTAATAGAGGGCAGTGGCTACGACATGTTTGCTGTATGAAGTCTGTTTCTTTAGATTTTTGCAGCGGACCACCTAAGGTCCACTTTAGGGTGGCGTAGACTTTCATTACTTTTTAGCTACATTAGCTTTGTAGCTCCATTCTTTTCTTTAAAGGCAAAAGATTACTTTTAATATGAAATGACACAATGATTGAAAGACACATTTCACTGAATAGCAGTTCACATCTAATAATTATCTTTAATGAGTACCCGGGAACAGCAGGTATCAGCGTTTAGCAGATGCTCGGGGTCGCAAAAGCTCAAAATGAGCTAGGTTGGGCATTTTATGATTTTGTTATTTGAATTAGAGAGGCATGATGCCATGTTGTTTCTTTTCTGATTCTGATGTCAGTATTCGTTAATAACGTCTGAGCTTTAATAATGAAGAGAAGAGGTTGATAAAGTCAGTGAAATGAATGGTGTGTCTTGAAGCCCGTGTCTCTTGTCGGGGCTCTGTCAGGCATGTTGCAGCTTGTGGATTACACATTTCTGCAATTTCCCTCAGAAAATAAATGCTTTTTTTCCTCCATTAAAACATGCTTCACATTAACACCATATTAATAATTTTTTTAGTAAGAAATTATATTTTGTGAAAAGCAAAGCAAGCACTGTGATAGTGAAATGGAGACAGCCCATAACAAGTCCAATCCAACTTACAGCAGTGTTTTTCAACACTTGTCCTAGGCTACGTTCACATTACCAGGCTAAAGTGAGTCCAATCTGATTTTTTTTTTTTTGCCTTAATATGAAACAGATTTTTTCAGCACTGCGTTGTGAGGGATGCAAAAGACTTGTCTGATGTGTGCATCCAGAGCATCCAGACTGTGAAGCATCTGTACAGCTCAGATTGTGATCGCATTCCAATCCACCTCCAAATGTGGTTTGGATCCGATTTTTACTAATTGGAATCCATGTGGTTTTTGACAGCCCAGACTACCAGAAATCAATCTGAATACATTCTGTTTATGCCGAGAATTGGAATTGTACTGGCAGCCTTTCATATCTGCTGAAAGGCGGGGCTTTGTCTGTAAATAGACGCCCTGTTCAGCGTTACAATGTCTTACGTTACAGACACCGTGACCTGTCAAGATAGCCAAATCTGATCTGAGGAAAATTTCGGAATTGATTAATGCTTAAATTTGCAGCTGCCCAGATTGTAACTAAAGTTTGGAGATTTTAACTGGTAGGTTGGTATTTAGTATTTAACGCACATACAATATTAGTTTCTGGAAGCCCATAAAATTTACATTTATGGCATTTGAGTGATGCTCTTATCCAGAGCGACTCACATTTAAATCATGTTACACAGGTTGGTTAATGCAGCGTGTGCTATGTGTCTTTTATGTTGGCATGGATGTTAAGCAATACATTCGCTAGTTCAGACAACAAACATGGCGACGATGGAGGAAGTCGTGATAATATACTTACTACAAAAACACGGAAGGGGCAGCGAGTGTGAGCAGGTGTAAACTGAGTATATCACTAGTTTCTATTCTATTTCTTCTTCATCATGTCCATAATGGTCATGTTTCGCTTGAACTATCAGCACTACACTGCCCTCACAGTTTTCAGTGGTACTGCTCTGTTCTGACCTTAACTTTCAGAGAATTCGGACTACGGGAAAAAGGCTCTGTCCGTATCTATATTTAACATTGAGCATAAATTATATAATATATATTATTATATATCAATATAATATATCAATATATATCAAATATATTGATATTTGATAGTCTGGACAGCCAAAAAACACATTTCATTGGTTTTATTTGTTGTTATGGTATGGAAATCGGTATAGAAGAATTTTAGCAGTATTGGTAATAATACCTAAAAAGTACACATGAAAAGTCAGTAAGGTGACCATAGTACTCTGCTATTCGTCCAAGTACTCTCTGAAGAGGAGGGTCTTCAGTCTGTGGTTGAAGACAGCGAGCGACTCGGCCGTTCGAACACCCATGGGAAGCTCGTTCCACCACTTCGGTGCCAGGACAGAAAAAAGCCTGGGGCTTGTCTTCCGCTGATTTTGAGGGATGGCAGGTTGAGCCGAGCCGTACTTGAAGCTCGAAGGGCTCTTGGTGCGGATCGGCTTTTGACCATTGCCATCAAGTACGGAGGGATTTCTTACAACTACATTGTTCCCACAGCAACCAATGCAGATAGGTGTGTGATGTCCAGGCACACAAATCTGATCACTTGTGAGTTACGCTTGCCCAGCCAGGGGTTCGGAATACAAGTTTGGCATAGGGAGGGCGGTGTTGTTACCTATTACAGCACTTCTACTCAACACCGTCATGACCTCATCAGTATGCGGCGTGTTTCTCCAGCTAATTGTTTTTAGGAATTAGATTTTAAAGACTCGAGTTGTTTATGTGACACTCTGTATTTCAGTCTGCAGATCAGCTTTTCAGATTTTAATCACTTTATGTACAATAAAGGGTTAAAAAGGAGAGATAATCAGCGAATGCTTGTCGGAAAGGTACAGACCTCTGGAGAGACGGCTTGTCTGAGCAGAATGCTAAACCTCCTAAAGCCAGACAGAGCTTATACGCCAGTTCTCCCGTCACCCAGACGCTCTTTAGTCTTATTGCTGAGGGAAGTTCATTAGCCTGGGCTAAGCTAATTAGTGGCAGTGACTAACTGGGGACGAGGCTGTGAGAACGAGGCGAAGAACAGGAGCCAAACCAGTAGAGCCAGAGCGAGGTGGCAGGATGGGTGGAGAGATAGAAGGATGGGGAGATTTGGAATGAGGAAAAAAATGAGGAAGGATTTTGGGGATTATTTTTTGCAGTCGTGGAACGCCGCTGCTATCCCAGCTATAATGAGTTCAGCTCATAGCGGAGGAGACATTTAAATAAAGGTCAGTGTATTGTAGCGCCGGACCCCTGGGCCTTTTAAAAATACATCTGCAACTGGCTGATGGAGGGCTGCGGGATGGGGGGGGGGGGGGGGGGGGGTGTGGTTGCTGAGACTCAATCTTTGCCTTTAAAATGTTCTGTCCAGTGAAATAGAAACAAGTGATCTAGTGAAGGCATCTCCACTTAGGCCTTGAGAATGTGTGGGTTCCACTATAAAAGTGAGCGGGATGGTGAAGAGTAAATGACCTGTACCCTGTCCTGCAGCCTGTGCTAGAATAGGATTTAGTGAATGGGTCACCTGCTGCTGAAGTAATTGAGTTGCTGAGTGAGTCAGCAGCCTGGGCGGACTTCAACTACTGCTTTAATTTCCCTGCACTCTCTCACTCTCTCCCTCTCTCTCTCGCTCTCTCTCTTCTTGTCTTTTATTTCCTTTCCCTTTTTTCTCTTTTTCCATTGACTTGTATCTCTCTTATGTTTCTTTATCTCTATCTCTATCTCTCTTTCTCTCTCTCTCTCTCTCTCTCTCTCTTTCTCCTTTCCGCTCTTTCTCCTTTCCGCTCTTACCCATCTTTCATTGTCTCTCTCTTTCTTTAACTCTCCTCTTCCTATTTCTTTTCTCTCTTCACTTTGCCCTTACGCTTACTTTATATCTCTCTTTTAATTCTCTCTCTCTTTAAATCCTCCTTCTCTCTTACTTTTTTCTCTTTTTCTATTTAACTCTTTGTCTCTTTTTATCTCTCTCTCCCTCTCTCTCTTTATTTTTATCTCTATCTCTTTCTCTGTCTTCCTGTCTTTTATTTCCTTTCCCTTTTTTCTCTTTTTCTATTGACTTGTATCTCTCTCTCTCTCTCTCTCTCTCTCTCTCTCTCTCTCTCTCTCTCTCTCTCTCCCTCTTTCTCTCTCTCTCTCTCTTTTTCCTTTCCGCTCTTACCCATCTTTCATTGTCTCTCTCTTTTTTAACTCTCCCCTCCCTATTTCTTTTCTCTCTTCCCTTTGCCCTTACGCTTTATATCTCTCTTTCAATTCTCTCTCTCTCTCTTTCTCTCTCTCTCTCTCTCTCACTCCTCCTTCTCTCTTACTTTTTTCTCTTTTTCTATTTAACTCTTTGTGTCTCTTTTTATCTCTCTCTCCCTCTCTCTCCTTATCTCTATCTCTTTCTCTGTCTTCCCTATATATTTCGTATACTCTCTCTCTCTTACTTGCATCTTTCTTTCTCTCACATATCCTCTCTCTCTCTCTCTCTCTCTCTCTCTCTCTCTCTCTCTCTCTCTCTCTCTCTCTCTGTATGTTTGCTCACACCTCTGATGTTTCTCATACATTGAGTAGGTATATTTAATTTCCTGTGTACCTGTCTTGAGGTTAATATTGTCTGACAGTTGTATTATTATGCTCCAGTCATTTCCACATATCCACACGCCCACACACACACACACACACATGTGCACGCCAAACTCCCCTGATATTCACAGTCTCAGCCGCACTGAGACTGATCTCAGCGGAGCCGTAGAAGAAGGTGAAGTGGAAAAGGCCGGCCGATGGGCCGCTGATGGGGAAGTGGAAGGAAGCAGAGAGCGGCGGCTCTAATTGAGCCTGTCTGCTCTTTTCCAGGAGCCGCTGCTGGTGGGCAGATTGGAGTTGACTCTCCTCCTCTCAGCCCGCTCCATGTGAGGCTACGCGGGTCAGAAAGAGTCCACGGCCCAGTACCTCATTTTTCTTGGCTGTCATAATGTATGTGAGGATATGGAGGGCGATCCTAACGGGAAAGAACAGCGTCTAAGATTGGGCTGTTAGTTCACACAGCCGTGTAGATGACTGCCCACAGATGTGGAAACACCACAGAGCTCTAAGGGCTTCTTTCATTCAGTATCAGCTCATTCCTGCCCTGTCTCTGCTCAGCTCAACCACTAGCAGGGTAGAGAACTTCCCTTCTTCCCAGACTTCTGCATTCTTCTGCTTGTGTCTTCTCTTCTCGCCTCCAATTTCTACTTGCACTTTTTTATCTTATTTGACTTCTCTCTTCTCTTCTTTTCTCTTCTCTTCTCTTCTCTTTTTCAGTTTATTCTCTTCTTCAGTTTCTTCTCTTTTTCAGTCTCTTCTTTTCTCCAGTTTCTTCTCTTCTTCAGTTTCTTCTCTTTCCAGTGTCTTTTCTTCTCTTCTCTTCTCCAATTTCTTCTCTTCTTAAGTTTCTTCTCTTCTCCAGTTTCGTCTCTTCTCCAGTTTCTTCTCCAGTTTCTTCTCTTCTCTTCTCTTTTCTTCTCCAGTTTCTTCTCTTCTCTTCTCCAGTTTCTTCTCTTCTCCAGTTTCTTCTCCTCTTTTCTCCAGTTTCTTCTCTTCTTTAGTTTCTTACCTTCTTTTCTCCAGTTTCTTCTCTTCTTTAGTTTCTTACCTTCTTTTCTCCAGTTTATTCTCTTCTTTTCTCCAGCTTCCTTCTCTTTGGTTCTTCATCTCTTGTCTCCTCTCTTCTTACCCAGTTTCTGGGGAAGTTCTCTTTTCTTATTTTCTCTTCTTTTTGGTTCTTCTCTTTATTTCTCTTCCCATCTCTTTAGTTCTTCTCCTTTCCTCTCATTTCTTTTCTTTTTTTTTCCTCCTCACTTCTCTAGTTTTTCTTCGATTCTCTTCTCCAGTTTTTTCTCTTTGATTATTCTTTTCATTTCTCTTCTCTTCTCTTCTTAAAACATATGTAACTTATTTGAATTTACAGGTTCTCCTGATTCTGCAGCTGCTTACACTGATTTTTCCCTTCGGTAACTAATGGCCTGCAGTCGCTGCAGCTCAATGATTGACCTTCTAAACTCTATTTTTCTAAATGCTGACTTAAGTGAAGATCTCCATGAACTATCTGCCATGAACAAAATGAAGATGCATGTGCTCTCTGAAAATCACATGCTTTATAATGTAACTTATATAAGCACAGTTTTTTCCACACCAGGTGCCCTTCACATTTCATGATGAATGGACCAGCAGACTTGTAGAAGTGGTCCACAGATGAGAATGAAATCTCATTAAAACTAAGGACATTTTATCCTTCTCGTGTAAACTTTTGGAGACCTGGGGTTCTCTTGAGTTTCTTACAAAAGAGATGATATGCCTGCAGTGTTATTATTTTTTCACTCCTGGTGGAATCAGCAGAAGGGATGAAGAAAGGGATTTTGTGAGATCTGTGAAGGGTTGTGTTTTTCAAACAAATAAATAAATAACAGAACAATCCACGCTTGAAATAGGCATAGCTGATGTTGTGGAGATCTTTCACCCCTACCTTATGTCTCAGATGGACTGAAATAGAAATTCTGTGTTTGTTCAGCACTAAATTTTGCTTAATTACCGAAACTGGTCTACCTTAGAGGAGTCAAGCTGGAAGTTGTAGATGAAAGTCAGACGTCGGATCGTTACGGATGTCCTTTTAAAAAGTTTTTTCCTCCATTTATGCATTGTACCTACACTACTTTACTCACCTCTACCTCGCTTTGTTGCTTTTCCGTTAGGCAAATTTGGTACCTGGTAGCTAGAACTGGGTACTTTTTTAGTACCTGCTTGCTTGTGATTCCAAGTGAGCTACTTAGGGACTAATACATGACATGTAACCCTGGCAAGAGAGAATCACCACTCTATATGATGCAATGCACACATCCAGCACATCCTAGCCATTTGTAAAATCTCCAAGTTAATCTCTCTAAGCTCTTAGTTTGGCTAGCTATTTTAAAGGTCTGTACTGACAACAAAGCCAGTTTTAGTCCTAAATTTGTATAGACATGCAGGGTTTACCGGACATCTAGCCATCACAATTTGGCCCTTGATGAAGTGGCTCTGATTCTTACGCTTGCCCATTTTTCCTGCTTCCGACAGATCAATTTCACGAACTGACTGCTGCTTAATATATCCCACCTCCTGACAGGAGCTATTGAAAGCAGATAATCAATGTCCTTTACTCCACCTCTCAGTGGTTTTAATGTTATGGCTGATTATCTTTTAATCTGTTCTTCTGATTCCACTCTCCTCAGAACAAGAGGCCAAAGAACTTGAAGAAGCCAAAGAACTTGAAGAAGCCAAGTCAGGTAGGTCATTCTCCAGCTTATTTTTTAAGGTTTCAAAAGATTCACTGAGATGTCTGCTGAATATAATAGACCTGGAAGTTTGATGATACCCAGGAGGAGAAAAAAGGAGGTTAAAGCATATAGAGAACTAGTATTTTTGGGGGTTCATTTAGAGTACTTGTTCAATATTTCATTATTAGCTGGACCTTTTGGGGTTGTGTGGCTAATATTAGCCACTATGGGCTTTGCTTGGACACATCATGAGACAGAATTCATGGTTCTTGCGCTTAATGACCCCTTAAAGGTACAAAAGCAATTATACAGTTTAAGGAACCGGATTGATCATATGTTCAGATCTTCACACAGATGCAAGGTAGATACTTAACCAACATGCATAGCATTCACATCCAAATAAAGCCACCGTTGGTTAGATGTTTTACAACTTCTGAACCCTTTTGGCTTCTTCTAACTGTCATTAAACACTTGCAGTCTTCCAAATGATCCTTCCAAATGATCTCTTTTTTGTCTTCCTGCATTTTCTTGATTGTCAAGTGAAACAAGTCCCCTCTTGAGCAAAGGCCAGAGGAAGTGCTGCCAGAATTTCATCCCTGCTCCCCCTGTGGCAGTAATGTCATTAAAGATATTCATTTGACTCCTTTAGGCTGATTGAATTATTCAGCCTGGCCGTGAGTGGCAGAGTTAATACTATGAGATTTTAATAAGCAGACAGGTGAAGAAGGGTCAGACGGGGGGAGAAAAAGAGAGAAAAGGGAGGAGAGCGAGAGAGAGAGTGAGACAGAGAGAGAGAGAGTGCGGGAGGTATAGACAGTGGTCTGTCTCCCTGGTAATGGAGGTCTCATGAATATTTAAGCTGTGACATGTTCAGTCAGCAGGGTCAAGAGCCTAGAACATTCCACAGATGAGCACAGACCGCTCTTCAACTGAAGCCTCATTCAAGCACACATCCACATCTCAAAACATTCTCCTTCACCTCATGATGGGGGGAGGGAGGGTCTAGGAAAGGGGGCAAATACAGATGAACAGGTGAATGAGAAGTGCCAACAATTCCAAATAAAAAGAAAGAAGCTAAATGAGAACTTGATTATAATGTAGCCATTACATGAAGATCCAAAAACCCAGAAGAACCAGAAACCAGGCCAGAACAACAACTCAACACACTTAACACACCACAAAGCTCCAGACTGACCACAGAAATTAAGGCTCCATCCTTAAGATCCTGATATTTTTTATAGGTTTGTCTGCATTTTGGCCTCCCATCCACATGCAAACTCTGAAAAAGGAACTTGATATAAATGTTCTCCAAGGTGGAGACTTCTGAAAAACGTTTTTTAGTATTGTCGTGTGGGCGGGCAAAATTAAGCTTTATGAAAACACTGACATTCCAGCGCATGCATGCTATCTGAGTCTCAAATACCTCCTTATAGACTCCCATTACAGGGAACTACTTACGTCATAAAACTACATCTACATGCACATAGCACTAGATTTCAGATTTCTCCATATGAGTGAATGTAAATGCTGTTCTATTGCAAATATATGATGTTGTGTTTAGAAGAACTTGATGTCTCTCTTTATGAGGTACTGTCGCCCCAGCATGCTCATGCAAGCATTGTCATCTCTGTATGGACGGACATATTTTCAAAAAGAGAGGGGAGGGATCTCTGGTTATGTGTGAGTCTAGTATAATAGACATACGATGACACACAGCTGGACGTGATCACAAAGGGGCAGAGTTACAGTCTGGAACCAGATGACGAGTGGGATTCAAGAGTCAGGCAAGGAGGAGAAAGAGGACCAAAACACCTATACATGGCTAGGACAAAGGAATGGGGAAGAGAGGACAGAACAAAGTAGGAATGTTACACTAATGCGCTTCTTACACTTCCAAGTCAATATTCGATCTGTATTATAACATATTTATTAACATAATAAAGAATAGGTGTATATCGTCACACCAAAAGGGTGACTTTACAGGAGAAGGCAAAAATGTTCATAGCTTGGAACTGAAGGTAATGTAAAACAAAAGTTTATTAGTCCAAGTCATTTAGAGCATTTCTATTGGCCCATTCATCCAGAAGTATTCACACAGTGTACAGAGCAGCTACAGGCTGTTGAGAAAACTAAAAATGGAGATACATGTTTTTTGTTGGACAGCTGCAATATGCCCACATTTAATGCCACCATTGGCCTCAATTTTCACATTGTAGCATCATTCAAACAACAGCTCATATTACTCAATTTATAGACTATGGACTCATTGGCCTGCACATTTTAAACTACCCCCACCCAAATACTCCTCAACCTGCTTATCAGATCATTCTAAAGCCCTTCATTAGCTGGATAAGAGAGATGGATGAGTTGTTTGCGTACAACACATTCCCAAAATTCACCCCAAGGCCAAATGTAAGAAATTTATATATATAAAAAACATTTTCGGAGCATTGTGATTGGTCTTTAGATTGTCTTTTATCCCATGGTTCTCTATACCCTGAAAAAAACTCCTTATCAAAATCTAGTTGAGGAAAGATTGTATATTGTCCATAATTTTGACTGTTTTTAGCTAAATAAGCTCAAACAAGCAACCAAGAATCCATAATTCTGAACTGAATGGCCAATTGGAGGTGTTCTCCATCTGATGACTCATGTAACCCCTTAGCTTGCTCAGTAGACAATCTCATAAGTCAGATGGAGAGCCATTGGCAAGGCCCTTTTCTCCTGGTTCTTCAAGAGTCAGGCTATCTTTGTTCCCCTAGTCCTGCTCAAGGCTGCATTAAGGATGGATGACTTTTATCCCAGAGGTGTTTAAGTGCTAAGTGCTGTGGCTTATCACCCTCACTATCACACTCCCACTGAAAAGGCCTCTCATGTTAAGGTGACTTCTAACAGGTAATGCGCCGGGGAACAGGTGGATCTTTGAGAGTATATATATGTGTGTGTGTGTGTGTGTGTGTATAGACAGATAAAGATGTTTTGAGCTACAATATGGCGGAGTCCTATTCACAAAGATCAGGATGGAAATTCTGTCTTTAAGTGTCACCACCTAGTGGAGATGGTTTATAGTGATTAATAAATAGCTCGGAACTGGTGGAAAGCGGTCTGGTTAATGACTAGTAGACAAGAATCATTTTTGTTTGGCTATACATTTAATTTGCCAGATCTATAAACTTCAAATGCTCAAACACTGCTGTGATCCTGGTAAATCTAATGCTGCATTTTATGAATCTGGGCCAAATTTGATAACATTGCCTTTCCCACAGTCCCCCTAGTAACCATTCACCCTACAGAATGGGAAATTTACTGGTTTAAGTCTATAAAAGATGCTTGAGGCGTTAAGTCTTGTTGGATGCGCTATGTTTTTTGTGTAACAATAAAATTGCTGTGTGATGTTTTCTGGTTCAAAATGACACTTTTTGCCACTAACGAACCAAAATACATACATTTACAGAACTGGTAGCCAGTCATGGCCCTAGATATGCAGCGCTGCAGACCGGCCATCCATATTTACCCAGTTGCTTGGAGACATAAATAAACATTAAACCCACCACATGCTTTTGTCTAATTGATATCCCAGATTCCTACCCAACGTCGAAACGGTTTGACAATAGGGTTTACAGAAACGAAACGAAAAAATCAAAAAGATCTCAGCAGGTGAGTGTCGCTGGCCATCTGACTCATAGTTGAAAGGATGAGGGCTCAGAACCCACACACACTCCACATGCAGCTGACCTTTCCATTGCTCCAATAATAGAGTCCGAATAACAGAGTCTACAGACCTGCTGCTGCAAATGCCCCCACACTGGCAAAGCTTTCGCTGGCTTTCTTTTTTTTTCTTTGTCTTCATTAGGTTGCTGTAAACTCAGCTGGAGAACAGTGTGAAAAGACACATACATAATGTGAGGAATATAGAGCCGATTTCTTTTATTAGGCAAGTAGATAATAATGTGGTAAAAACTAAAATAAGCATATGAAATTATTACTGTATAGTTATTGCGTTATATTAGCAAGTGATTTATTGTCACATCATATATATATATATATATATATAGTATTTTTTTATTTTATAACTCCATATCACATTAGAACAGATGGAAGTAAAGATAAATACAGTAAACACTCACAGGATCTTTCATTTTGAAGAAAATAGTTGAGATATTGGGAGCTAGCTTGAAGAACAAAGCTTGGTTCCAGATTTGCATGGATTTGTTTAATTCCTTCACCAGCTCACCTGATTTGTCATCATAGGGCACTGCTTTACCAAACCAGCTGTTGGATGATGATAACTATAAATAATAATAGATAGGGGAGAGATGTTTTGGTGAACACAGCGACATACGCTATATGGACGAAAGTATTGGGACACACCTCTTAATCTTAGAATTCAGGTGTTTCATTCAGCCCCATTGCCACAGGTATATAAAATCAAGCACCTAGGCATGCAGTCTGCCTTTACAACCACTAGTGAAACAATGGGTCGATCTAAAGAGCCCATTGAATTCCAGCATGGTACTAGGTGTAATAGGATGCCACCGTTGCAGCAGGTCAGTTCATAAAATTTCTTCCCTCGTTGATATTCCACGATCCACTGTGAGTGGAATTATTGGAAAGTGGAAGCATTTAGGAGCCACAGCAACTGAGCCACTAAGTGTCAGACCAGGATCAGCATAGTGCAAAAAATTCTGTTATAGCTGCAAAAAAGTCCAAACCTGCTATTATAGCTGCAAAAAAGGACCAGCTCTATATAACTGCCTTTGAATTTAGAATGGGTCATCATAAAAGCTCTGTGTAGGCTAACATTTATGTGTCCTAATACTTTTGTCCATATAATGTGTATATCACTGTGAAGACTCACTCTCTTTACCATTTCCGTCTCTCTCTTTCTCTCTCTCTTTTTTTTCCCATATCATCCTGTCTCATACATTCATGCGCACACAAATCCGCGCACACGCGGTCACACACACACACTTGGGAGCAGTGCGTCATCCTCATTCCTGTCCACTGGCTGCATTGTTAGAGAGTTTTTCATGCCACTCATGCCTGGTCTGTCTTGCATGCCATTGTAACCCTCAGCAACCGGTCTCCCGAATCCGCAGCCTCCTGGGAGACCTGACACACCTCGCATTCTCCCTCACACACTCCTCCTTTCACTCCACTTGGTAAACAGCTTTAGGTTTCACACAAGCCCTCTGCGTCAGTCTCTGGTTAAATAAAATGCTGCGTGCCCCCTGTCTCACTCTGACCACAGTGAGGGCAGTGAAAAGCAGTGGGAGGTGGAGACGCTTAGAGAAAGACAAACCGCTGAGAGGGGTGCAGGAAGCTGGAGGGATGGAGAGAGGGAGGGAGGATGAGAGGTTCCTGTGAGGCTCTGGTGAGGCTCCAGAGAGACCATATAACATAATGTCAAGAATTAGCAATGAGAGCGAAAAAATGAATACACTGTCTTTATCAAATAAATAAACATATGCTCTCCTCGAGGAAAGGAGAGCCAACGTAATGAAGTACTCAATCAGTGCATGCTCTAGCTTTTTGTAAACGTTTGCATAACTAGCATTTATTAATGTTTAATAAATGTACATCAAGGTCTAGATGTATGTATGGGTGCAGACCCAACAAGCTACATTGTAAACAGTGTCAAGTCAGACCAACCTAAAATGATATGATGAACCAACCTAAAATGATGCCTTCCCATCACCCATCACATGAAGATAGGACATCCTACTCTCAGACTCCTGATCATGGAAGGCTGTGGTGTTGATGGGATTCGAACGTATTACCTTCTACCTCTTGACGAGCAGGCACTTAGACAGTTGTGCTACTCTAAAGCTCTAAAAGTCATGCACAATTTGTGTCTCTAAGGTCTAGCTGTTGCTTATCAAGCATGAATAGTGTGAAGTTCAAATCCTATCAAGGGCTCAGCCCCCCATTGTCAAAAGCCTCACAGTTTGGGGAGGTCATGTGATGAAAGAAGAGGGGAGGGCGGGTCTAACCTGCAGACAGAAGTAAACAGTAAACAAAGTGATAGAGATGAATGATGGTAACGGATGGCTGACAATAGATGGGAGACTGTACAGTAGCTGGGCCTCATAAAGTAGCATTATTGACTTATTGTACAATATATGGGCATGACCTCGATCATTTTTGCTGACCTCGAAATTGCCCATTGTAATTTAGCCAGTCTTTCTGCTCTGTTCTCTTGTCCGCTGCCTGTCAGAGGCAAGGATGTATCCAATGTATCAGTAACGGTATCTCCATAAACACAGAGTGGACTGCGTCAGGTAGTGGTGTAACAGATCACCCCCCATTGGTTTGGCAAGCATGTGACCATAGATTAACAACCAAAGTTTAACCTTAATACTGTGGAATACAGTTTTACCGCTGCTGTAGTCTTTTACACTGTTCATTCAAGCCATACACAGATATCTATATCTTGTATTCTGTTGTTTATATTAACCCTGGTATGTGTGTGTTGTGTCCGTTGTAAAACAACAAGCGTCAGTGTCAGTTTCTCAAACAAGTATATACTCTTTATATACTATCATATACTACTTTTTACAGCCAGAAAGTTTGGAATTTTGGACTTTGCTCAGGTCTGGGAACATTTTGGCTTTAAGCTAAATGGACGAGCGGAGGATATTAATGTAAAAAGGCATTTATTTATTTTATATTTGTTTGATTTTTTTATATTCAAATTCCAGTCTGAATATTCATAATTTTCAAAAGTTCATTGCTCTTTAAAAGGGGGTAATTGCAGGATTATGCGATCCTTATATCAGTGGCATAAAATGGTCTTAAAATAACAATAATATCGTTTATCCCAATTATTTCTGGAACAATATATCATCATAGGCCTAACTTTTATATATATGAGGGTGTGTGTATTATATGCCATTAAAGGTTTTCTAAAATTTAATTAAAAAAAAATATATATGCATAAAATATTGTCTTGCTTACAGTATCGCAGTATATCTATATATATATTGAACAGTACCCCTGTACCCCTGTATAGTGATACGTATCGTATTGCCAGGTTCTTTCCAGTACACAGCCCTGTTATGTAGTTGGCATAGCAGCCCACTGGGAACGGGTACAAGTATAACAACCACGTGTTTGGCTGTTAGGAATGTGTTAGTAGTGTTAGCTGTTAGCGGTTAGCTGTTAGGAACAGGATGAATGTTGTGTGTTTGTGAGCAGGAGTGCAGTATAACACTCCATATAACACTCTATATTTCAACACCCCCAAGACAAGGCTTATGGAGTGTGTAGGGGCAGTTTGTATTGCACTGCTGTACTTGCTGCAGTTTGGTCTCTGGGGACTTTGCACTGGAGACAGTTTCTACTGCAGCATCCAAAGCGGAGTCTCCAGCCCAGCATGCCTCTTGACCTTGTGTTGTTTACCTCGTCTGCGAGTGTGTGGTGTTCAGTCCCCTGGTGGCTGATGATGAAATTTTCTATTCACTCTCTTTTTCAGCCACAACACCTCTGAAGAGCTAAAGGCGAAGACCACGGGTAAGCCTTTCCACAGCATATCATCCATAGCACTTTGCCTCATGTGTTATGCATGCCTTATATGACTTACAGATTATCTTGTTTAACCCTCAGCAGTGTGGAGTTACTGTTTTTGTTTATTGCTGTGAGCTGCATTTTACATTGTACAGTAATTTAAGTACAATGAAATAATTGTTTTTCACTTTTTGAAATAACTTGAATTTGACAATTGTTCCTTACATTTTCCTGATCAACAGACCAATAGAAATGCTCCAAAATGACTTGGAGTACAATCTTTTTAAATGGACTTCTTTTAAAAGTTTTTTCATGCTCCTGTAAAGTTATATTTTTGGAGATATGATTTTTTCTAGTCATCTTTAGCCCTCATGTCCAGCTTTATCCATTTACATGTTTACTTGTCATCTCATAATAGTGGAAGCCATTTGGTGCCATTTAGGACTATTTTTGAAGAAAAAAAAAAACGGTTTAGAAACCAAGAGTTTTTGCATCCAGAACCAGACAAAGAACCCATTTTATTCAGACAAAGAACCCATTAAGCAGCCAGATAGTTCTTTAAGGTGTGTCTTTTTGGTGCGAGGTAGGACCTATTTTAAAAGCTACTTTAAGTAACCAAGAGTTTTTCCATCATAGAAGAACCAATTTACCGGACATTTACAATTTTACCATTTACGCATTCAGCTAGTTTATGGGGTCATGAGTCTATGTATAGAACCACTGCCTTTAATTAAGGACCCTCGAAGACCTCCGCTGTTTTTAAGAGAGTTGACTGAAAGTTTAGAATCTGCACTTTCAGCAGAAGCTTGCCACCGAGTGGCGCAAATAGTGATCGGTAATAACACTATATTTTGGTTAAAGCTGACTCTAAGGGGTTAAAATATTGCTTTAGTCTTGTATTTTCTTTTCTTCCAAAACAAACTTTTTTTGTTTGGTGCAGTGTTGTTCCTACTGATGTTTGTTTGGTTGGCCCTCCGCATTTATAAGTCCTTATCAGCTTTAGTCTCTCAGTAGTATAAGTTTAGCTCAAGTCGTGGCAATATTGGGCTTTTCATTATTTCTTTTAACTGCTTCTGGGGCAGAATGACTGACAACATACAGCTTTATTATAAAGAAACAATCATTTAGTGAACTAAAGTTTCAATTATTGGGCTTTTCTGAAATCAACACAGGGTCAGAAATATACACATACACAGACCTGACTTTTAAGCAAGTTGAAGAATTCTAAGGTAGTCCTATCTTTCTTATTTCGCCCACTTTGCTCAATGTATCAGTTCCACTGGCAGCAAAACAGCCCCAGAGCATGATACTACCACCACCATGCTTGACATTCAGCACAGTGTTCTTAGAGTTCATCCAAACTTCTGCAGGTCTTTTCTTTGTCTATGTTGTCAGCTGCAGTCTTTAGTCAGGCATGAAGGTGTCATTTTTGGTAGTGGGTTCTCTCTTGAACAGCCTATTTTCTACACTCTCTCAGTCTATTTCTTTTTTTACTTTTTAGCACCACTGAAGGAATAATCTACAGCAAGCGAGAGCTGTGCATTTTTGAACCTGTGTTGATTTCAGAAAACCCTCCTAAAATAAAAACTTCCAAATTTCCACCAAAATCCTGTTTAAAATGATTATAGACATGTGTTGCACATCTGCAGATTGTTGCTGTCTCCAAAATGACAACTAATCATACATTTTTTGACACAATATTAAGAACAACTGTCTCATTTAAGTGACGACAAACAGTGACAGGACTGGAGATATAATAGGTTTTTGCGCGACAGCAGCACAGAGCACAGAGGCACAAAGAACAGCTCTGGTTTCACAAGCTCGCACTACGCTAACACACTGTGAGTCCATGCTTTATTTGTTGTTTGCACAGCTGTTTTAGTTTGTTATTGGTCTGAACACCTTCACAGCTCACGGTTAAGGTCAAAACGCTGTCCTTCCGCACTCAATGTTCTGTTTAGAGTAGTGAGGGCTCTACCACCCAACCCTGACAGGACCCAGAAACTAAAAACATGATGGTAGTTAAGATTATCAAAAGACAGGATTCCAGTAATGAATGACAACTGCACTGTGCCCTTTTACAAAGAACTACCAGGGAAGGTTATTCATATACGGGCTCAGAAATGTACATACAGCACACTATACTTGGTTAAATGTTCCTTAGCAACCTTGACCAGATGCTTTTGGCAGATAAGCTTCGGTCAACAAGCTTCACCAAGGTTCTGGCAGAATTCTGGTTGGCGATTGTTAGAATTGATTGATTGAGTTCATTTAATATTTTTGGTTTCCTGGTGCGGACACAACTTTTAAGCACAGTCAGAAACTCATCTTCTGCCTCTCACCATGTCTAGGATGGTGGATTCGTGTGTCCGTCATCTGCCTCACTTTTTTAAGTAGTGGATTCATGCGTCTGTCTGTGTTTAGTGTCAAACTGATCTACAAACAGTCAGAAACTCATCACTCATCTCCTTGCCATGTCTAACTGGAGGATTTGTGTGTGTAACTGCTGGATCTCATCTGTAACTGGTGGATTCATGTTAACCCATTTCAAGCCCCAAAACAATTTGTCCACATGAGTACAGGCATATTTTCATAGGAAATATGAAGAAGTTTTAAAATCAGACTTTAATTTTTCAGGTTTAGGGCCAAAGTATCTCTTGACTCCAGCTCTTGTGCTTCAGGTCACATGGGGTCTCATTATAGAGATTGTTCTGAACATTTTCATATAAAACATGTGGGTACTATCTGATATGCAAGTGCTTTTAATGGCCTCTTTAAAAAGGATATGCAAAAATCGAGAAAATGCCCTTAGACCCCGGAGGGTTTCTACACATGTAGTGTTTTTATTGTTCTTAATACAATATCGGCATAATGTTGTAATCAGTACTTCACCATTCTGCCACTATTTTAGCATTGTCAGTTTGCTCTTGTCTCCTCCAGCGCTGTTTCTCATGATGTTGTGTTTGGATGTTGGAGGGGGAGAAGGGAGATGGGAGGGTGGGGGGCGTAGGGTGGGGGGTCAGCAATAGCTTCTACATTAACAAGTTCACGTCAGCTTTGTTCCATGAAGGACGTCGTTGAGTTTCAAAAGTCTTGACATTTTAATTCCGGAAAAGGCAGCAAGGCAATGGTTGCCATGACGAATTCATTTCAGTGTCCTGTCATTAGAGAGACCCTGCCAAGTGCTCGCCTCCCCTTCACCTTGCATGCAAAGCCTAGTTACCATTAATCACCAACGCTTTCAGTCATTAAAGATTCAGACACAGGTGTTAATATATTAGGCACAGGCGGTGCAGGACATACTTCAGGGTTTGTGTGTGTGTGTATGGCAAGGAGGAGGGCGACTGGCAGTTGCTAAGCCGAGGGAATTCACCACCATGTTTTGCCTTCCCAGACACGTAGGAGGCTGACTGACGGCGCTGACATCATCAAGTCAAACTACTTTTAACCGTGTCTCTCACGTCTTAATTACAAAAAAACCAAATGAGTGAATCTGTCTCCTTCGTGGGGAAATTGCTGCTGCTTTTTTCTCTTCTTTTTTTTTGTTTGGTTCGGAGTCCGTGCCATTGTGCTGTCCAGGGAAATTAGATCTCGTTCAGACAAAGAACAAACGCTGTTTAGATCAAAGGAGATGAATTAGACAAGTGTCTTGTGTAGATCACATTTAAGATGCTCAGCCTCCCTCAGTTCAAACATGTTGTGGGAACAAACACGTCTCAGCAGAGCTAGACTGCGAATGGAATTGTAATATCTCCTTACTAAAGGGTTTTTACCGTCACTGTTAGACTTGCTAAGTACCACATATGTAGATATTCCTGAAGCTAGCAGGCTATGCAGTCAGTTGAAAAAAAAATTAGGACACCCCATGAAAAGCCTTTGTCCTTTTAAACATATTTATATATATTGATCCTTTAAATGAAGCCTATGGATGCCGGCGGGCCAAAGGTCTCATTACAAACTTCTGTTACTAAAGAATAGCCACATAGCCACAGTTTCTACAGACGTCCCTGTAGTTACTGAGTAATACACATTTACAATAACTTTCTGCATTAGGGATAAACAATTTTGGGAGATGGAGGTAATGTAACTAAACCTATTAAAACCTATTAAACCTCTTAACATCATTTGTAAACTGTAATGTTTAAGTGTAATAAAATGTAATAATGTAATTTTCTTATGGGGGAAAAAAGTTCAGACACCCCCACATTTATTACTACTTCCAGTGGCTAAAATTACAATCAGATGCAGATGATTAGAACATCTTTAGAGAGGACTTTGGAGGAGCCTGTCTTATTTAAACTTTAGACATGAGCTATGTCTAAAACTGTGCCCTGTGCACTTCTTTTGGGTCAAAAAATGATAACTTTCTCATACAGCCTACAACACAGAGTCCAGGCAGTCTTAAAAGGAGAAGGTAGACTAGGGAAAACGGCAACACTTTGAGGACATACCCTGTGTGCAAATTGATGATGCCCGGAGACAATGGGAGAGATGTAGGTTTCACACCGAGGTTGTGTTGCACAAACAAACCCTACAGGTCAGTGTATATTATTAAACCAGCACAGCTGACTCAGTTACACTGAACCTCTTCAGAAAGGATTCCATGATTTCATGATCCAACATCAGTGCAGTTTCTGTTTCTGAGTAAAACTCACCTTTCCCATCGGCTACTGGTACCAACTATTTGGATGTTGGGTCCCCGTTCACTCACCAGTAAATGATGTGATCATCAGTGTGTTGTCGTTTCCCCCAGGCTATTGTGTCTTGGGTATAAACTTTAGGCTGGCTGATTCCGTTTTTATAATTGTTTTTATTGTAATAATTAAAAATAAAATCGAATAAATTAATAAGTGTAGTACATGTAATGAAAAGTTCTGCAAATGTATGTTTTCCAACTGAATTTGATTTAGGATATTTCATTTGTTTTATTGTTTTTGAACGCTTTTGTTTGGCAATAATTTATTACTGTGGACATACAACTTTATATAATTAGCCAAATGTTTAACTACAGATAATTATTGTGAATTTACATGAATTCAAATGTAATTTAAGAAAGCAGAGGAATACTGTATAAATCATATTATTTTTCTGTTAAAATACATTTAAATAAATGTAATTTGCAACTATTGTTAGATAAAAACAGTTGGTTTGTTAATTTACAAATAATGCCTAATAATAAATTAAATAATAAATAGTGTACAGGGTTTTGTATATGATTATAAAAAGTAAAACTACTTTACAAATACTCCAACTCTTGTTGACCAACACTGAAATTACTGTGTGATGATTCTATTAAATAAAAAATATTTAAAACTGAGAGACTTTTGTTTCTCAGTTATCAGAATTTTTGAACGCCCTGAGGCTTTCCCACTGCGGTGGAATGAACCAACCAGTCTGGCCATCCACTGTTTGGGCAGTTGGAACTCAAAGGCCCAAAGTTATTTGACGCTGCTACACTGGAAGAAGGCGTGTACTGCTTTATAGACAGTGTGTGTATTTCGTGACAAATGGGCAAATTACTTGTAAAGGAAAGTCAGCATCCATCTTGGCAATGCTGCTCGGCAGTTGCTTTTATTTATTTCCTCTGAAAGAGGAGAGGCCTGTAAACCCCCCAACTAAAACAAATGTATTTACATTTATTCAAAAATTAAAAAATACTCAACCATAACATTAGAAATACTGAAAGATGAATAACATTGACTATCTGGTTCCAGTGGCACCTGTCAAGGGGTAGGATATTCAGATTAGGCTGCAAGTGTGTCAGTGGAAGCAGGAGAAATAGGCAAGCATAAAGATTTGAGTCACTTTGACTGAAGGTCCAGACTGTGATGGCTGGACGACTGGGTCAAAGCATCTCTGAAACGACAGGTCATGTGTTGTGTTTCTGGTATGCAGTGGTCAGTACCTACCAAAAATGCTCCAAGAAGAACAACCGGTGAAGAGGTGACGACAGGGTCATGGGCACCCTAGGCTCATCAGTGAGATCTGTAGGGGTCCACCTCACAACTTACAGGACTTAATAGATCTGCTGCTAACATCTTGGTGATGGCAGATGGCACAGAACACCTTCAGGGGTCAGGAGGCCATGCCGAAAAATTTGACCCAAATAAGGTACAGAAGTTTTTCAGGTTGTAACATCTACCACACATGCACATACACAATATGTCCAAATGTTTGTGGACAATACTTCTAATGAATGCATTCAGCTACTTTAAGTTGCACCCATTGCTGACACAGATGTACAAGTCCCTGTAGAGAAGTAATGCAGATTCCCTCGGGCTCTCTGGAGCAGATCAACACAAACCTATTGGCACCATGCCTAATAACAGTCATGGGCTAGAGGGGTATAAAGCTCTCCAGCATTGAGCTGTGAATCAGTGGAATAATGGTGCTCCGACCAAAACTTTTAGGATGAGTTGCAGATGATGAACATTGGTGGAGTGGTGAACATTCAATATTCCGGCCTCACTAACACTCTTGTTGCTGAATGCAATCAAATCCTCTCAGCAATGCTCCTCCAAATTCCAGTAGAAAACCCTTTTTCCTGGACAGTAGAGATAGTAACTCCAACAAAAGCTGGATAAACTAGGAGAAACATCTAATGAGCAGGTGTCCCAATACTTTTTTCCATATAGAGTAGTAGTTTCACAACACAATTTTCTTCTTCATTACTGTGTCTCTGTAATGGACCAATTGAAATGGTCCTAAATTACTTACTAGACTATTGTTTCATTCTGTACATACATACAGAACCCCAAAGAGTTTTCTGCAAAACACAGACACAGGAAAATAAGAGATAATGATAAAGCACAAAAAACATCCAGTCCCACAAAGAAATGCTCACCTGCAGCTGTTGCGAAACAGATGATTTTTGGGGTTTTTTTGTGGCAGTGGTTAAGAAGAAAAAGATTGAGTGGAGCAGAGAGAAGATAAGAATGCTGGAGAGGGTGTAAAAAAAGAGAGGTAATTGCAGACCTAGACAGTTCATTTCATCTGGACCAGCCACAACAGCAAAGCAATTTCTAATCACAGTAGTGTAGGGCCTTGTTTGCTTCTCCAGCCTGGCTTTCAATCCAATATAATTGGTAGAAAGAGTCCTGTTGTTAGTCACCAAATTGTATTTTTAATTCGCCACGTTCTAGCATGTTTTCATGTTCAGCTTTCACTAGACGCCTGGAACCTGCTCTGTCTAGATCATTATTTCAACATATTTTTGACAGTGGGCTTCTTGTTTATGCCAAAATATCATTTGAAGAAGCAAACAAAGTTGTGCACAATTTACTGTTAAAAACTGTAAAGTCAGACCAACTGAAAATGATGCAGTAACTGATAACAGAGTTAACTCAGCTTAGTTTAGTCAAAAGTTCTGCCGGCTCACATTTTTTACTACTGAGTCTCGGTTTGGTCACCAATACAGACAGGGCTGCTGCCATTAATCGTCGCAGTTAATGATGTTGATGCTAAAAATGTGTCAGTATTTTAAGTCGATGCACTGTTTTTAGATCTCTCAAACACCAGTTCATAACCAGTTTATAACAATTTAGTTTCTTTAGTTTCCAAAGACCCAAGGCATTGAAAGTATGGAAATCTGAAATTAGCACAAAGCAAAAACGTGGTTCATACACTGGGCAACGTTTTGAAGGCCACAGCAGCACTCGTGTGATGCATGACTTACTTTAGACCACCACAGAGCAGGTAGTGTTTGGGGGTAGGGTCATTCTCAACACTGCAGTGACGCTGACCTTGGTGGTGACGTGTTTGTGTGTGTTGCGCTGGTACGAGTGGATCACATACAGCAGTGCTGCTGAAGTTTTTTAACACTTTGGCCACTTCCTGTACTGCATTCCAAGCCAGGAGTGGTCATAATATTTGAATATGACTGTGTATGTCATATATTTAGGTTTCTGTATGGGTAGCTTAATTACACTGGCTGTCTTACTGTAGGCAGGCAAATCTACTGTACATTGCGACCTTCCATCAAACTGCATTGCGGGTGAAGGGGCTCGGCAACTCTGCAGAATCAGGCGATCAATTCTTGTTGTTGGTTGTGTGACAGTTTATGTATTGATTGCTTAATTAATGCAGCATGCAGCATGTCTTATTTAATAACACAACTCTGTATATCTTGTTATCCTGATTCATCGTCCCGGGACCATTAAGCTTTATGATATTGTATTTTTTCTAATTTATTTACGTAGCATTAAGATTTCATTAAGGGCTGCGCATGATAAACCATCTCACAGTCATCTATGTTTCACATTTAGAAATATTGATTTATGAAAATAATACATGATACGCACTATTCCAAATGTGCTGCTTCACAAAGTGTGTATGCGAGGCTGTGTGTGCGAAGAAATGTGACTGTCTATATTCATCATCCTTACATAGCTGCTGTGCTGCTGTATTTCCATCACTCTGTTTAAGAGAAGAGGGCAGTAACAGTCCACTTCAGTGGCTGTGGACTTCCTGTGAATTCTAATGACGGTAATATTAATACACTTCAACGGAGAAGGCCTATAGGGACAATTAGTGGCAGATAATGGACCCCTCATCCACAACTTAAGTGCCGCACTGAAATATTGATTTAATTTCTCCCTATATATCCACCTTAACTGCCGCACTGTCACTCTAAAAATATCTCTCATTGTCACCAGATGTCCAACGGGCTTGTGAATGTAGAGACTGAGATGCTGGCTTATTGAAAATAGAGGTTTTTCTTAGGAATAATAGTGAAAATGGTAGAAGGGGAGCAAAAACAGAGAGGCCTATACTGAATGAATGTAGTTTGGCGGTACATCAGTGGTGTGTATGCTACAATTAGCACTGCAAAGTACTGCATATTGTCTGTTAATCATTATAATAATACCTGCCTTTGCACTACCGATGCCTCAGAGGGCTGCCATATAAATAAACTGAGCCTCCAATAAAGATTCTGTGAGCATCCTGACCAGTCATTTGCTGGGTCTAGATCTAGATGGGTTGCTATGGATGGTGCACCAAGACCTTCATGTCAGTCAGGATACACGCTGGGTATCTTGTCAAAATTGACGCCCTGGCTACAATTTAGACACGATTTCCCCAAATCATGAAAACACTTTACCTGAAGGCTACTCACCTACCTTCATAACAAGCATTGAATAAAATTTTGAAAAGGCCATTGGGGAACCCTCAGGGCCCTTCAGGTCTTTAGAGAAGGTCTAAGTACATTCTTGCTGTCAAAAAACAAAACATCAGGGCATTATTCAATATTCATCCGTCCAAAGCGCATTGTTCTAGAAGTGCTGGTCTTTGTGTTAGTGTTCTCTGGCAGACTTTAGTCTTGCTCTGATGTTTTGCACACCTTCCATAAAAAAGTGCCAAACTTGTGCAGTCCAGACCTACAGAGTGCATCTACAACCTTTCTTTCTTTCTGAAGGCCTCAAAGAGCTCTGTGGATTTTACTATGTTGATACCACTCACTTCAACAGTCAATAGTAATCCAGACAAGCTTCTCCAAAAGCTGATGTGGTGAACCTAATCAAATGTTTGGCGTGAGAAATAGTAGCCTATACTTTCGAGAGGTCCAGCGAAGTAAGGCTAGTATCTCTAGTTGTCATCAGTTGCAGACTTCAGGATCTTCACTGATGGGTCCTTAGAGATGCGGTGATATGTGTAGAGATTGGGAGAGCAGAAGTGGAAGCACACAGCCTTATGGTACTGCAATACTGAGGGTCTGAATATCTGACATGTGTTTGCTGGGAGTGTTGGGAGCACTTGGGAGCGTTCTCAGAAGCTAACCGAAAGAGTTTTGAACTATTTTACAGTAAAAAAAATAAAAACAGAACAAAATATCTGAAACTTTCTAACATTGTCACAGAAAGGCTCTGTTTTACCAGCGGGAGAACCGCACACCTTTCTTTCCTCTTTTGTTTTTAAATCAGCGCTGAAGTGCACCTTCAGAACCGCATGGAAACTAATGCTAATGCTGATACACACGCTATAGAAATCTTCACTGATGGGTCCTTAGAGATGCAGTGATATGTGTAGAGATTGGGAGAGCAGAGGTGGAAGCACACAGCCAGTACTGAGGGTCTGAATATCCGACATGTGTTTTCCTAGCCGCATGTGCTGCCTCCTGTTGGTCAGGAAACTCATGATCCAATTCCATCCACTGGCAGATGGGATCTGGCATTGACAGCTCCGACAGTTTGACCTGCAGGAGCTCTGGCACAGTGGTGTTAAAAGCTGAGCTGAAGTCCATAAACAGAACTCCATTTCAAGTCCCTGGACTTTTTACACTGAAAGAAGTGCAGGGCCAAGTTTGTGGTATCAACAAACCTGTTTGTGATGTACGTGAACGGCAGGGAGACCAGAATAGGGCCTGCAATAGCTCTCATGTGAGCTAGGTCCAGGTGCTCAAAGACCTTCATGACCACAGAGGTCAGGACAGCTGGCCTGTGGTTATTTTGTCATGTCGTGTTTGTTTCTTGGGTGCTGTGATGATGGTTTTGGACTTGAAGCATGTGGGAACAGAGCAAAGTTTTAATGATTTGTTGAAAATGTCTGAAAATTGGTGCTAGCAAAGGTAATAGAGCCAAGCCGGGGGAGGAGGGCTGGAGGTTGTCCTTCACACTCTCAAACTTGCAGTAGAACTCCTTTAGGTCATTGGTGAGCTGACGATTGTTCAGGAGAAGGGGAGCTTTTTCACCTTGTAGCCTTGTGGTAATCTCCTGGAGACCTTTCTAAACTGAAGTTGGGTCGTTAGCAGCAATGTGGCTTTCAGCCTGTCTTTTCAGAGTATTTTCTCTCTGCTCCTTTAATCCCTTTCTTCAGACTGTATTTGGCCGCTTTGTGGAGAATGCTGTCCCTACTCCTGAATGCTGCTTTCTTTTCTCTACAAAGCTCAGCTGAAAACCATTATTGTAGTTCATCCATGCTTTTGTTGAAACTCAGAAGCAGATGTATGACGGCACATTACATTGGTGTATTCATCTAGTCTGTCAGTTGCCCCTTCAAAAACAGGCCTTGTAGCTTTTCAGTGTATCTATTGCTACCCTTTACTGTTTTGAAAACAGGCTTGTTGGTTAAAATTTGGGGTTGACTGTGTCTATGTGCAGAAGATGCAGTCAAACAAGCTCCCCCATTGGTTACTCTGGACTGAAGTGTAATGAATCAGGTTAATTGCCATCATAAATGGAAAGTGTCAGTGAAATCAACCAAGCACATTTTGATTTCCACTGGACAGGATAGACTTTGTCCAAAAACAGCTCTCTAGGCCTTCAGGAAATCCTAGATACACACTGACCGCCTAGGAGCAGTAGCCTAACCAGGTTTTAAACATGAAATGCTGGAATGTCCCAAGCTATTTCAATAAAAGGGCCAATACATGGATATTTTAATAGATCAGGTATTGGCTATTTTAATCCTAATAAGGTTCAGAGTCATTATTGCCCAGCTGGGAGCACTTGGGAGCATTTCTTAGAAGGTAACCGAAAGAGTTTGGACCTAATTTACAGTAAAAAATAAAAACAGAACATAATATCTGAACCTTTTTAACATTATTACAGAAAGGTTTTACCAGTGGGAGAACCGCACACCTTTCTTTCCTTTTTTGCTTTTAAACCAGCACTGAAGTGCACCTTCAGAACCGCATGTACACTAATGCTAATGCTGATACACACACGCTATAGAAAACTCAATCATAGCACATTCACCCACTATAAACCAGTTATTTCACATCAGAAATGGACAAACAATAGATATCATTTCAGAGTGTGTATTTCTACACACACACACACACACACAAAGTGATTTGACTGCAGTGTTTTTAAAGGAGCTGGGAGCTGATTGGTCAGGGAGGAGAGTTAGACTGGATTATAAGATATTAAACACACTATATAACAGTCAAGAAACGTCTCTACTAAACTAAGTCAATCCGTCCAGAATGTCTCATTATAGAAAGAGATTTGACTTATACAAACACAAAGATTGGATGGCATTGGTATTGGCCAGTGCTCAGCTTTAAGAGATCCTGATTGGGACATCCCAACTTACACGGCAGAAGTCTAGCTAAGAATGTCTTAAGTCATGTCTCTGAACTGTTTTGATGCTTATTTTAATACATGCTTGCATTCACAGACTTCCACTAATACAATATGACATTTCTACCTAACCTCCAGTGTTTACTGCTGATGAATAAAATAGCATTTTATTTCAAGTAATTGGAGCATCTTAATTGATCCATTAATCACTGTGAGGTGCATTATGGTCAAATTCACATACACCAGATTATATAGTATCATTTGGGCAAAAAACTAGTAGACTTTGGTAAACCTTTGATGGCTAAGCCTGCGAGATTTCACCAGAGAGCCTTTTGGGAAAAATATAAACATTGCACTGGACAGGATGGAACACCCCAATACACAGCAGTCTTCTAGCCTGAATCGTTCTTCTAGCATGGGGCTCTCATAGGTGGAGCGAAGGAAGCAGTGGAGGAGCAGAGGAGGGGTAGATGGAGGCGATTAAGACAGGTGATCAATGACAACTAATGAACATGCCTGGAGTTCTGTTTCCCATCACTTCCCAGTCTAGCTTACTCTGAGATTCCTTGGGCTGCTGCCTTAGCTGTGAAGGAAGCACAGGCTGAATTATGGAAATCAGCTGCCTTAGGACTCCATTAAGTGCCGTAGATTCATCATATTGCAGATGATTGAGAGGAGCATGGAAATTCTATACATCTCCCCTCTCTTTCATGGCCTTGGGGCACCTTTGGGGCTCCAGGTTTTCTGTTGGGTCTCACAAGCCAAATTTCTGGTGAGTTTCATCCCACCTAATCATGGTTAAGTACCGCCTACTTTATCTTAATTTGTCTGACATGTGAAATGACCAACCACAAACTAAAGTTGCTGTTTTAGTGCAGACCAAGTGCAGTCAATAGTCACAATTGTGCTACAGCAAAAACAGACCCATGTGAAACAAAGTCTAACCAAAACTGATAAATAACCTTTAAAGACAAGATGTCATGAACTCATCCAGGAGCTTATCTTGCTCATTGTTGTCATGGTTGGCTTCCTGTCCGACAGATAAAACTGCTGCAAGGCAATTAGATTAGAGGGTATCTGACATAATTTAGCTTACTGTGGCTAGGGTTGAGCATGGGAGAATGTGGGGAATTCTACCCTTAAGAACAATGCCTGTATTCACTGTGGTGCATAGGTTTAGCATGCTGAGCACAACGCTTTGACACACTGTTACAGGGCATTGTGACCCACTACCTGCAGATGTATAAATTATTATTTGTCAAATCATGCTCCCATTGCATTATCCAATCAAAATGTAGAACAAATATATTTAAACCGGTTTAATTTTGACATTAATTAATGATTCCATGTCAGGCTGAAAACAAATATCCATTATTCTCTGCAAGATGGCTTAAAATATTGCCTAATTTTAGTTA
Organism: Salminus brasiliensis; assembly: GCF_030463535.1. NCBI lineage: Eukaryota > Metazoa > Chordata > Actinopteri > Characiformes > Bryconidae > Salminus > Salminus brasiliensis. The sequence goes on along the minus strand of NC_132890.1, from coordinate 26,489,585 downwards.
AGATTGCTATAGCTAGAATACTAATGCCATCTAGCCATTGACATCTTCTAAACAATTCTGTAGCTTTTTAACAAAAATCGATCTATATAAAAGGCCATAATTTGGGCAGCAGTCTGCCATAGCATTAAATTCACTGACATGAACATTGATGAGCTGGTTCCAATGGCACCTGTCAAGGGTTGGGATATATTGTTCAGTTCTTAAAGTTGATGTGTTGGAAGCATGAAAATGGGCAAGAATAAGGATCTGAAGCTGTGTCTGAAACTGTGCCATGTTCATTATATAAAGCAATTCTTTTGGCCATTTCGTAATGGTGTCCGAAAGCGTAGGGCCTAGCAAAACTTCTCCAAGGAAGGACAACCGAAAATCCGGCACCATGGGTGCTTAAGGCTCATTGATGAGATCCATGGAAGCTCCACCTCACAACTTACAGGATCTGCTGCTAACATCTTAGTGCCAGATACCACAGGATGCCTTCAGAGGTCTTATTGAAACCATCTGTACACAAAATGTGGCTTTCCTGGAATGAAATGCTGTCTTCCAGAAGACATTTCAGGAATAATTCTGTGGGAGCCATTCAGTAAATGTGTTGATATTATGTTTGACACAAAATACAAAAATACGGTGGTGGGGGCATCTTACTTTGAGGGACTTCTTTCCCCCATGTTACCCTACATCAGATGGCTCATCTGCCTCTGTGGAAGGAACATCTGAGGCTCAGGGTAGTTACTCAGTCTCTCTCTCAACATGCTCTCTGCTTCCTCAGGCTTTCACTCCTAAACACAGCTAAAAACTTCCTCCTGTTGGGACACCACGCGTTCTCTTTTACCCCCATTTCTCACGCGAATGGAGCAGCACATACAGATACATTTACACACCACTGAGAAGGACTTGACATCCCACAAGCCCTTGAGGGAAATGGGCCGTGGTGTTTGTTGGCTTTTTTTTTCTTTTTTCTTAAATGTGGCTTTTACTCTTGGCTCATTTCCTTCGGTGAGCAGAACTAATTACTTTCTTCTTCACTTAAATTGTACTAATTATACAAGTAAACATATGCACTGGCGTTAGCATGAGATGTGTTTACAATGAGGGATGTAAAGGGGTTCATCTGCGGATATGCAAATTGCCATAAGTGTTTTGGTTGTTTTTTTTTCCTGCACATTTATTGTTCCGCTGTCAGGGTCTCGGAAGGTTTGGCGTCGGCTATTTATTTGCCATTTTAGTCATGTTTGCATAATATACATAATAATGTTGAAACACTTCGCTTAAAATGAATAAACTGACGTCAGTTTCGCCAAACAACTGTAAACATGGAGTTAATCAAAGGCGTGTGTGCATATCATTAAGTGCATTGTGATTTGTAAGAATGCAAACACGGGTGTGTTAGCTTGTTCTAATGGGAATATTCATGAAGCTCATGCCAGCACACACAGCCCTGTCGCCTTTTGTGTGTGTCTTTCGGAGTGGATAACTGTCTTTGTGGAAACTTGTATGAATATATTGAGATCAATCTGCATTATCAGATCAATGTCTCCCGAGCTCTTCAGTCGCTGCTGATGACGGTTCCGCCCAAGACGTACACGGACTATGGATTCCTCAGTGTGTCCCGAATCGATAAACCATAAAAAAAACACTCTCTGAAAAGCCTTCGAAAGTCTGTCACTTGAAGCGGTTTCGCTCAAATAGCCTGACTTGGATAGATACTGTAATATCCTGACGTAGCAAAAATGAGGAAAAAAAAAGAAAACCAGGAATCCTCTATTGCCATCCCCATTATTCCAAACAGCAAGCTGTGCACTGCAGTGAGACGGCTGAGTAGCATGTGTAGGAAAAACTAGTGGAGATTCAGAAGGACAGATTGAAGTTTATGCCACAGTTCTCTGGGTATATGAATGTAAAACTGTGGCTGGATGTAAATGTGGTTTATTGTGGCAACACAGCAGTCCAGAAAGCTTGGTGTATTAACGTTCAATGTACTGGACTAACCCTGTGTGGAGTAGCACCAATGATTATGGGTAGACTCCGGACCGAAGGCAACCCTGACCAGGAAGAAGCACATAAGAAGATGGTTGGATGGATGGATGTTGTACTAGGCCAGATACACTAGACATTAGCAATGATCAAAAATTAACCCAGAGGAGATGCTTGAAAAACTGTAATAGCCATATTGGAGAGAACTGATGGGCAGAACTGATGGGTAACACGAAATTATGGACTCTTAGTGGTTTAGCTAGGTTTTTTTGCTGCAACTATAGCCTGGGGGCCCCGAGTTTGAATCCAGAGCCATGGCACTTTGCCATCAGGGGCCAGAGTCCGAGAGGGCACAATTGGCTGTGCTCTCTCTGGGTAGGTAGATGGGACTCTCTCCCCTTCATCACTCTAAAAGCGATGTCAGCAGTGGAACTAGGGCCCCAGGTCGGCTGCGTGATGATGCCACATCGGCAACAGTTCAGAGAAGAGGCAGTGTCTGGCTTCACATGTATCAGAGTCCTTACCCTTCTATTGTCGGTAGCATTAATAGTTTGCTAATTTGGTTAACTGGCAGAATCAAATTGGGAGAAAAAAAAAAAACTTCAAAAAAGCAATCAATTATTACATGTATTAATAAATTAATTCACCCCTGTCTTTGATTTCTCTGGTTGGTAGATAGATGGATGGATGGATGGATGGATGGATGGAGAGGCTATTAGCATGTACCTCGCTTTTCTGTGCATCATTTAAAAGGAAATTCCACCCACTTCTAAAACATATTGAATAATCCAGTCAGTCAGTGAGATTTAAAGTAATTTTGCGTGGTTTCTTGTAAAATGCTTATTCCAGACGCCCCACTGATAAACTAATCCAATCTGAACAGAGCTTCTGTCGATAAATTACATGGACCATTTTTTAATTCTTTGCAAAGTTTTAATTTGACACACCTGATTCAGTTCATCAAGCGTTCCGGAGCGTCTGAATGGGAGAATCAGGTGGATCTGATTACAGCTGCAATAAAACTCTGCGGGAGAATCACCAGGAGCAAAACAAATTAAGAATCAGTTAGCTGCGCGATCTCGCTACAGGCATTTAGTCAAACTATTTTATTCTGTATCAATAAACTGTTCTGAAACTTTGCTGCTTATTCCTAAACAAAGTTACTGTTGCGTCCAAACTTTCAGCACTTCAGAACCTTTACAGAGAGGCTTATTTTACAATCATTATATTTTGGAACATTTGCTTTAATTACTGTTGCAATCAGAAATATCCCCCATACAAGCAGTTTTGAGTTCATCAGTTGACTTAATCGAGCTTTTAAAGCAACATTATGTAGCATCTTAAAATAACAGCTTCAAAATCTTGTTGATTCTCCAGTGACCTGTAAAAGGAAAAGTAGCACCGCTATCATTGCCACTCCAAGCTCAGCACACCAGAAACATGTATTAAAAAAATTATGGTGGCTCAAAGCGCAAATTCCACTTTGCGACTATAGGGGGAGCCCAGGAACAAGAATATTGCATATTGCTGCTTTAAATGAAAAAAAAACCCAACCTCAGTATTTGGGTAAAATTGTTTTTTACCCAAATATTATTATTATTGTTTATTAGTTTATATCTAATAAACAATTTTAGTAAGTACTGACAAGCTGCAGATATCTCGTAGAATCAATGCCAATTCTTCTAGTGCAAAAGCTTCTAGCTCATTGAGGATTGATGGTTTCCATGCCACAACTGCTCTCTTTACATCCCACCAAAGATCTTCTGTGAGATTGGAATCTGGAAAGTGACAAGGCCACTTCAGAAGATTTCAGGATTGATGCTGTAACCAAGCTTTGGTAGACTTGGAAGCAGGCTTGGGATCATTATCTTGCTGGAGTGTCCAATTATCACCAATGATTAAGTTCACAGAAAGTTCTTCTAACATTCTTCCTCAAAATGGCTTGGCATTTCTCTAAATCCATGATGTCAAGATTGCTGCTTAATGCATCACAAAATCATTCCCACATCATCACTGACCCACCTCTGTGCTTCACTGTTGTGCCTCACGTTTCTTGAGCCAGACAAACTGCTGATACATATGGCCAAACCATTCCCGTTTAGTTTCATCAATCTTTGGGACTGTGTCCCAGAACTCTGCAGGCCTATCCAGATTCCTTCTGACATATTCCAACTGACCCTTCCTGTGCTTTTCCGTCAAGCTTCTGGTCATCATTTAAAGAGAGTGTACATTTAATTGTTTAGTAATGGCTTTAGTTGTAGTATCACTTTATTTGGATGGTCCATTGTAGATCATCATAGATGCCCACCTAACATTCAACTGAATGTCTGCAAAAAGCAACTGAACTGGAAGTTGAATGTAAATGATTCTCTATGAAATCTCACCCTACACTCTAATCTTAACCTTAATCTCGAATCAACCCTAAAGCTATCCTAAACCTAAAATCTAACTCTAAACCTAAGCCTAAAAGGGTAAGTTTAGGGTTAAGAATATGTGTAGTTACCTTCAATAGAGAATCACTTACATTGAACTTTGAATTCAGTTGCATTTAATAGACATTTAGCTGAATGTGAGGTCAGGTGAGTATCAACAAGGCATCTACAATGGACCATCCAAATAAAGTGTTACCACAGTTTTTACTATGTTGCACATGTGGGCATCAAATATGAGAAGCGAGTCAGACTAGATCACTAGATCACTCATTTCCTTTGTTCATCAGCTGTATCATTGAACTGATAAAGCCTTTATTTGCCTTGATTAGCCTTCATCCTTCATTTCTTTGGGGTGGGGGGGTGGGGGCTGAATATTTCTGATTGCAAGTGTGTACGTATTTGTGTGTGCCTGCTGAATGCTTGCTTAATTTGGTGGATCTCTGAAGGGTACCACTGCAGATTCATTGAGCTCATAGATTTCAAAGAGGCCCAAACATTTCAAAGCAGTGCGGCGCAGTAATGAGAGGCACAGGGAGTGGCTAGGGAACCAGGCCATGTCTAAGAAGTGGAGTGGGAAGGGAATAAGCAGAATCTGTAATCAATTTAATTGCATGCAAACGAATAGGACTGGAGTCAGATGGACAAGGAGCTTCACGGTACCGCCACATGAAACACAGTGACCTATTGCAGACGGATCAAACGTCAGGCAGCCAAATCACCTGTAAACCCTGTAGCAAAGAGCACGTGGGCAGCCCTGCAGACAGCTTTAGCTTCACTCTGCAAAAATTCACCAGAATACGGACGCTTGGACGGCCCCGCCTGATTTACATGCTTTACAAGGTGCTCACGTTTGCGGAGAAAACACGGGGCTGACTCTTTCCTCTCTCTCTCTTTTTCTCACATGCTTTTTCTCTATGACTCTCTCTCTTCTCTCTAACACACACACATTCAGTGTCTGAATCACCCTGCCTTTGGGGCTTACCAAAGGAGACTCTTCAAACAAGGCTTTGTACTGAAGTGGAGAATCAAGATTAATGCACTTCCACAGCTCCGCTTGCTCCGGGGGAGAGAGCCAGTATAATTAACACCACAGGGCCTTGAAGAAGAGTGGAGGGGGGGAAATCATACAAAATAATAGAAGAGAGAAGAAAAGATTACATAGACCATTTTTGTGTGTATATATATATATATATATATATATATATATATATATATATATATATGTGTGTGTGTGTGTGTGTCCTGGCTTCCTTTTTTATATTTTTGTGAAATGACCTGACATGACATTCAGTCGCCACATTGGCGTCAGCTGTGATTTGGCCCACTGTGTCGTGATGTCAACATTAGCTCCACTGGATCCCAGTCAAGAGAAGGCTAATATTAGCTAGCGTTAAATTCACCAAAGCAATCGTCCTTGGCTGGAGCCGTACTGTATTGGGAGGGGGGGTGTTGTGTATTCAACCTCGCCTTATTTGCGAATGCGTATTTAATCCTTATACATTGCCCTGGGATGTATTACATCAGCACAACCCCCGTGGCCTCTCAATGGCAATGTACTAATCTTCGCAATATGGAATATGTGTGTGTGTGTGGGGCTCACTGATTACCCCCCCCCCCCCCCCCCCCCCCCACCTCATCCCCATTTGAATTTCATTATTATCATCGCTATCTCTCATGTTAGAGTCAACAGAGCAGCGGGAGCATGGCCTAAACCCCAGTACCGCCCCATGCTCGCTGTACGCCGTACTGTAAATATATAAATAAGTCTAAGGTTACTGTGGAAGGGGAATGAAATATGGCATTTCCATTTCAATGCAAATGAAGGGGAGAATGAATGCAGTTTGGATTTACAGAGGCTCATTATAATGAGACCATTGTGCCGGTGTGTTTCTTTTAACGGAACAATCTCCTATAGGCAGAGGAAATTAGTGTGCAGGGCTCTGTACTCCACACAAATGAAACTGTCTGTCAGCACAGCACTCCTTTCCTGCTGAAGGAGCGCAATGAGGCAGCTCTGTCCTCAGTCACTCGAATTTGCACCACGGTGGGACAGTTGTATGTGCGGTATGAGGGGACATTTCAGCACTTTACCTCTCCAATCTCCAACGTTTAAAGAAAAAGGGACTACGAGTGAACCAATTTGTTGGAAACACAGTCGGAATCTCTTTGTGGGCCCTAGACATTCCTCCAGGAATGTTCCTCCAGGAATGTCTAGGGGAATGTCTGAGGAAATGTCCCCTCATACCGCACATACAACTGTCCCGCCGTGGTGCAAATTTGGTGTGGTTGGTGTGGCGCAACAGATAACACCACTACCTACCACTGAGCTACCACACCAAGTGGGAGACTGGGGTTCCCAGTCTGGGTGACTATGCTGCGCTACACTAATAAGAGTCCTTGGGCAAGACTCCTAACACTACATTGGCCCACCTCTGTAATACAGGTAACCTTGTAAGTTGCTCTGAAAAAGAGCGTCAACTAAATACCATAATGAGAGTTTACTACATGGACTACCTCAGCTGAATCAACACTATCTCAGGAAACTTAGCAATAATTACAGTGTTTTTGTTACCGTGTTAAAACTATGCAATAATATGTGGCTCCTGTGAGCCATCGCAGATGCTGTAAACCAGCTAATATTTTTCATGAATCCTCCATAAAAGGAAAATTTGAGTCTTTCATCCTGAGGCAAAATAACAGGGTTATAAATTGGATTGTAAAACCAAAGTCACATGCTTACTTTTTATACACCAAAGAACATCTCATTCGTCCTATTTTCTGACTTCTGCATAGATTGTAGCATAACTGGCAGACTCCGAGCAGAACACAGTAAAGCTAGGAGGACTAAAAACTTTTCAAACTGTTTTTGGAAATTGTAAGCTCTTCTCTAAACATCCATTTTCTTAAAATGTGATAATGTTTCTCTAATTCGCAAATAAATCTCTCCCTTTTAGTTGACTCACTTGTATCAGCTCCTCACAGTTGGAAAATACGTAGTTGCTTCTACCTGTTAGATAAATCTTCTCCTTTGCAATCCATCTCATTCATTTCCACGCAGAGCGAGACCTGAGAGGAGATGTGGGTCCTGGGAGAGCAAGCAGGTGTGAAAATACAGTGTTGTGTTCATTTGTATGATGGATTACTGGGAGGCCTGCTAGGCCTCGGAGGCTGAGGGAGTAAGAGCCGAAGTGAGTTTTCAGTGGGACGTCTTCTCTCTTACTCGTATGGATGTGTTTTGGGTGGAACTCTCTTGTACTTGGAGGCTTGTGACGTTGCAGATGTCAGCTGGATTTTGCTGACCTAATTAGATTTTTTATATATATTTGCTTATTAATTCCCTTTCTCTGTATTTAGACCAAAACTTACTTACCAAAAGTGCCCTAAGGAAGGACAACCAATCAACCAGTGGTAGGGTCATGGGCGCCCAAGGCTCACTGATGTGCAATAGGGAACGAAGACTAGCCTGTCTGATCTGTTCCCACAGAAGAGCTAAGAGTTAACGCTGGCTGTCTTGTGGAGCTGTTATAGCAACATAAAGGGGGACCTAAATAATATTCGGCAGGTAGTTTTAATGTGATGGCTGGTTATCTGACTAAACAGTGATATGATTGTCTGAGTATATCAAAAGTACTGTCTTCTAGAACACTGAATAAGAACCATAGACCAATTTAGACCCATTATAAAGAGCCTGTAAACAACAAGTGCATAAATGGCATGGGAATAAGTAGAAGATCGGATGTCAGCTATTATTTTATCATCTTATTTTATTCATTTATTTTTCTATTTTTCAGATTTTTTCTTTTGTTCCTCTGCAATGTGTTCTAAGCAAAAAAGACAAAAGCAAAACGGAACCATGTACAAAATGTTTTTCACCAATACAAAGAATATTTAACCAGCCAAAGAACCAATTAAACATCTAAAGCTTTCTTTGAGCTTTATAGAAGCCTTGCCTTTAGTAAAGAACTGCTGAAGAGCACTTTTTAAGAGTATAATTCCCTTTTACAAACCTCATATTATCGCATGTGTTCTGTATAATAAAAATGTTTGTGTTTGTTTGGAGGTGTGAAAATCTTTTACAGCAGACCACATTTGTGGGCTGTGTGCTGCCTAGTCTGCGTCTGGATTTAGACTCAGAGTGTTAGACTCAGAGTGGTTTGCCTCTAGATCTGGATCTAATTATTAAGTCTCTGTGTAGATTTGGCTTTGAATGTATAAGTGCTCGAGCTGAATGTTTATTCTGTCTCTAGAGCTGAATTTGGATGGTTATTCTGTTGCTAGAGCTGGGTTTGGATGTTTAGTCTGTTGCTAGAGCTGGGTTTGGATGATCATTCCATCTCTAGAGCTGGGTTTGGATGATCATTCCATCTCTAGAGCTGGGTTTGGATGTTTAGTATGTTGCTAGAGCTGAATTTGGATGTTTAGTATGTTAGAGTTGAATCTAGAAATGTATTCTGCATGTAGTTCAACATGTAGCATCTACCCTGCCCTGCCCTTTCACCGTCCTGTGCATAAGCACGAAGGTCCACTGTTACTGATTGGCTGGAACAGTGTTGTGTTCCTTCCTGAGCCAATTTGTTTGTTTCCCATTTTTCCAGCATGCAAACAGACTGGAAAGCAAGGGAACCATCAGAAAATATTTGCTGAATTTTGGAAAAAAGTGAATTGGACTGAAATCGTATACAGTACCTTTAAGCCATATTACTAAACCAAGACTTGCTATCCCAACATAGAGCTTGTTGAAGTTCAACAGTTACATCTAGCTCTGAAATTTGAGTGATGCCATAAAATAACCACTTTTTTTTCTATAAAGAACTATATTTGGAATAGATGTGAAAGTGTGATGAACCTTGTTCTTGTTGTAAAGATCCTTTACCAATTTAAAAAATCTTCACAAGAAGACATGAAGGATCCAAGACCCCCAGTGAGCAAGCCAACGGCAACAGTGGCAAGGAGAAATTCCCTCAGAGCTGGAGGAAGAAACCTTGAGAGGAACCAAGACTCACAAGGGGGACCCGACCCATCCTCCTCTGGTCAGAACTATTTATAAATTATTGATAAAAGTTACCAAACCATCTATACTGTTAAACTGCTCTGATCATAATCATAATATAATAATCGTGGTGTTGTAGAACTTAATATAGTCATGGCAGTGATGGTCAGAGTAATGATAATTAATAGTAGTGATATTAATAGTGGCAGATAGTTAAGAGTCCATTTCGGTTTTGAAGCACCTTTATTTTTAAGAGTGTAGAAGTTTGAGGTAGTGAGGAACTTCTCAAGGCTCTGGCATTGAGTTGAGCAGGACTGGCAGCATGCACAGAGTTACCACCTTATGCATTAGAGTAGAACGTTCACTCACGGTCTGCAATTTCTGCTGTCAGATCAAGTCAAATCATGATCAGAATGAGCATTATTGCTTTGACAGGTTCAAAAAAAGACAAAGCGCTGCATGCAACCTGTTCTTTTTGCGCTTTTATCTTTTCGACATTTCTTGTGTTTCTTTTTTGCCTTTTTATTATTATTTTTTTTGCACATTTTGTACTATGAATGTTTTAGGTTTCAACTTAGCATGCTAAAGCCACACTTCTGAGTACATGGCTGATTGATTCTAATTATGTGTCCAAACCAACCATCTACGCTCTCTAGCCAGCAATATTGCCCTTCTATAAGCCTTAGGCTTGCAGGACCTCGCCTGTGACATAATTAAGGTCTGTCCAAGTTAATTCTACACCAGGTTTAATGATGCATTGAGAGCTATTTCTTCAGCCGTATAACCAGCAGGATACTGCAGCCTGTCGGGAATGGACTTGAGAGAAGAGCGCATTAAAAGTTTGAACTTACCTGTTGTAAAGGTTTAGCAATTTGTGATTGGATAATATGTGAACAATGAGGTTTAAAGAGAGTGATCTGAACAAAAACTTTTTTTTTTGTTAGTTTTTTTTGTTGTTTTTTTTTAAAGGTGACTGGAAGCTCACTAGCACAGTAATTAGACCCAGACTATTACTGTAGATTTTCTGACTTAGAACCCTCAACTTATAATTAGGTAGATGTTTCACGGTATGATTTCCTAGGTTTCTTGTTGCTGCTGTTGTTTTTTTTTACCCGGAATACTTTTGTCTCATTTAGCTGAAGCTTCTGTGAGCTAAAGTTTCATTCGTCAAACTCTTGGGATCCAATTTAAAAGATGTTAGTTTCCAGCGGTCAGTTTTGCATTGCTTATAAAGGCCCATATAATGCTACCTCATTAAGGCCATTGAAAAAGAAAAAAGACTTTGCAAGACTGGGTCCTCAGATAACTCCAGCAATAAGTTACTCTATCCGGGTTATCTTTTGTTTGTTTAGTCTAATAGATGCTTAGTCTGCATCTAGAGCTTAAGTCTGGATATTTAGTCTGTATCTAGATCTGACCTGAATTATTTAGTCTGCAACTAGGTCTGGCTTTGGATGTTTAGGTTGAGTCTAGAGCTGGTTTTAGGTGTTTTATTCTCTATAGCTGAAACTGTTTTTTTTAAGTCTAGAATTGGATGTTTTGGATGTTTTCTGTCAGTGTCTGGATGTTTGGTCTGATATCTAGAACTGGCAACTGATATCTACAAATGCTTAGATGCTAATCTGGATGTGGAATCTGGAAGTCCATGTCTAGAACTGGTCCGGATGTTTATTGTGGGTCTAGAGCTGATCTGGCTACTTAGTTTGTGTCTAGAACTTGTCTGAATGTCTAATGTGGGTCTAAAGCTGGTCTGGATATTTAGTCTGTATCTAGAACTTGTCTGAATGTCTAATATGGGTCTAAAGCTGGTCTGGATGTTAAGTCTGTGTCTAGAGCTGGTCTGGATATTTAGTCTGTATCTAGAACTTGTCTCAATGTTTAATGTGGGTCTAAAGCTGGTCTGGATATTAAGTCTATGTTTAGAGCAAAGCATGTGTCTGTGTTCGGCAACATGGGGCACCTGCCTTCAGGCAAATCTAAATTATCGTCAGCATTGACTAAAGAAATAAGGCATGATTCATTATAAAACTATGCTTTAGACAGAGCTGGTATTCTTCCCTGTCGGCCGCTGTTGCCCTCAGTTCCATTACCACGTCAATTTGTTTAACGTTATATCAGATCGTGATGCTTTCTGCTTCTTTCAACATTTAGTGTCAGCAAGGTGTCAGAGCGACTCCTGAGCAAAAGGATTATCAATCTGCTGATTTTTGCTTTCCACTCATCTCGGCCTGTGGGGTTATTATGCATTCCTGCATTCAGTGCAAAAACATAGGCACTCAAGTGTTACTTTAATCTGAACCCATCAGATTCTGCCCGTAAAAGAACATTCTCTCATTTAACCTGGTCTGTCTCCTCCTTTTTGTGTTGCAGGGTGAAACCACGCATGAAGGAAGGAGTCTCACGTTAACCCCCGGTACTCCACAGCGTCCAAGAAGAGGCACATTTGAATTCGGCTTACACACACACACACACACACACACACACACACACACACACACACACACACACATACGCATACACATACATGCACTCTGTCTTTACTGGGCATTCTTGGTGTTTCTAATACCTGTGCATTTACTGCATGTTGACAGAGAGGTTTAACCCTTGTGTTGTCTCAACATTGTGTTTGACCTAGTGGCGTTCAGTGTTATCAGTTTTAAACATAGTGGCAGGTTTGACCCTTAAAACAAAGCATAAGGGTTTAAAGCATTATTTTTGCTTACACACTTGTCTTTACAAATGGTCTCAGTGAAGTGACACTAGAGCATTCAGATCCCATCCACTGTAGATTGATGTTAAGTATCAGATCTGTGGTATCTACCAAAAGCCACCTGCGTGTGAATACACAGGTATTGGACTCCATATTTAGTGCCACCAAGGCTGCACTCGCCCGTTCTGCTTTCATTCATTCCTGTTGTCAGTCTACTTTCCTGTTTTATATTCCAAACGCTCTTCCTCTCCCTTTTCTAAACAGCATGGACAGAAATAGCCTCAGCCATTCTAGTAGCCCGGCCTTGCTCCCAGCAGCGTTCGCTTCCACTCGCCATCACCATGAGGCAAGTGCCTGAAATGTATGGAGCAGGGCTGTAATTGTATGCAGAGTGCGCTAAACAGAAGCTCCTATTTTTTTTGAAGCCCATTGGCTTTGACAAGCTTCCCAGCTCCACCAACTGACACCACCAACTCCACTCCATTCTGCATTCAGAGTGGTGCCTCATGTAACATCTCAGACCCTAATAGAAAGTGAAGAGCTTAAGAGAGAAGCCAGCGAAGAAGCAGCCGTCAGTGTCTGGAGCGAAAGGAGGCTCTCTCTTTCTCTTCTTTCTCTCTTTTCCCTTCCTTCTCCACCAGTGCACCGGCCTGGACTAATTAAGGCCTGCCCGTGAACTAACTTGTACCTGTCAGCGTCTGCCTGCTCCCGAGAAATCCAATAACTTTGGGGAGAAATTTCAATTGAACGCCAGCTAAGCTCCAACAAACTGCAAATGGTGCATGGGACACACCCTGGTTTCTCTTTGGCCTTGACAGCATTATGGTAAGAAATGGTTTTAATGAACACAGAACTGTGGGACTGTGAGACTTTAGGGTGGAATATATTATGAACAGGGATCTTATCCGCTTTTTTTTTTTCTTTCATTTTTAATTTTTTTTTAATAATGGCTCGAGGTACTCAGAGTATGTTCTGTGCCAAATGAGTTGATGTGTTGTTCCAAGAATGGAAGAATGTTGCCAGTCAGTTTCTATAAACATGCATTAAAAAATGAATTTGCCATTAGACTTCTAGTCCATGTGTGCTTTTTGATGTTGCCCCACTGTAAAATAGTAATGTTTTCCTTGGGATTTAATTAAGGCCGCAATTACTCTGTACTTCCTAAACCCTCACTGTGACCTGCTGCCTGGTTTTGTATGCCAGCTCTAAACACAAATATATCTTTTTGTATGCTCTTTCCAGCAGCAGCGGACATCCCGGTGGCTCGGACAAGCGCTTGAAATTAAATGACAGATTAGTGTAGGAAGCCTCAGGGAAGGCTTTATATGTCCCTCCACCTTCCGTGTTTCTTCCATAATTTGCTCATCCAGAGCTCAGGCAGATGTCATGGGATTAATGAAAGGCAGTCAACTGCAGATTTGAAGGAGTAAGCAGTTCAAAGCCTGCACTGGATCTAGATCCTCAGTATATAATTCGGCTCTGTATGTTTGAGACTACATACAAAGACTACTGTAGTCTTTTACTACTGTACTACTGTAGACTACTGTAGTACTGTCTTTTACAACTCAACAGTTTCAGACATGACAAAGAGTCACGTTATATCCACTCAGACTACTGTTCCAGGCCAGGCCTCAAAAATCATTGGGCCTCATTTACCAACCACTCTAAGGAAGAAATGTTTTCTTGGGATATGTTCAGTTTATGAGGACAATGGGATCCATTATCCAGTACAGCTGCCAATGATTCTGAGGTTTAAAAACACATCATGAATCTTACATATTTTTTTTTTAATTAGGACTTTTTCGAACAATTCTTAGGAAGATACTGATGAATGAAGCCCAATGCCTCATCATGTGAACATCATTGCCTGTTCAAGTCATGTAATACCATGGGATTGAGTACCCTACAAGGCCTAGAGTTTGCCAGATTTAAGGATGTCGTTTTTGGAGTCTCCCTTACTATAGACCTGAATCAGGAAATCCTGTTTAGTATCCCTAAGCAACAACTACAGAATGGGGGAATGCACCTGCAGTTCTAGCAGTTTCTATGCGAAACTGTATCAAACAAATGAAAAATATGTCCATGTTTCACTCTCTGGTTGTCTCTGCATCATTTTTGGGGTACTTTATGAATGTACCACGTGGCCAAAGATCTGACTTCAGATTGTTCAGATGTGCTAGTGGGAAGATCGTGGGCCCCACTTGTGAGGTCAGAATTATGAGCACATCACATTCAAGTGTTTTGTTGTTGGAGTGACATTAAAAAATGCTGGGCACAAGGTTTATTCACACCTACTTAATTAATGTTAATAACTTGCACCACGCTAGCAGAGCAGTCAATTTGCAATGGATTTAAACAATAGAACAAGAGAGGGAGCCGTAATCATCACAGCCATGATGTTATCTGCAATAACACATGATCTCAAGTGTTCCCATTGCTCTATTCAGGCAACATGCTTGAACTTAATAGACTCCTTCAACCCAGATCAGTCATCTGTCCATCATTTAGGACATACGCACTACTTCTCCCAGTGTTTAACTTAAGTCAGCACCCATGGAAGTATTCATGGCAGACACTGTCACACTTGGAAGGTAGCTTTGAATGTTTGTTAAAGATGCCAAATGTTCAACTCAGCTCTTGGCTCTCCTCTCTCCACTCAGAGCTGAGAAACACACAGGTCAAAGGTAGGTTATGTCTCACAGACTGGTTCAGACTCGCTCTCCCCATTTAGAAATGCAATCAAGAGTAGGGGAGACCGGGGCATCTTGTCACATGGGTAAGATGTCACACTTAATATTTCCAACATCGGAGGGCGCTGCTTAAAAGTGGAATGCCTACTTGGTCTGATGTCAAATGTGATCTGGGAAAGATAAGCCACTGTGGGCTTATGCTGGCCTCACGTGCTTGGGGGAAGATTGTAGATCATAGGCCTCACTTGTGAAGGCCTACTTCCAAATTATTGTCACATAAATTAGTATGTCACATTCAAGTGCTTTGATGTTGAAGTAACATGAAAAAACTTTATAAACCGTTAACAACTTGCTCCATGCTAGTAGAGCAATCAAGTGTTTTTTACAAAATAAAGAATCAATCAAATCAAAGAAGCCATGAACTTTATAGTAAATATGCATTAATGCTGCAAGATCCTTCCGCAAAAAAGTAGCTCCACAACAAGTGAGTTATTGCTATACAACAGTCACATTTCCTGAATACCTGGACAGACTAAGTGGAGGTTCGTTAAGGCACCTGCTGAGCCCTGTACACAGTCCAGTGTGTCTGTTAATACTATAAGGCTCAGTTTTTGTGGTACAGACAGAGCCATTGAGCTGTCAAAGTATCAAGTTCAGCCAGGGACTTATAAATGAGGAGACCTGCCACCAGTTTAAATTTAAATGGACGTTTTCATAACGCCCAACATGGCGACTTTTTACAGATAAAGTCCTGCCCTTCAGCAAAACAAGCCAATCAGCTTGCTCGTTGCCCAAGAATTCATGATGTAATTTGGTGTGTATATCTACCAGATATACCAATGATCATTTGAACCGGGGTCCAAATGGTGGAGACTGACGCCATGTTCGTCAGCAGACCTTTGCTCTTATCATGCCAAAACTAGGAAGTCCTAGGAAGTCCATCTCATTCACATTGACCTTAAGGATTCCTTGATCGTCAACAATTGGAAAGGGAAACCTGATGTTCTGGTACCTAATATGCTGCTGTGAGAATGAGAAGTCATTATGGTCTCTCCATCCATTATGCTAGCATGAAGCTTACAGATTTTTTTCTATCCTGACATGGAAGGTGTTCAAATTCAGATGCACTGCTCATGTGGAAAGCTACTCATGAGGACAAGTCAGTGAATGTGGTGTAGAGCACACACCTGTGACTTGCCCACATAAATTACCTGGAAATCCTTGTGGTTCTCCTGGATCTGGAACATTTTATCCCTTCTGTCGCATTCTTGTCCAGGTGAATTCTACAGCAGTAGCCTGTAACACAGAGAGGGTGTATATGGTCCCGTTGTTGGGACGCTCTGGTGCACAGGCTGTGTGGAGCAGGCCCCAGTATTTGATGTGGAAAGCCACTCACATGCCTGCAGTTCTAAATTTAGGGTAATTCTGTTGTCACAGGGAAATCCCCAATATGAGGATGGCAACTGCACAAAGAGGTATTGAATTTAGGTGTGCTTTTGGGAAAACCACCATAGATCTATTCCTTGTGTAGAAGAACGGTCAATGCCCTGTGTTTTATTCTCCTGAATTGGCCAGGATACACCAATGGGAGTGCAAGCCCTAGCCCATGTATAATCTTTTGGCATTTCTGTTCATTGCCAAAAGAGACCCTGATTTTACTGAATTTTTGCTAGGGATGAGGGACGGGTGTCTGTCCTGCAGATTTGGGAAACTTGAGTCACAAGACGACAGCGGCACAGGTCGTCTTCAATGTTCCTAAATTCAGCCATGTCACTCCACTGCTGTGTTCTCTTCACTGGCTTCTTGTAGCTTCCCGCATCAGATTCAGAACCCTGACTCTGGCCTACAAAGCCAAGAAAGGACCAGCCCCTCCATACTTGATGGCAATGGTCAAAAGCTGATCCGCACCAAGAACCCTTCGAGCTTCAAGTACGGCTCGGCTCGACCCGCCATCCCTCAAAATTCACGGAAGACAAGCATCCAAGTTTTTTCCTGTCCTGCACCGAAGTGGTTGAACGCGCTTCCACTGGATGTCCGAACGGCAGAGTCGCTCGCTGTCTTCAAACGCAGACTGAAGACCCTCCTCTTCCGAGAATACTTGGGTGAATAGCAGAGTGATCACCTTACTGACTTGTGTTTAGTAGTGTCTAAGCTTAGAGATATCATTGAATTTTGAGCCTATTTAAACTAGCTGAGGTTTTTCTTGAGTAAATATAAAAATTGTAAGTCGCTCTGGATAAGAGCATCTGCTAAATGCCTTAAATGTAAATGTAAATGACTTGACTCAAGTCAAATTTTAGGACTTGGGACTTGCTTGAGTACCACAGATAGAATACTCAACATGACTTTGACTTGGTATTAATGACTGGACACTAGACTGAAACATGATTTGGTGATTTCTGTTGCAATGTGCGCAAACCTGGCAACCCATCAGAATGTGGTAGCCCAGTAGAGACCAGTTTAGAAGAAAGAAGCTTGTATCATGGAAGCGGCTCTTCTAAAAATTCATGTATTGTATAAATAAAGATTCATGGATTATACGATCAATGATAGTAGCAAAACGAGAGCACTAATATGCAAGGTCATGCAGATCATAAATCAGTGACAAGGCCACCACAACATCCGACTTCATCCGTAGTCCGTGACTGTGGCTTTCTAGATTACTTTTTTTGCTAGTTGAACATTAGCAAGAAAGCTAACAGTAAGTTGAATAATGCTTCAATAATTGGCTTTGAATCGACTGTGTATTTATTGAGAAGATAAACTAGACTTCAGTGTGTGAAATGGCAAATTCCACAGGATTTTGGGATTCTGATATGCTGTTAATATTTTGGACAGACTTCCAAACAGACAAACAGTCCTAGATAAACTGTCTGCAGTTCCAGGGTTAATGTTATTATAATTTGATTCTCATGGGTCTAAACTATGACTGTGATCAAACTATATCCCCAATGCCTCATTAATATTTCAATTAATAAGGGTGATCTATATAGTTTATTAAATCTCATTAATACCAAAGATATGAATTACTAAATAATATGGCCACTTTTTAAAAATCTGCATGCATTGGCGTTCACCAGTCGTACAAATGCACCAGCGTTCATGTTTGAGCAATACAGAAATTTCTTCTAGAAATACACAGTGTAAAGTTCTAGGGACCAGAAAGTAAACTGCGCTGATGTTAGATTTTCTCATTTCTGTCATATTGATATTAGCTATGCTGCTTCAGCATTTTTGTGTAAAACTCACTTTTTTAATTGGCTCTTGGTATCATCTAATGGCATATTGGGTGTGCCCTGCACCCTCAGTCACCGTCAGCGTGTGATCATTCCACCCAGGTACCCTCATTTAACTATCAGCTGTGTTTTAAGTAATGGTTGATTGCTTGGTGTCAGTATTGAAGTCTGTAAGAACAAGCTACTGTTTTTTGATTTGCTGAGTCTGACTACATGCAGTCTAAGTAGTGCTGTGCTCACTTACTGATTATCATGAGCTTACTGTCAGTGTTTATTTTTTTTTTTTTACAGGTTGATGATAGCAGTCATCAGTGAATGAATGAGAAATTCTAATAAAATCTGTTTGTTTGTAAAAAGTCAGATTATTCAATTCCAGTTAAGATTTTTTGTTAGCTCAAATGATTCTGGTTAAGTAATAAGACTTTCTCAGTTGTTCTAACCTGGCTTAGTAATGTTTAAGATATATATTAAGGTATAATTAGAAAATTATAAAAAATTAGAGTGTTTAACTCAAAAGTAGAACCTATATTTGGTTGTAGTAGTGAAAGGAAGGGTTATCTACATAAAAATGTAGGTTGTAACAGTGAAATAAAGATACTAGTCTTCATAATAAATTATCTTTTCAAGTTGTTTGAATAATATTAATAATATTTTGATATTAAACAAAAATGATTTAACTAAATCATACACATAATTTGAGAAACAATATATATATACAAATATACTTAGGTGTAATTAGAATAATGTTTAGGTTGGTTCAAAGTATCTTTTTGCAGTGTATGTATTTCTCCAGAACAGTTCCTTGCATGGACTGAGCAAGAAGAATACTCATTTGGAACAATTCTAAGGTGACATGTTGACTATTACATTTGGATAAGCGATCCCTCTCAGGTGCATACCTCTTGACTGTAGGGACTTGGAAAACCATATCCATTGTCAGATACAATATCTCATTCATTCCATCAATAGCAAGGCATTTGTGGCCTTTTCTACTGAGCCAGTCTAAATACCCCTTACTTGTTTGGAGAAAAAATAAGTAAATAAAGCTCCACAAGGTAGCTCAATGAGAGAGAAGGTTGCCCCTTATGGCCGGGATCAACTGTCAATACTTTACCCTAGAAAATTCCTTTAAAAAAAAAAAAAAAAAAAAAAAAAACATGCCTGAACCCTTATTCCCTCAAGGTCTGCATGCCTTTACAGCCTGATGAATCACAGTGTTGCCTTGTTTATAATGGAAAACATCAACAAGAATTGAATCTTAGATCAGCCAGAGCATGGCTACAAGATCAGTTACGTCAAATGTGCACATTTCAATTCGTTACACTACCCTAGAGGGGTATGGAAAGGCCAAGTGATCAATAAAACAAGCTTTGGTTAGCATGGGACAGCATGAGTATCTGAAAATGTAGCACATGCTTTATGATGTGCAATATCTTCAATAATGGATGCTGAGTTACTGTGGACTAAGTCCAGGTTTTAGTTGGCCATGGAGGCAAAGGGTGCTGGAGAGAGGAGCTGAAATCTGTGCACCTCAAAAGAAATCGAAATACATGAGACCAGGCTATGTTTCTCCAGTTTTTTACGAGTCCAGTTTTGGTGAGCCTGTGCCCACTGCAGCCTCAGCTTTCTGTTCTTGGTTTACCGATGTGGAACCCAACGTGATCTTCAGCTGCTGCCCATACCTCAGAGTTGGACATGTTTTTCTGCTCACCACAATTGTACAGAGTGGTTCTCTGAGTTACTGTAGCCTTTCTGTCAGCTCGGACCAGTCTGCCCATTCTCCAATAGTCCATCCACGAGGTGTTTCCATTTCCAGAACTACTGCTTATTGGATGTGTCATGCTCAGAATCACTGATATTACATTTTCTGATGGTTCATGTCAATGACTGTAGCAAACATGGACGAAGTGGTTCCATTGCCTTTCGTTCTATTAAAATGAAGCCAAAAGCGTCTTTTAAAATTTGCAACCAGAGTTAGACACGCCTCCTTCTCTCAGACCAAGCCTCTGATACCACCATTGAGCTTTAATTTAATCAGTAATAAGTAATGATAAATAATAGTATGATTCGCTGGCTAGCTGCCTGACCACTCGACTACAGCTCAGGTCCTGCAGACGGGTTCTTTTAGCCAAGGCTGTCTATCATTTCATTCCTGAGTGTCATCCCACCTTCAGTATAGAAAAAATATATCACAGATTTATATATATCAATATATATAAATCTGACTGTTGGAATTACTGAAGATGGAAGATGGAAAATGGGTTCTTTTGTCATTGCAACATTTGGGGATGGCTATGCATCATACTGCAACCAGCTAATAGAGGTGCTGGACCTGTGGTGGTTTCACTTATGTTCTGTTCATCATGCTGACCCATGATGAACAGCCAATTTCAGTTATATTGCTTGTAAATTTTTGTCTCTTGCTCCCATTTTTTATTTTAGCATTGTGAAGCTCTGCTTAGAACCTCCTTAAGATCCAGTAGTGCAAAAATCTTGCAATTTTTTAACTGGTCTTAAGATTTTGATCAGAAGTGTATAACCACGTTCATTGTAATGGCCTGTAGCTGTACCCGTTTTATCTGTGTGTCACTTGATATTTTGCATCTTTTTATTTTCCTGAGGTGGAGTTCTCTTAGCTTTGCATGAAATAAAGGCTTATTTGTTTCACATCATTAAAAATGTAGTAGCTGTTTTATCACTCGTACTTTAAAGTTTGTGTCGCATCTGCAGATTTGATGCATATTGGCTCATCCTGTTGCAGAACTAAACATACAAAAGGCAGGTCAAGTTGGAGTATTGTGTAGCAGTTAGAAAAGTCTGTGTTCTGTGTGCTGGAGATTTTTTTCTTTTTCTAAGCGCAAGCTTTAGTTTTGTGGCTGACGCTGAATAATCATTGTTCGGAATGAACAGGACTACTGCAAGTAGCAAACAGTGGAACTGTGTGTTCAGATTAAATGGATGCTTCTGCAAACTGCAGTAAAGGAAGCTGAAGGCAAATCCTGGAGATATGTGTATGCTGCTCTGAGCTATTTACTTAAATGAAGAAATCCGTCTGTATTTATGCTAGGAATGGGAACATTTACGTTCAAACATTTATCTGAACAAGGCATTATAAATGGTTCTGAAACTGATCCTCTAATGAGAATGCAGTTTTCTGCTTCTACACTGAGTCAATGGCTGTAAGGTTGTCTTTTCTATTTACAAATCTGTGTTTTTCCTTTATTTAATAGGTATTCCTTACTCTGCTGCAGTGCTAGATACTTTGTCTTGATAGTTTTAAAGTAAACGTGAAGTAAAAACAGTTCAAAATAGTACTAAAAAGGGTTCTTTGACTATCTACTAAAAATTTACCACTAATGTGAAGAACCTTTTAACAAGGCAAAGCACTATTTAGGCATCCAAATGGTTCTTAGAGTTGTCATGGTTCTATATACTAAAAATGATATACTGAGGAATTCGTTTTAGGTGTGTAGCTTCCTTTAGGAAGTTTAGCCACAAAGATTTCTTCTCACAACGCCATGAAAGATCCATGCTCTGATTCTATTTTCATGGACTGCCCATCAGAGGACATTTAGGTGGGATTAACTGGGATGTGTAAGTGCAAAAAAACTTTTTAAAGTTGGATGAACCTTTGGAGAAATCCTTTCAAATCCTTTTGCACATAGCATCATTGTTGGTGTCAGAAGTGGTGGTCTAGATCTCTTAGAACAGCAGTCTTGAGTTTACAGAATCCTCCTGTTCTGAAGACAGAAATGCACTGGTTGGAGCTTCCAGAACGTCAGCAACCTTGAGGTGGATCTCTTACAGCAGCAGAAAACCATATCAAGTTCCATCTTTGCCAGCCTAGAACAGAAAACTGAGGCTGCAGTGGACACAGGCTCACCAAGACTGAACACTTGAAGACTGGAAAAAACGTAGCCTGAACAGTCTAGGCTGGTGGAGGTGGTGTAATGATGTGGGGAAGGTTTTCTTAGCACACATTGGGCCCATTACTACTAATCAATCCCTTCATGGACACAATTTACCCAATCTTCTGATGGCTCTGTCCAGCAGAAGCCATCTCAAACTGGTTTTATGAACTTGCCAATAAGCTCAGTCTTCTTCAGTGGCCTTTCCAGTCTGAATCCAGTAGAACACCTTTGGGATGTGGTAGAACTGGAGATTAATCCACAGCAGGGATTGCATCTTTCCAATCCATCCAACATAGATTGGAATCTCAAAAGAATGTTTCCAACATCCCAGGCCATAAAGACTTGTTGTAAGCTGGTGTAAGGGTGAAAGGAGGTCCTACCCAGTGTTAGTATAGTGTTTGTAATCAAGTGCTTGGTGAGCTTATATAGTTGTTGTGGTAAGAAAACTTCGGAAAGGGTCATATTAAAGAAGAAAGGAAACACGTTCTGAACTTTAAGGCCTGTCAACTCTTTGACTTTTTCTATTGGTCCTTTGGTAATGAAAATGCAAGGAATGCACGGCATAAATACAAACAAGAATGAGAAGTGTCAGCTAAAGTGTTCTGTTTGCTTTCTTCTGATTCAGTAGGGGTGGAGTAGGCTGGCCTTAATTAAAGCGTTCCGCTCCGCAGCACCTCCGACTGGTCCATGGCAACCAGAGGCTATTTCACTCCCCCCCTCCTCTCTCTCTCTCTCTCTCTCTCTCTCTCTCTCTCTCTCTCTCTCTCCTTCCCACACGGACTGTGATTACTTCTGTTTACAATGAGAAGAAAACAATAACAACAGCAGTCTGATGAGAGGTTACTGGGGAGATAACTCATCTTTAATTCTGAGGGGCTTCTCGTTGGCATTGTTAAATGCAGCTGTGCTGAATGCTGAATGGTACGTAAGGCATCTGAATGGGCTTCTTGAATTAAGGAGAAAAGTCCTAAAAGACTAGAAAAAGCAGAAACATCAGACTCAACTTTTTGTATTTTTTTGTATAGACATTGCGCTTGACTTACATCAGCTGCTTATACAAAGGTGTCTGCAGATGTACCACAAACTGTCTGAGTAATGAATGCTCACAATAGATGCTTAACATCTAACAGACTGAACTGTCAACAAACAAGACGGTGCTTGAAGAACAGAATGAGTCAGCCTTAAATGGGTATAAAAACATGCTGAAAAAATCATATCAATTCAAAACGATTACATGAGTGGATAATAGTGCTACTGTAATATGGTAGACTTGTGTATCATATTTTCTACACCCAAACAAATAAAGGTGCCATCAATGGTTCTTTAAAGCAGTGATACTAAGGAACCAGTCTCGGTTCTGTAAAGATGATTCTTCAATTCACCATTTTTCTACAGAAGATTTTCGAAGATGAATATCCTTTTTAAAGGTTAAAGCATGTCCACAAGTAAAAATGAGTTTTTTTCTAAACCATATGTTCATATTGGGGTATCATGTAAGAGTTTCTGATAAAGTGTTCTTTAGTTGCAAATTTTGTTTTCAGTTGCAAGAAAAAGTGGGAACATGTTCTGTTCTGATAGATAGGTTCTGTGGGAACCTTCGTTGCTTTGGAGTAGAAATTCACACCTCTATGTTTGGAGGAAACGTACACTGCACACCAACACCAGACGGTCCAAAAAGTCTAAATACTGTCTTAATATTGTGTAGGTATTATTTGCAGCTACCAGAAACTATTAATTTCTACTAAAGGGGAATTCTTTAATTTACGGGGTTCACTTACTTTTTCTAGCCTGCACTGTGGATGTTTACTCAATGTGCTCAGTAAGATATGGACAGTACTTCAAATATGTTTTATTGCAGGGACGTTTTTCAGTGGTGGGATAGTGAGGTAACAGACCTCACTAAATATCTGGAGTGATGTCTCTGTTCAAACAATATTAGAAGGCCCTTGTCATAACTGATTGATGTTTAAAGACGTTCCTAAATAAAGAAATGGCAGGAAATCGCTGCTGCAGTGCAGGAAAACAAAAAGTTGAAAGAAACCAAAGAATTGGCTGTGGCCAGTTAAGATGCCCTTTAAACAGCTCGAATGCATTCTCGCTGATAAGCTCATCTGGCAGCAAGCTCATCTGGCCACTGGAACTCCTTGATTTCTCCTGTGACGCTGGTGGAATTAAAACCTAAACCTGTTCAGATGGATATCAGATATAGCTCACATAAAACATGTGATTTAAACAGTCTTAAAAATGTTAGAAAATTGGATTAGGGTCACTTTACCTGCTATGTGAACATGGCCAAAGAGCCCTTTTAGTACAACCCCTTTTCGCTAAGACAGCAGAACTTCATTCACCACCAGAAAGAAGGAAGGAAATGTGATCTCTGTGATTTTGAGAGTGGCATGATTGTTGGTGTCAGAAGTGGTGGTTTATTTAACACCATTCTCTAGCGTTTACTCCATGTTACAATACAGAAAAAAAAAACATCAAGTGAGCAGCAGTTCTGCAAACGGAAATGCTTCGTTGATGAGCGAGGACAGAAAGGCTGCAGCAGCTCCAACACCTTTTCTGTACGACTGTATGACTACAACATGTTCTAATTTGAGGGCAAATGGGCTAAAACATCAGAAGACCACATCAGGTTCTGATCACGTTACTAATAATGTGCTTAATGAGTGTACACAGGTACTTCATGCCTTGTTGATTACATCAAGAAAACGCATGACTATCCACCTCTTACCTGGCACTTAGCTTTCTCATTGTTGTCCTTTTGGCTCTATTAATTCATTATGCACGGTCGGTTCATGTGCAAATAATGTAACTCCAAAGATTTACTATTAACTTGATGTGTGCAACCCCCCCCACCCCCCACCACCTCCTCACCCCATTCCCCCCAATCTCTTGCCTCTTGCTTTGCCATTATACATGATTAATTATGTGCCTATAGTGGCGCTCAGTATTGGGCTGTGGTAATTAAAAGATAATGATTGGCCCTTTTGAGCCTAACAAATAAAGATGCACGAACTCATCTGTGATATCAGCCTACTCAATAAAATATTAGACCTTGTGTGCGCAAAAGAGGACTTTTTATGCCCGTTTGGCACGGCCTGGTTCTCTCTCGCTCTCTCTCGCTCGCTCACTCTTGCTCTCTCTGTACTGCAGCTGCTTGTTCCCTGAAGAGTACTTAAGCTCATGGCTCTGGTGTTCATACAAACATCACATTAGTACTGCAGCAGCCCTAATGAGCAAATACAGGTGGTGCGCTGCTACTCTTCCGCAAGAGAACACTTTTTTATTAATCACATGGAATGACATTGACAAATTAAATATCAATGCATGATGTCTTTCAGGCCAAACAACTCTGCATCTCTCACAAATATCACTTTTCAGCTGAACAAATGTTTTAGGCTGACACAAGGATTTGCTCGTTGAATTTTGTGAAGTGTTTGAATGAGTAACACGTTGGACCCTCTTTTAGCGATCTTTAGGCGAGCCACCAACCGTGCACCGTGCAGCTTGAATGTCTTTGCTATCATACCGACTGGAAAAGTACTAAGTCTCTTAATTAATCATGGCTGTGTTTTGGGCGTAACGTGCAATACACCAATCAGCGCAGTCACTTTCCATTCTGTTTAAGAGTCAGGCGCGGACTTTAGCCTTTAGCAGACTCGCACACGGTCTGGGAAGGATTGCTGAGGCAGTGGAGCGCTTCGTCTCTAGAATAATGTCATTTTATTTTGTATTTCTGTTTATTGTTAATGTAAAAGTTTGCATAGCTGCCAACTGGCACACGCTATGGGTTTGTGCACTGCTGTGCGTCCATGTGTGCGTGACAAGTGGAGGTGTATGCAGGTTGGGCACGCAATTCACTGCCAAGATAGCAATGAACACATGACTGTTGACGTCTGCCTATGTTGTTTTCAGTCAGTGGCGCACCTGTGTTTTCCCTTGCCAAGATAGCACCACACCAGAAATTTACCTGAACACACCTCATTTCGAGACCACCACGCCCATCGGCTTAGATATATTTGCAAGCACCGTTGCTATTTAAACGATGCAGGCGGAAGGCGTGAATATAGACTGTTGGTGGGGTGTAAGATAGCAATGAGTATCAGGCTTCATGATAAGGAACACAAATTAGCAAGGAATGATATAAAGGATGATTTTAAAGATCTTAGATGAGTTGTTAAAATGGCTAAAATGCTAAAACTCATCTTAGTAGTAGGTGCAACTCATTTAGCTTTACCTTGTTTCGCTTTGCAAAGTGCTGCTATTTCAGCTATTTCAACAATTATTTGGTAGTAGGACGATTTTTTGAATGTTACGAATTTGGGTTCTTAGAAAGTTGCATTTTGACATTACAGGAATGTTCATTTGTTTTTTCTCACAATTGAATATGAGCTCATTATTGAATATGGGTAGTTCCTGCTCCCCGCCCCTTGTTATAACTTTGCATTGCTTGGCATGTAGCTACCAATTAGTAATCTTTAGGGTGTTAAACCTCAGTGTAAATTCTATGTTTAAATACATGCTTCAGTTCTTTACTTACGAAAAAGGTGATGTCACATTCATTAAATACTATTTCTCTGTTACTTCAAACATTTCCATGATGTTAGTTACTAATGTTAGATGTTACTAATAATATTGCGATCAAGACCATTATCCTGAAATGTTATTAATGTCTGTAACATTACAGGCTAACCTTCCTGGAACCTTTTAAAAACATGTCGGAACGTCCTTATAACATGCTCTGCTAACTGGGACAATTGAACTAGGCTACTCTACTAACCTAAGATAAGCCAAGTACCTGTAAGTCTAGGTTGCCCTCTAGTGACAGACCTGTGCATTGCAAAAGCTGCCTGAATAATGCTACCCCGTTTAGGTTTTTTTTGTTTTTCTGTTTTTACAACAGCTGTTATTGTTCCTCAGAGGAATTACTCTTATTTGTGCTTTCCAAGAAATATCCCCTGGCTGGGAGAAGCATGGTATAAGAGGAAGCACCGTGGATGCGCCTAGGCTGTCTGCATGTGATTATTCTTAAACGAAGGAGCAGGAAAGAGTCATGGAGTGTTTTTACAATAGATAAATGAAGTGTGACAGGTAATCGTGCAGTCCCAGAACGTAGTCGAGCGGAGACTTATTAATGCCACCGTTTGACCACAGATGATTGGTCCCATTACCAAGTGCAACCCACCTTGAATGAGAAATGATTGCATGTAAATGCGGCAGAAGTTTTAACAGGCCGGCACAGGCGGGACCTCGCGGATGGCGGATGCTTTCTGTATTGAGGCTCTGCGAGAAGTCGCACAGAGAGCGAAGACAATGCTTTGGGCCCTCAGCAGATTTCTGGAGTTTGGGGAACACAAAGGAACTGTGCATTTCCCAGCGTGGTGCCTTGTGTTCTCGGGAGACGTTTTGTTCCATGAGATGGTCTGGTTTGCGCTCTGTGCTGCTGGCTCCTTCCCCCAACAGCAGTGAGTGGGTACGTGCCAAATGAGTAAGCAGCCCCATATCAGGAGGAAACAGGGCCAAAATACTCAGCGGCTCAGCAACTATGAATGTAAAGACAAAATAGAGGTGAGCGTTAAGGCAGAGAACGACGTTTTCCATGGGACGGAAGAACTAAACAAAACAAAACAAAGACGTAACAGAAAGTTTGCTCTGTTTAATAGACAGCAGGTACGTGCCCCCTCGCCTTCGGCTACTGTCGTTGCCGCTGCTGAAATGACAGGAATTCATCCAAAAATGGCCTCAATTTCCGCTTTTTAATCTTCTTTTCTCACTCCACGGACTATAGATTGATTCCCCTCAGCAATCAATCCGCCATCGGCTGGCTCATGGCCCTCCCCTCTAATGATGATGGCTGTTTTATTTAGAGAGTGCAACTCTGTGTTTATTTATTTCTTGCCCCAGACAGCACAGATTAAAACATGAGATCATGAGGGGGATGATGATCCTTCCATTGGAGAGTAAATAACTGACATTCTAAAGCATAAAATCAAGAAACGGTCATCAGTGATGAGAATAACGAATAAGAAGAATCGAAGTGTGGATGGCTTAATAGTACATGTCGAAATAATAGGCTTCTGGGTTTTTTTGCACAGGATTACACTCTCAAAAAGAGGGCTAAACTGGGTCCTTCAGTGTACAAATATTGACACTGGGGTATTATACCCAATGGCATGTCTTTAGATCCTTTATAATTGTACTTAGCAATCCTACAAGCAGTTCTCATGGAGGGTTTTCTTAGTCTTCCATACTCCAACTTGGCCTTCGAGGACTTCGAGTAGTTAACCCTCCTGTTACCTGCCTGTTACCTATCCTTGAGGTCAATTTGACCCCAGCAATTTAAACCTCCAGAAATTGTTACCCGAGTTTTAAATATGATTTTTATAAATATTTATTTTAATATGTTAAACATTCAATGGGGTCAAATTGACCCCAAAGATAATAGCGGGGTTAAAAAGCTTCAGGTCTTAACAATCACTGTGAATAAGCTATGGCCCTAACAAGCTTAATAAGGTCATGAGAGCTCAGATCAAAATATGTTGTTAATATACTAGCATATTTATGTATTTATAAAATATGTAAAAAATCATTAATATTATGCTATTAATATTAACTTTGATCAATCACTTTGATTTTGTTTGTTTGAATTTAGTTCCATTTAATGTAATATTAATATTAATAGTTCCAATATAATGTAATGTTAATAAACATATGCTTATGTTTATTGCTTGTGTTAAATGCTTATAAATAGTAATAATAGACAAAAATAGACTTTTGTAAATTTTTGCAAAGTATTAAAAACAGCTACTACAGTAATTCACTTAGAGCTCACTGGAAATGTCAGATAAAATGAGGTAAGTATACTGTTTACAGATTTAAACAGTTTATTCTGTTGCCATTAGTAAATGGGCAGTGTTTGGCCCATGCGACCTTAAAAATGCACAAAAACAATACACACAAAACACACAAATAAATAAACTGCGCTGATGTTGGATTCAATGAATTCCAATGTAACTTTAATGAAGTCCAGTTACTGAGTCGGCTGTGCTGCTTCATAAACAGTGGGTTTGTGTGAGGAATACAACATATTTGAGTAAAACAACTTTCCCATTGGCCCCTGATAGCCCCTATTTGCATACTGGGTGTGTCTTTTCCCCTTCCCTCACCATCAGTGTGAAATCAATCTACCCCAAGCTACCTTCCCCTATGTAAAACCTGTTTCTTTGGTGAACATGTTTTGCATTGTTGAGTTTAAAATGTGTTTGGTTATGCTGAATTAAGTAAGCTACAAATATACTTCCAATTTTTTGTAGTGCTTAAAAATGTATCATAGCAATTATTAAACCTGTTGTTGTGAAATATCTTAAATTTTGTGAATTTAATATACTTTTAAGTGCTTGTGTGGAAATACAACTTTGAATGTTTTTGCTAAAACAGCTTCTAAACTAATTCTCTTAAATCTTGCTGGAAATATTACATACAATGATATAAGTAAGTATAACTGATCTTACCCAAATGAATAAAGTGTAACTGTTGCGAGTTAGGACTTAGGACTGAGTTAGGACTGAACATTTGTGATCAACTTAATAATAATTGAGTTTAGTCAGTGGTCAGTGGTAAGTGGTTATTGGCCCATGCCAGCTAAACACACACACACACACACACACACACACACACACACACACACACACACACACACACACAAAATAAACTGCACTGATGTTAGATTTACTGATTTCCCTCATACTGATGTTTCTCTACAAGTCCAGTAACTGAGTCAGCTGTGCTGCTTCAATAATATACATATATTGTGTGTGAAGCACAACCTATTTGAGTAAAACAACTTTCCCATTGGCTCTTGGCACTACCTATTTGCATACTGGGTGTGTCTTGTCCCTTTCACTTACTTTTCTTTTTAGTACTGAAAAAATTTAGATTTGTTTATGTATATAATAATATATGAATAAAAGGTATTAATAAAAACAGTGTAAAGTTACCCCCATGTTACTCTCCTCTGGCTATTAAGATGGCTTATTCTCTTTTTTCCTGTTCAGTGCTAAAAGAACCGCTAATGAACAAAATGTACATATGGAGATGCTGTTTAGTGGAAATGAAAGCCTAAACAGGAAACTCCTCATAAATGTGGTCTACTGCAGTTGTAAAAATGATGCAGTAGTATGTTTGAATTCTACTTGCATTCACTTAAATTGTAAACATTTTAGCACAGTAAAGGTTTTGCATTTCTTTTGTTTTTTGTACAATAAGTACAGAAATAGCTGTTTCATTTTTAGCTACAAGTACACTTTAGTTTAACATACTTCAGTCTTTTTCTTTTTTTTAAATTAGGGTTTAACTATTCACAGTAACAGAAATTATGACCAGTGGTCTACAAATATTT